>NW_006399778.1:2047574-2063947 GCF_000299155.1 Elephantulus edwardii | reverse complement strand
GGGGGGGGGGGGGAGAAAAGTGCAGCAATGAATGAATGGAAATCCAAAGTCTCTGTAAATTTTCATTGAAATTAGTAATAAATTTTTAAAATACAAAAAAACCTCAGCACCCAGCTTCAACAGTGATTTGTGATGGACTCCGAAGGTCTGAGGTGGTCAATGAGCGTAGGCAGAAGTCTCTGGACAGGCTCAAATGTCCCCTGCATTTGGCTCCTTTGAGAGGACATGTGTGGCTAAAGTCAAAGGACTTCCCTGCCAGGCCTAGCTCCCTGCGAGATACCCCAGCAGGAAGCTGCCTTTCCTTAACAGAATCACTGTAAAAATTGAAATGTGACAATTCTTAGGTATAAAAAGCACAGCCCCTCCTCATGGTTCACAAGTTCTCACTCCTTAGAGATCCTTGAGTTAATTAACAGAGAAGGAAAAATCTCTATCTCTGCAATTCCTTTGTTTTGCTTTGGCCAAGTCCACTCCCTCCCTGAGCCTCATCTGTGAAAAGGGGGCTTCTATTCCACCACTGGGTCCAAGGTCATACATAGGGTATGATAAGGTCTTTCCACCTCCAGCATTCTAAACTCAGAACACTATTCAATACTTTTATTCCTAGAAGCTGGGTCAGAGCACAAGAAGGGATCCTCAGTCTAGGAAACAGCTGGACTTCCTAGCACTGTGCTCTCAAAGCCTGTCCTGCTTGAGAGGTTCCGAGGTTCCCCTTTTATTTGCTGCTTCAGAAATGGCTGCTACCCCAGCAGTGTCTCTAGGGTGAGCTGGGTCCTCTCCACTTTGTATCTGATTTAGCCCCAGGGTATGAGCTGGGCTCACTAGGAAAACAGGAGGAGGGGCTATGGAATTACCACATCTGTTTGGATCCTCAATCCAAAAAGGTTTTTCTCCACTTAAGTTACTATCCCTTCCCATTCTCTAGGATAGAGTTTACTCATTTTAGGGCTGGGTTCATTTCCCCAGCATTTTTCACTCGTGCTAGGACTAAGTAACAATGATCCAAGAATTCACCCCAGATTAGGTAGTCCTTTAGAGAGGCTTCCTTAAAATTCCCAAAGCAAAAAGGGTGAAAGCTCTTAACCTTTTGGGGGCCACAGACTCCTTCTGGGAATCTTTTGCAACTACAGGTATCCCCTGATAAGGAGATTATACAAATATAGATCTACAGACAATTCCAGCAAATATTTGAAAAATATTTCTACTGTAAGACTGCAGAAAACTAGATTGTCAAGGAACAGCAGGTTGCTGAGTCCACTCTCTTCTCCTGCAGCAATCTCCACTAAATGTGGATCGTCTACACCTGGGCCTCATCATAAGCCCACTTCTTTTAGGAACCCTTCCCAATTACTTTCTCTCCTCTGGTCCTGCACAGCATCTTCATCTGAGTTACACAATTTCCCTCTCTGTGGGTGCATTTCATCAGCCCCAGGACCCTGGAGGTGGAGATGGCCATGATCCCTCACTTGCGAACATTTCACCTGGACACCAGGCTTGATGACAGCACTGGCAGGCCCATCCTTCAAATGATTCCCAGTCTGCCCAGACCTCATTGGAGCAGCGGCTTCCCTGAGATGGCCACCTTTTCTGCTGCAGAGGCCCAAAGAGCTTTCAGCAACAAAATCACCAGGTGGGAAAACTGACACAGTCAAAAATGATTTAGTCATTCACCCAAGTAAATGTGCAAGAAAGAGGCAGAGCTAGGCCTAGGGACCCCAGTTCCCAGTCTAGAGTCATTCATGTGTTATTTCCTTCTTCATTCATTCACTCACTCATCAAATATTTACAGACTAGAGTTGCTATGTTCCTCTGTACAAATGGCTTTATGAAAACTAAACTTGCCTTCACACAAGTACACATTTGCACAGTCATCAAAATTCAAACAAATTTGTGGCTATTAAGTCAGAACCAACTCATAGCTGACCTTCCAGGCTAATAAACTGTACAACCACGGGTTTGGGTTAGCGAATCTTTACACACTAGGTCAACAGAGCTCCCTCATATTTGCATGGAGGATTAAAAGGACTTATAAAGAGCTTTCCGTGGTAACCTCTAGGGAGCATTACTACGGGAGTGGTCAGAGAATTGAGGGGGAATTTTCACTTTTCACCTTAAGAATTCTTTCTCTGTACTACTGATGGGTTTTTGGGGTATTCTGGTTTTTTTTTTCATTTTTTTAAATATTAGTTTATTTACAAATTTCAAATGCATTATTTTTCACACCAGATCCCTTCCCATTTCCCTCACCACCCCCCACCAAATTGTACAACCCCATGATTAATCCCCCCTCGCACCTTATCACCCATCTGCTTCCACCTTCCCCCTCACTTAGATCCTCATACTCATTCTACAATAATGGTATACTACTGGTTTTTATTTTTGTTTTGTTTTCTTTTGTAAAAAGCAATGAACATATTTTACTTATTTGTATTATAAAAATAAATCTGCCACAGAAAGCAGATGCTAGCCTCTGACCATCCCCAACACACACATAAAAACAAAGAGAAGTCATAAGTAAACCTGTCCAGGTACAACTATAAATTAATGAGATTGCCTTCTCGCACGATTTATGGCTAGTGGTCTCATTAATTCACAGTCACAGTGCAGTTTATGGCTTGAGGAATCTTCTCAGGAAAAGCTTAATTCAATTAGGGCTCTCAGCAGCTCCCTGAGGAAGCTCTGGTATCTCGCTTTTACTTACACCAATCAAGGGCAGACCAAGCAAACCTAGACTTTCCCAGAGAGATCCCACCCAGCCCAGGGTGGATGCCCTCGCAGACCTTCCATTAGAGCCGGGTCGACGGAAGCAGCACCACTTAAGCCAGCTTGGGCATCTGACCACGGCGTTCCTGGCCTAGCATCCAGTCTGGTGCTACCCAGCCTCTCCAGCCCCTTCTCTCCCTCCTCTGAGCAGTCAAACTGGTTTTCTCTCTGCCCTAAAGCTTCACATGGCCTCTATCTCCACCTAAAGCCAGTCATGTGCTCATTCATTCATTTACAGAGCTCTTACTCTGTCAGAATCTCTGGATGATACAAATGGTGAATACGTCTGGCTGCTAACTGAAAGGTTAGAAACTCCAATCCACTCAAAAACAACTTAGAAGAAAGGCCTGGTAATCTACTTTCCAAAATTTAACCACTGAGAACTCTGGGGAGCACAGTTCTACTCTGGATATACATGCGCTTACCCCAAGACAAAGTAGACTCCAGGTAATCTGATGACAGGCATAGTGGATGTGAAGGAACAAGCACTGGCCCTGCCCTCCTAGGGCTTACCTTCCTATGAGAATCATGTACTAATAATAGCTCCTTTCTTCCTGCCTATCTGATACCTCTTTCGCTTTCAAGATTCAGCTCAAGTTCCACATCCTCTGAGATGCCTCCCAGAGCCACTCTAGTACCTTGGAGACACCATTCTCCCTCTGAACCTTGCCTCTTCCAGGTATTCGCCCAGTTCGCACCTGGACTGGAAGCTCCTAATGAGCAAGACTGAGACCTTCTTGGCTGTCAGATGTGCTGCATGCTAGATGCCTGCTGGCTGGTTTCAGCTGACCTGGCTCTCTGACTCTGGCAGACAAATTAATTAGTTGTCCTCTGTCCTGGCTGATAACTGCAAAGACACGGCCTTTATGAGCTTTGCCTGGCATACAGCAAGTGCTATGTAAGTGTTCGCTATTTATTATTTTGGTGAGCTTGTGGACTCTGCCTTACAAATGGCTGTAAACTCAGCAGCCTGGTCTCCACAGGCTCAGCAGTCAGAGGGTCAATCTGGTCTCAGGGCTAAGTATTTCCCAGGACTGGGAAGGAGCAGGGATTCTCATCCTGAATCTCAGTCACAACAGCTTAAGGACATACCTTTACAGCAAGCAGCTTGCTGGGGTCATTTAGGGAACTCCAGACTCTTACACAAGTCCACATCACAATTCAGAATTTGGAATAGGCCCAGCAGACCCCCCTGTAACTGGCTCTGCATGCTAAAAAGAGTTTTAGCAGAGAGGATAGGAAGTCAGCACCATCCCAGGCCTGACCCAAAATTTAGTTCAGTTAAAATTAGATTAGCTCATAAGATTAAAAATACCCACATATAATCACGGGCTGCCTTAAAGCATCAGTTGATGTTTACCGGCATCCAAAGAGATGGTCTGGCCCAGTGTGGTGTATGCAGACAACCTTGGAGAGATGTGTCTGACTCAGACATTTGCAGGGGGACTGGGAGCTGCAAAATGAGGCCCACACAGGCAAAGGATGACTCAGGAATAACTCAGGCTCTCACTTGCTAAGGGAGCGTACTCTCCTTGCCTGGGATGGAGAGAGAGCGCAGGTGGGGTAGGAGGGAGAGGGAAGGAGGCAGCCAGCCAGCTGTGTACAGGGCGGCATTCCCGGAGGGAGGCAGGGGCCCTTAGCACCAGTTCCCTATTTCTCCTGTATGTTTCCAAAGACAGTAGGCCCTGGGAAGGTCTATATTTGCTTCACAGAGAGGCGAGATGGGTCAGTTTTCCCCCAAACCCAAAATACGGCCCACAGAGAGACTTGAAACACTAAAACTTCCCAGTTCAAAAATGTAGGAAAATAAAAATTTCAGAACAGAATAGGTCCTTGGGTGAAATAGGATAGGATGAAAAGCACATGGGCTTTGAAGTTAGGCAAATCCAAGTTCAGACCCCAGTATTTTCTAATTGTGCATGGAGCACCTGACACAGCTCTCAAGTAGGCATTTAACCCAGGCTTCTCTTACAAATTATGAAACTGGCTCAGAGAAGTCTGGCTTTGCCTCAAGTCACACAAAACCAAAAAGGAAAACCCACTGTCACTGATTTCAACTCAGAGAACCTGTATGAACAGCACAGAATTGCCACACAGGATTTCCAAGGCTGGATAACGTTCTCCCACAGAGCAGCTGGTGGCTTTGAACCACTGTCCTTTTGGTTAGAGGCTAAGTACTTTGGCCACTGCACCACCTGGGCTCCCTAAGATCGTAGCCAGGCAGATCTCTTAAACTGAAACCAGGTTCCATTCCTGCATGCTCTCTGTCATTCACTTTCCTCTTTTTTTTCCTCCCTCAACACTATCTTGAAGGCTTGCTGCTTCAAAGACTATGAAAATGACAGCACTATGTCCAAGCTCCACCCTCGGACTATGTCTTCCTACAATTAGAGGTGTGTTTTGGGGGTGGATAATTAGTTGGCGCTAGCCCAGCCAGGCTGAGCCACGTGGACATCACACCCCAGTTACCTGCTACTTCAGCCTTTCCTACAGGAAGGACTAGTTTCCTTCTTAACAACCACCCAGATAACCACAGTCTCATTCCTCTCAAAACCCCTCTGGCTCCCTTATTCCCTTTGATCCTCACTCTAACCCAGCATGTCAGTCCAAGGATAGGGTGTTGGGTTCGAAGTCCAAGGGACTGTGTCCCCTTGCCACTTACTTGTTTGATGACCTTAATCAGGTCACAATCTGAAACTTAAGTTTCCTTATATAAAAAATGGCACATCAACATCATCTGCTGTCCTAATACACAGGACCACTGTGAAGTAACATCCGTGCAAATGCTCTGGAAATAGTAAATTAGGACACCAATGAGAATTACTATTAAAACCTGTCTACCTGGGAGAGTTGAAGAATGCTAGTCCACCTGCTCCAACAGAGGCTGCCTCTTTGGGATCCTGCCAGGTCCCGAGGGGGACCAAATGCAATCCAGCACCCTTCCTGCTCAGAGGTCAGAGACCATAGTAACAAGGCTGGCAAACTCCACTGACTACAAAGAATCACTCTCCAACTTATATTCCCCTGACAGTAAGGGAAAGCTCTGGCCAGAGACTCAAGAGGCATCAGCAGAAAGACAATAGGGCATGGTCACTGCCACAGAACCAGGGACAGGCCCAATCTAGCTATGGAATATGGGTACAGATAGCACAAGGACTAAGGACAGTCCCAAAGTCAGGCATGACTTTCTCAGAGCAAAGAGATCCTACTACCCACATCTGCCCAGCCCTAAAGGGAGCCCTAAAACTACAGAAAGTAGGTGCAGTGAACTGCACAAGCTCAGTGAGAGCTACTGTTCCATGCCATCAAGTCAATCTTAACCCACAGTGACTTGATAAAACAATTATTGAAAAAAATTGCAAAAAAAAAAAAAAAAGAAAAAGAAAAAAATTGCTTGATAAAAAATTAGAAGTGCTTTATATCATCAGGTCTCTACTTCTATGGAGCAGGTAGTAGATTTGAACCATCAACCTTTCACTTAACAGCTGCATGTTTAACCACTGTGCCTTCTCAGAACTTCTGAGTTTGAGCTGGGAACCTCTAAGTGCTGGGCCAGGACATCTGCTGATGGTACCAAAAGAGGGAGGAGATGCAGCTGCACCCTCTAAAAGGCTATGCCAGGACTAGAACAGAAGATAAATAGCAATTCAGCCTCACAGATGATAACCTGTCTGAGCTGTTTCCTCATCTGCAGAACAGAGATAGACTATCTCCCAGGATTTTAGTACAGATTAAATGAGCTTACTTTTAAAGTGTCTAACACTACTCTCTAGATACCCAATAAGCATTATGTTACAGAAATAGACACACATCCAACAGAAGAAATGTCACAGGGCCAGCCAGGCCTAATGCCAAAGTAGTGGAGAGACAATAAGAGAAAAGGGTTAAGGTCGGGGTTGGGTCAGGAAGGGTGACAGCAACTGCCATAGGCTACACTGGGCTAGGAAGACCTCCACTAGTGGAGGAAATGCAAGAGTGAGTTGGGCACTATGTATGGCATTGTCACACTCAAAGCTTAGAAAGTAGAGACAGCATCTTCACTTTACTGATGAGACATGTCAGTTTTAGAGAAATGAGGTACTGGTTCATGGTCACATGGATATCAGGAGGTGGAGTCGGGCAAAACTCAGGAGACCTTCTGACCAAGTCTTTCCTTTATAGATGCAATTGCTGCTGCTGTTAGGTGCTGTCAAGTCAGAACCAAGTCATAGCTGACCCTCCAGTGGGTTTTCAGAGGCAAGAAATCTCACAGAGATCTCACTATCTTTCTTCAAGAGAGAATTCAAACTGCACGACTTTGGGGAGGCAGAGCAACTCCTTACCACTAAGCTACCAGAGCTCCCTATATGAGATAAGGCTGGTGACAATTAAAAACATGCCTTTTCTAGTACAGAATCCTACACACAGTGGGTGCTTAGCTGAATAAAACTCAGGCAGGTCAAACTGGGCCCTAGAGTTTTGAGCAACATCAGGCCCTACCTCGCCTCCTAATCCCCAGCTGACCTCACTTCCCACCGTCCTGCAGCCAGTCAGCCAGCTACTTCCCAAAGGGGGAAAGTTACCTCTTTCTTTTTAGTGAGTTACATCTGGGCCTCTTGAGACACTTTCAAGAGGATGGTTAGACTGTTCTTCTCTCATGTTGAAAAGTGAATTGAGGCAAGCTTTAACCTTTTTTTCCCCCCAGGAAACCACTTGCTGGGTCTGACAGACATGTGAAGTGGATGATC
Organism: Elephantulus edwardii; assembly: GCF_000299155.1. Classification (NCBI taxonomy): domain Eukaryota; kingdom Metazoa; phylum Chordata; class Mammalia; order Macroscelidea; family Macroscelididae; genus Elephantulus; species Elephantulus edwardii. Next base: position 2,056,457 of record NW_006399778.1, on the reverse strand, counting down.
ATGACCCCACGCCTACCCACAGGCTTGCTCTAAAGAGGAAATGGCAGGATATGCCCTGCAATGACAAAACAAAACAAAAAAAGGCTACAAGATGTAAAGGGACAAAGAGAGCTTTTCTGTCCCTACTTAGGGAACACACTTAATAGGCTCCCAAGCTTCTGCCAGGAGTTCCAGGTCAGGAATATTGGAAAACAAACGGAGAGGATGTCAGTGGCAAGCCAGGTGCAACGGAGGTTCTCCCCTGGAACAAGCACCAAACTCGGTCAGATGAACTGAGAACAAAGCTGAATTCATGCAAGGTTCAAATCTCTAAGTGAAGGGGGATGCACTTATGGTCAGTCTCACAGATCTCCCAACGGTCTAGGCCTTGACCTCAAAGGCAAAGGTTAAAAAGGGGTGGCGGGGATGGGGGTGGAATCTAGAGGAGAGAAAATGACTTGCCTAAGGTCACCCAATGTAACAGACTTAGAATAGTACCCAGAAGCACCCACTCTAGAACTTCAGTTCCAATCCCACCCCTCCCACACCAGTATCTGACAAAGTGTCGACGTCAGGCTCTGCTCAACGATTACAAGAGCTTTGGGATAAAAATGAGAATTGCACACAGCACTTTCTATTCTTAAAGGAGGGGTACCTTGCCAAAGGAAGCAGCTGCCACCGGTGACAGAATGAGGTCTCCAACGTCGCTCCTATCCATGCTGGGGTGTTGCAAGAACAGGCAAGAACCCAAAACAAGCTCCTAAGTTCCTGAGTACCTGTGCAGAGGTAGCACAGCACAGTACTCCCAACCCCACCCCAGAAACGGCTGGCGCCAGTTCTAGAAACAGCTTATGTGACAGGAAGAACAAAATCAGTAGACCCTGAATCCTGAAGGAAGACCTTCAATGGCCGTCTAGGGCTGAGAGATCTGTAACCCTCCATCCTCAAGGCAGACTGCAGGCAGGAAGCATTTGCCTTATGTGTTTAAAATACAAACGGGAGCAGCAGCCACTTTTTGAACGGTTCCTGCATGTAGAGCACTGCACAAAGTTGTTTTCATATGCTCTAATTTAAGTCATGGCCACATCAGTAGCCCTATAGCTTGATACTTTTTAGATACCCCATTTTATCAATGAGGAAACTAAGGTCCAAAAAGGTTAAACGGCAGAATGGTAGAAGCCATACTCGGTCTTGATTTTACAATGACAAAAGAAAAATAAGCTTTCCCGAAAGCACCTTAACAGAGACCCCTGAGATCTTGAACACCCTTTTCTTCCTCTTTTCTTCAGGATAGTCTGGTGCTAAGAAAGCTCCTGTTTCAGAAGCAAATAATAAATAAAAATGTCTTGCTAAGCCAGAGACAAAGGCTTTTAGAACTGCAAAGGCCTTAGAGATCATATCCAACCTCCTCATTTTACGACGGGAAAATTGAGGCCAAAAGGTGAACATCTTGCCAGAGTCACCCAGGCTAGTGGAATGCCAGCAACAGCAGACGTGGAAAGGGCCACAGAGATCAACTGACAGTTGAAGAGGCAAGACTGGCCCAAGGTCACAGAGGGAGAGTGAAAAGCCCTGTTTCCTGACTTCTAGACTGATGCCCTTGGCCAGGACACCATCTCTGGCTGTCCAGCAGTCCAGGATCCCAGGCCTGGACTTCCAACTTTCCCAGACTAAGTCAGACTCTTTCAGGACTAAGGGTATTAGACCTGCAGGGTCCCTGTAGTCATGCCACCATCCTACTAACAGACACCCATACCTGGAGTGTTATACCAGCCCCTAATGGCAAGTCAAGTATGGTTAGGAGGTGAGGGGATTAAAGAGAGGAGGGTAACTTATAATAGAACTTGTGGGATTCTCCATCTAGTCTCATATAAGCATCACAGTTACTTCAGTTTCTTACAAACTAAAACACAAGATCTCAAGGCTCAACTGGAAATTCAGATATTCTTGCCCATTTTACAGGTGAACGAGACCGGCAGGAAAAGGCCACTGTTTGTTCAAGGTCATCTAATTATGTCAGAATCAGTACACATGGGTCTCCTTGCCCAGTCCTTGATTTTTCCAGGAAACTGGCTGCCATCAGGGTATTGGTGCCGGTAGCCCAGCTCCACACACTGGCCCTGTAGATACGAGAGACTCAGCACCAAAGCTCTGCAAAGCTCCTCGATCTGTGTAGTCAGTGAGAGCCCTAGGCACTAGGGTCCTCCCGTAACACATTCTCAAGCTTGTCGTGGCATAGCCACACGCAGTGCCTGTGTGGCCTTGTGACAGTAGCAAAAAGTCACATACACCCCAAGGTGGATGAAGGAGAAAGTCCTGGGGCCACAGGCCCTCCACAGCTTCCTGGGGGCTGAAAAACACTAAGGCAGCACTCAGAGTTCCCTTGATGCCCCTTTCCAGGACGCCTAGACTACGTAGGTTCCAGTGAGCTCCATCAGTCACCCAGCAGAACAGGATGGGAGCCAGATAATCAGTAAGGAGACAAACCTCTAGGAAGAACAACTTTTCTATTTCTTTCCCTGATCATTTCCAAATCTCTTCAGCCAAAACACCCTAAGACCCTCCACCTGAACTCAAGAGCAGGCCAAGAAGACTAGCCAGCTTGGATGGCATTTTGAGGTACAGCAGGGCACCAAACTGCAGGTAAGTTGGGGCCAGATCAAGCTCCAACCTTCACTCTACACCAGGTTTCAGAAGATTCCAGAATTTACTAATCATAAACTGTATATGGATGTCATTCCTGGGCTGGAAACCAGCCTTGGCAAACAACGTTGACAAATAACATTCAGGGAAGGAGGAAGGTGAGACTATGAAGCTCTCTGACATTCCACTACACTAATAAGTCTTCAGTTGTAGTCAAACTCCTCAGCCAGACCAACTAGAAATAAACAAACATCATCCTGAGCCAAACTGCCATGAAGTGTTTTATTGCATTGCCTGCTGATGACACACAGAACAAGCCACCTGCTAGAAGACTCTTCACCATCTTACACACAACTGGAAGCTGGGCTCCCCAAAGGTTCTGGCCCAGCCAGTGGAGACTTAATGACACTTGGAAACCTTGCTGAAGGTCCCTAATATCAGAAGTGTCCTGTCATCTCATCTTGCCTGCTCTGCATGATGATGCTGGTTCCAATTCTGGCAGGCCCCTTAGAACCAGAGGTCAAAGAGTTCAAGTTTATGAAGACAGCAAGACAGAAGTTGTGTTATGTCACACAAACAGTCCAGACCCTATCCCCGGGTAGCTTCAAAGGGGAAAAGAAAGGGCCAGGTCACCAGTCTGGTGGCAAGGGCAGTAGCAGTATCGGAATACATAAGACTTACCTATTTTCATGAGGCAGGCCAACAGGATCCAGAGAGCAATCTCAAAGGGCGTACGCACATGTGCGTAGTCGATGCTCAGGACTGGGAAGGATTTTCGTGGCTTTATGCCATGTTCCGTGACAGAATGGTTAACAGGGCGGCTTTCAGGAGTGACTTCTGGTGGGGCAGTGGTGACATCCCCAATAGAGCGTTCCCGTGGTGGCTCTGACCCCCGGATGGTGCTAGCTGTGGGACTGGGCTGGAGGCCATGGCTCCTAAGAACAGGTAGCAGCCCCACCAAAGCTACCACCACAACCAACGAAGGGAAGATTCGTGGTGGGGAGAGGCCACAGATGCCAGACCACAAAAGAAGCATCCTGCTCCCTTGGCCCTGTAGGCCTCAACCTTTAGCAATGGGAGACCAAGACCTGGGACATAGGTAGTAAGGGGTCAGCTGGAGGAAAGTTAGTCTAGGGTAGTCTCTAAGAAAAGTTTGTTTTCAAGGGTTTTTTGTTTTGGTTTTTTTTTTCTTTGCAGAAGCAATTTTTTAGGGGTCAGGGGAGACCAGGGGTTTGTAAAAAACTCCAAGTTCAGAAACAAGGAGTTGGGACTCCAAACTGAGGAAAGAGGGACAAGGACTCAAGTGGGACTATTAAGAGGCCAAAAGGTCAGGTACCCCAGGTACAGCTAAGGGGCCGGGGGAGGGAGGATGAGCCCTGAGACAGAATGGGAAGGGAAGATTAGACCCTAAGGAAGGGAAAGGAATAGGGAAGGTCGGGAGTGACTGAGGAAAGTGACTGAGAAGGTAGGACTCTAAGAAGACACTAGGGCTAAAAGAAGGTGACCGAGAGGAGTCCTGGGATTCAGCTCAAGAAAAACGAGCGAAGGGGCTGGGAGCCCAGGCTGCGAAGGAGTAGAGCTGGAAAGCGGCCGGCAGCTTCCCCACCCAGAGAAGGGCCGAGATCCTGGCGCGCCGGTCTGAGATTCCGGGGAAATGGAGGGAAGCGGAAGGCGGAGGCAGGCAACCTGGCGGGAAAGGGCCTCGGCAAGGGCTGGGGGAGGCTCGCAGTGGGCCGACGAAAACAAGCCTCTCCTCGCTGTGCGGCGTTCAGCCCCGGCTCAGATGCAGCAGTTCAGTGTCCACCTCCAGAAATAAAGCCTGCCCGAACCCAAGTTGCAGCCGACTGATGCCGCGAAGTGACCGGCACTGACTTTTATAGGCACCAACGAGGTGTCGGCGCATCAGCCTAGAGAAACCTGTCAATGCCTTCGTGCGCAGCGTCCCCTGGCAGCGAGGAAGAGGTATAGCGTAAGAGGAAAAAGAATGACAAGACGGGGGCAGGGTACTGAAGTCTACAAAGATTCAAACTTATCCGAACTTTACTGTTTATAAAGTGCTTTCACATGCACCCCTATGGCTTCATTAAAGTTTGTTAATAATCCTGTGAAAGATATGTTATTTTATGAATTGTGTTACCATGTCACCTTGAATGAGCTATGTAACTTCCATTCTACAGCTTTCTCATCTGTAAAGTGGAAATAATGTCTATACCAAAGAGATAAATGTGATTACTAAATGATATAATGAATTTAAAGGGTTTGGAATGGAACAAAAATATCATTTGAGGACTAAGATGCTCCGGATCCAACCCATGGTATTTATATCTGGTGGCCTAGTGATAAAGAGTTGGGCTGCCAAACCAAAGCCAAATAGTTCAAATCCACCAGCTGCTCTGTAGGAGAAAAATGGGAAATCTCCTCTCCTCTTGTGTAATTCCTCCCACCTCTTGTGTGATTTATAGCCACTGAAACCCCACAATAAGTTCAGCTACGAATTGCTTGCTATTCAATAGAAATAAGTTTGAGTGGTTTGAATTTTTTGTTTGGGGTTTTTTTTAAATATATATGCAAAAGCTAGATGGTGAATAAGGAAGACCAATAAAAGGAAATTAATGCCTGTAAATTAAGGTGTTGGTAAAGAACTCTGAATGTACTATGAACTTCCAGAAGAATGAACACATCATCCTTAGAAGAAGTACAACCAGAATGGTCCTTTGAAGCATTTACTTTGTCTCATTTACTTTGGACTTCAGGTTATCAGAAAGTGACAATTCCTGGAGAAGGACATCACGCTTTGTAAATTATATGGTTAGTGGGAAAGAGGAAGGGCTTCCAGGAGGTGAATTGACAACGTGGTTGCATCAATGGGTTCCAACATACCAAGAGTTGTGAGGATAGTACAGGACTGGGAACTTTTTTCTTCTGTTATATAGAGGTGTAAATGAGTGGGAACTCACTCAACAGTACCTAACAACACTACGTAAATGAAGCTTGGCACATGCAATGATTATTATGATTGCAATTTTATAGATGAAGAACATGAGGCAAAAGAGTTCCTACCTAGTAATGTAAGTAGTAGAGCTGAATGTTGAACCTACAGTACTGATTGGAATTGGCAAGGTCTCATGAGAGTGTAGCTCTACAGAATCACTTCAAAGTATCAAGTCATTGGATTTTTTTTCTTTTTATAACTTTATTTTGTTGAAGTTGAAAATATACACAGAAAAATCTGTATGATTTCTACATGTACAGTTTGGTGACATTAATTATATTCTTTGATCTGTAAAATTTATTTGTGGTATTAGCAAGAAAGTTGGCAATTTTTAGGCATTACAGTTAGCCCTCTCTGATCTTCAGCTACCTTAACTACAGGCACACGTTCTTGCAAATCAGCATGATCTTGCAAATCAGCAACAGCTGTGGAATTTGGATAAGTGAAAGAGTGCTTTACAGCAAGACTTGAAGCAAAGCAGGACTTGTGGTGGCAAGACTTGAGGGAGACTGGAGCAAAACCCTGTTGAGAACGAGACCCTGGTGATGGTGGTGGCATTGCTGTAGAAAAACTGTAGTAAGATGTGACCTGAAGTTCTTGTATTTGTGCTGGCCAGAGTTAAAGATTTTTCTTGTTCTTGGCAGATGCTTGATGGAGAAGCTGATTTATAACTACTCTGAGGCAAACCTTGCTGGATGATTTGGATTTGACTGCTGAACTGAAACCAGAGTCTGGATTAATTGAGGAATTAATTGGGACAATTGGGCTAAAACTTGGATTTGCATTGGGTGGTATTCTTTGCTTCTCCCACTCTCCAGCTTCTTTCCCCAATAAACCCCATTGTTGGTACCATCACTGTAAGTCTAAGAGTCAGCAATGGATAAATGAACCTCTTGATGTTGGTTCACAGGTTTGAATTTGTTTTCAGTTCTTTCAGATTGAGAAATCGTGAGCAAGTTCTCTTTGTAGTCTCCTGCTCAGCTCTCTGCATATTCCATTCTATACTTCCCTTTATCTTCTGGAGATGTCCTTTGATACCTTCTGTTCAGCTCTTTCTTTCTTTTTTTTTTTTTTTTTTTTTTGGATAGCAAATAAGTTTTTAATTGAGTGAATTTTTTTTTAACATATACATTGGAGAATCATGCAATGCCGCCAGCATTAGATACAGTACTGGGCCACAAGTCTGCATATTCCTTTGCAACTGGTCCAGTGGTGGCAGAACCTTTCATCTCACCTTCATTGTTTATTATGACTACTGCATTATCCTTAGCAAAATATGGGATGCTTCATGAATTTGCATGTCATCCTTGCACATGGGCCATTCTAATCTTCTCTGTATCATTCCAATTTTAATAAATGTGCTGCTGAAGTGAGCACCTGTTCAGCTCTTTTACTTCCCTTTGTTTTGGTCTCTCAATGTTCTGGTGTAATTTTCAGAATCTTTTCTGATCTCCACTTTGGTTTTTTCCTTTCTTCTCCATCTTTTGCTTTCTTCATGGATGATATCCTTGATGTCATTCCACCATTCATGTGGTCTTCCATCACTACTGCCCCAAACATATTCTAAAGATAATTTTTAAATTCAGATAGGATAGACTCAAGGTTGTATTTTGGTTCTTTTGGACTTATTTTCATTTTCTTCAGCCTCGATTTAAACTTGCACATGAGTAATTGATGTTCTGCAGTCAACACCAGGTCTGGTGTTGACTGTTGATTCCAACTAACAATTTTTTTCACAGTTGTAGTCAGTATGATTCCCATGCAGTCCGACAAATCAAGCCCATGTGTAAAGTCCTCATTCATGTTTTTTTAAAAAATTATTGCAATGAATAAATCATTGAATGTACAAAATTTGATCATTCTATTTTCTATTTCATTTCTGTCACGAACGCCATACATACTGTCGTCCCTTCTTCATTGTTTCCTACCTTTGCATTCTGGTTACCAGTTGTTAATACTACATCTTGATTGCACTCTTGGTCAATTTAAGACTGCAAAAATTTGGGAGAAATCCTCAATTTCCTTTTCTTTGGCTTTAACTGTTGGCTCCTCTATTTGAATGATAGTTGTATTAAGAAGTCTTCTTGTATGCATTCACTTGTTCCTTGTTACTCACAACATTGTATTTCAGGATAGAACTTAAAATTGTCTTTTCATCTGTGAATGCAGCACTATTCTTGGTTTTTCAGTCCCAGCATAGTAGATCATGTGATTGATTCAATATGGTCATTACCAGTCCATTTCATCTCACTAATGCCTAGAATTTTAGTGTTTATGTGTTCCATTTCATCAGGATTGGCCATCCACTTCAGAAATAACAGGTTTCTGAAAAACCTATGAACAATAAAGGCGCATAGGTAGCTATAGTATTTGTGGTAAAGCCCAAAATGGAAGCCAATTAAAATTAGAAACAGCTGCAAAAATCCTTTAATAATTAGAATTCGGAATGTATGAAGTATGAGTACAGAAAACCAGAAGTTGTCTAAAATGAAATAGAATACATTCTATTAATTAATTAATAACTCTGTTAATTATTAATTCTATTAATTCTATTCATTAATGAGGTCTTGTAGAGTTGATTCTGATTCAGAACAATCCTGTTTACAACAAAACAAAATTTCCCTTGCCTGTGCCCTCCTAACAACATGTTTGAACCTATTATTGCAGCCACAAGATCAAAACATCTTGCTGAGGGTCATCTTTTTTTATTATTTCATTTCTAATACAAAATTTAAAACAGCATAATGCTCAAGACAGAACTACTCTATTTGTTAGTCTCAACTACTCTTCAGTTTTAGGATTACTTCAGGGGATAATATTTTTGGTTTAAGATTTAAAGATTATCTCAGGGCAATAATTTTAGAAACTCATCAAATTTCCATGTCTTCAGAAATCATGATAATTTGAACTTGTGTTTCACATTTCCCTTTTGGATCAGGCTTCCCCTCCATCCCCATGGTATCTTTGATCTTATCTTTGCATAGTGGTATCCAGTACCCATTTAGCCAGACTTTCTATTTCCTAGGGAGCTCTGGAGGCATAATCTGTAGGGAGATGTACTGCTAACCCAAAGATGGAACCTCTCTGGTGGTTTAAGTCCACTAGCAGCTCCAAGAGAGAAATATGGTCAATCTCCTCCTGTGTGATTTACTGCCTCCAAAAAACCAGCCCTGGGGGAAAAAAAAAAACCAGCCCTGGAGGGTCAGCTTTGAGTTGGTTCCAACTAGACAACAATGAGTTTGGGTTTTTTGTTTGTTTGTTTGTTTCTT
>NW_006399778.1:2009886-2041455 GCF_000299155.1 Elephantulus edwardii | reverse complement strand
GAGCAATGCGATACCTGAAGATGGGGGTCGTGGGTCAGAGCTGCAGGGGTGTTTCCCGATTCAACTCCACTGCACCGTCCACTGCCGAGTTTGGTTTTTTTAGTTCCATTTTCCCCTTCGATTCTTGACTGTCTTCTCTGTTGCTCTGGGTGAATATAGACTAAGTGTGATGCCTTGGTCCCTTGTAAACTTTTAAAAGAACCCCAGGCACTATTTCACAAACAAGGAGGCAGAATCCAAACATTAAAGGTCAATTAAGTAAGACATTCCATGAAATTATGACCCTACACCTCTAAACCAAGAAACCAAATCCCATGGTTTTGTGTGACTTCAGCAGCTACTTGTCATTGTTGTAAATGTATCTATCACACAGCTTTAGCTAATTTCATTTTTTACAGGTGTTTAACTTACTAACAACAATTATTAGCATGATGAGCTCTACAACCCTACCCTTAACTGATGTGGTTTTTCCGTCACTGTTAACTCCCCTCTCTCTCTTTCCCCTGTTCCTGATAACCACTAATGAACTTTAGTCTCTATATATTTACCTTTTCTTATCTTTTTATTTAAGTGAGGTCATACAATATTTGTCCTTTAGTGATTGGATTCTTTCCATCAACAAAAATGTCCGTGTATCAAGACTTCATTGGGAAGTTTGTAAACAATATCCGTGCCTGGTGGCCACTATCAAAGATTTGGGTTCCATTTTCACCATGAATTGGAATTGACTCCAAGGCAACTAACAAGAAAAACAAGGAGAGCACTAAGTGTGGGTATTTGTTTAAAAATTCTCCCAGGTGATTTTAATGTACAGCTACAGCTGGAAACTTTTTTAAAAGACTGAAATAATGTCCTCATTTTGCCGAAGAATAAATTGTAAAGTCAGAGTGACTAACTTAAGTTGCAATTGAATTCACAGGGTTTGAGTTCAGTTTAATATATATGGAGCCTTTCGTAACAAGGCCTTGTGCTGGGCTTGGGCTACAAAAAAATGAATATTGTTGTTAGGTGACATTAAGTCAACTAATACAGAGATCCTATGAACAACAGATCTCAACCCTGTCCTACCCTATGCCATCCTCACGATCTCTGTCATTCTTAAGACAATTTGGTAGTTACTGTATCTATCTATCTCCTTGATATCTTGCTTGCTTCTTGCTTGCTTTCTACCTTTGCCAGCATGATGTCTCAAGTAGAAGACCCTCTACCTTTGCCAGCATGATGTCTCAAGTAGAAAGTTGCCAGTTTCCTAATTGCCCACTGAGAATTCTTCCCAGTCCTCTAAAGTATCAGAAAACAGAATGCAAACAGTATTTCTAGAAAGTGGCTCCTACTTTCATTTGTAGCTTTTGATTTCAATCTCTGATCTTTCCAATGCTATTAAGTAAGAAAACAGGGTACAGGAGGAAAAGTATTATAAATAGAGTCAGATAAAGCTGGGTCAAAACTTAACACTACCACCTACTACCTGAATAATCTTAACATTATCAATTTGTTGTTGTTGTTGTTATGTGCCTTCGAGTTGCCTGTGACTCATAGCAACCCCGTGTACAACAGCCCTAAACCTTGCTCTATCCTGTGCCAATCTTATTGTCCCTGACATACCTACCCAGAGCATCTTCCTCTCTCGCACTGTCCCCCCCACCACCCTCTCAAACATGATATCCCTCTCCAAGGACTGTCCCTCCTTGCAATATGGTACAAAGTATGTCAGACAAAGCTTCAGAATCCTTGCCTCCAAGGAGCAGCCTGATTTCATCCACTCTGGGATGAATCTGCATTCTCTTAGCAGTGCATGATATACTCAATACTCTTCTCCAGCACCACAGCTCAAAGGTATTATCAATTTTAACAAAACCCAAAATCTGTGATCTCTTGGAGCTTATATTTTTTTCTTCCTAAACTGAGAATGCTACTCATAATATCTATCTCATAGGATTCTTACGAGTACAAAATAAGATCATGTATATGTGAAACCCAAAACCAAACCAAATCCCCTGCCATTGAGTTGATTCCTATTCATAGAGATACTGTCATCTGGTTTCCAAGGATGTAAATCTTTACAGATGCTGACTGCTCATCTTTCTCTCATAAAGGTGCTAGAGAATTTGAACCACTGGCCTTTTCATTTGCAGGCCAACGATTGTATAGGTTAAAGCACTCCCATGAGCCAATCATGTGTGCCAGCCCCAATCAAATTTTTGTTTTCTTCAAATATTTGTTCTATTGAGAATCTTCTTTGTGCCAGGTTCTAGCGCTGGATATACAGCTATGAACAAGACATACAAGGTCCCTGTTTTCAAAGAGATGATGTTTCAGTGCAAAGAGGGGAGGTGGAAAGACAAAAAATAAGTAAGCAAATAGGAAATTAAAGCAATAAGTATTAAAAAAGCAAATAAATAGAGTAAACAAATATGCACATTAATGTATATCAGAAAATATGTGTGTGACTCTTGATGGAAATATTGCTCATAACCCAAATATCCAATAATGGTAATGAATAAATTTAACATTTTAAAAAAGTTGCCACTGTGTTGATTTCAGTTCCTGGAAGCCTGACAACTATTAGAGCAGAACTATGACCCATGACTTTGCAATGGCTAATGTTTTGGGAGTGATCTCCTGTTCTTCCTTCCAAAATCCCTTTGTTAGCAATTGAATGTGTTAACTGTTTGACCCATTCAGGAAGCCCTGTTAATAAATTTAGGTGTGTTCATATAATGGTGTCTTAGCAAGTGTTACTATAATAGAAATGCTGTAACAGGATGAAATTAAAAAAGAGAAATTCAGCCACATTGTTGTGCAGGTGCTATCCAAGATCCATGTAAACTCCAATTCATAGCGACCTCCATACACAATGGAATGAAACCCTGCCTGACTCTGCACAGTCCTCATGCTTTCCTTGGTGCTCAGTCAAGCCCATTGTTGCAACTATTGCATAAGTACATCTGATGACGATTATGCTCTCCTTCACTGACCCTCTACTTTTACAAGAATGATGGTTTCCCCCCACCCCAAGGATAGAAATCTCCTGAGAATATTCTTTAAGTATATGAGACAAAGTGGCACCATCTTTGCTTCTAAGGAGCACTCTGGATGCACTTTCCCCAAGGAAAATGTGTTTGTTCTTTTGGCAGTTCATGGTATATTCAATAATTTTTGTTAACACCATAATTCAAGTAGGATATCTATTTTCATAGCTGTCTAGTATTCCATTTGTAATGCATTAAGTTGTGTGCTCTCAAAATATGTGTTGGAATCTGAACCCCTATACCTGTGGATGTAATGCTGTTTGGAAAGAATTTTCTTTGTTAATGTTAATTAGATCACTGCCAGAATAGCATGGGTCCTGAATCCAATCCCTTCTGAGCTATTGTACACAGAGATACACACATGTAAGGGGAATGTTCACTTCACGTAAGGACTGTTTACACTCCAAGAAGCCAAGGAACTCCCGAGACGACCTACAAAGAAGCAATCAATGTGGCTGAGTCTGATTTGTACATTCAGCTTCCAGGATGGAGAAATGAATTTCTCTTTTTAAATTTCATCCTATTACAGCATGTGCAACGTTGCATGGGCAACTCACAGACACTACGTGGTGTTAGATGTAATCCTAGGGATTCCCTTTAGAGCAGAAGGCATGATAGTGATTAGAAAGTGGCACGAAGGGGAGAAATTACTTCTGTGGAGCTCTGTTTCTTTAGTGTGTGGCGATTACAAAGGTCACACAGATGTGGTTGTTTTGTGATAACTCGCTGAGCATTCATGATTTGTGATTTGTGTACTTTTCTTTAGTGCACTTTACACCAAAAAGTACATTAAACTTATCATAATTAGAGTAATGTAGTGGTAAGGAGTGGCAGTGTTAAACTCTACCTTACATTCTTCTGGCACAGACCCAGCCACCTGTGAGGTCAGGGAGGTTCCTGGAAGAGCTTCAGAGAAGGCCAAGGGACCCATGCACCCTGGGAGTACTTACACCAATTTTCTGACTTCTTAATCTAGTGTTATTTCCAAATACCGTAAGATCAGAAAAAAGAATAGAGAGGAAATGGTATGTCCAGTGAAAGGAATTTCCACAGACCTGTGGAGCCAGATCTCTAAGACCCATGTCCCTTTCAACCTTGAAGGTAATCTTCACTCACCAGTGAGCTCCTAATCTCCTCTACTTCCTGACTCTCCCCACTCCAGGTTTCAGGGAGGCTGTGGGTGCCAGCCTGGAAGGCTAGAAAATGTCAGCTTTGAGATCCTCCACAGCCTGATAAGGTTATGACAACAAGATAATACCAGAAAAGAGCCCTTATGAGAAATAACCTGGGGCTAACCCACAGGAGACAGTTCAGTATAAGAATGGCACCAAAACCAATCAAGCCACTTGCTGTCAGTTTGGACTCATCGCAACACTTATGGCAAAACATATCCAATGGCTCTTTTGGAAATAGATTACCAAGTCTATTTTATGCAATGTTTTTAGGTGGATTCAAACCTCTAACCTTTAGTTAGTAACCCAGTAATTAACAGTTGTGCCAAGGGCTGCCTAATGTGTGTATTTGTATTGTTTATGCTCAAATCTCATCACCATCATTCACTGAAAAAAAAAATACATATATATATATATAAGTTTCATCCTTCATGATATAGGGCAGCAATGCTGCCAGCCTCACAGAGCTACCGTGATAATATTGACTAGCTGATATACTTAAGGCACAGTGTCTTAGTGATCTAGAGCTGCTTTAACAGAAATATCACAAGTAAGTGACTTTAACAGACAGAAGTTTCTTTTCTAATTGTACTAAAAAAATTGTTCTAGGGTACTGTTGTTGTTGTGTACCTTTGAGTCAAAACCAACCCTCTAGGGTTTGCAAAGGCAATAAATCACACAGGAGATTCCCCATCCTACTGTGAAGCAGCTGGTGGGTTCAAACTACATGGCTTTGGGATTGCAGCACAGCTTCTCACCACTAGCCCATCAGAAGCCTGAATTCAGGGTACTGGCTATAATGTAAGACTTTCTCTCTCTGTCAGTTTTGGAGAAAGGTCCTGTCTCTTTTGAGCTTCTGCTCCTGGGTGATCTTCACGTACCTTGGAATCAAGACATAATGCCTTGGGAAAATCTCCTGCCTTGGTAGTGTAGCCTGTGTCAACTACACATAGAAATTTGGCAAATCTCTCTTGCTTTTTTTTTTCTCTTGCTTTTTTTAACTCTATCAGGATCTTTTATCTGGTTCATCAGCATCTGAACTCTGGTTTCTTGGACTTGAGCCAGTAGCCTGCAATCTGGCCTGACAATCTTTGGTTCCTCGTTGCTACAACTATGTGAGTCAGGAGAAGCCCCTAGCTTGATGTCTGACCTGCAGACTTGAGACTAACTCACCTCTACATATACACTCTGTCTCACTCTATCTCTCTATTCCAACCACTGCATTAGAAGTTGATTCTGACATAAGTCTAATGCCTCTTATTTGTTATCATTATTCCTACCTTTCATTATCAATAATAAATCAGATTTTCATTTGTCTTTGAAGTTTCTATTTCGTGGTAACTGTCACTATTTCCCAAATCTGTCTATCAACTTGAGCAAATTGATCACTGTTTGGGTCCATGTTTTCAAATAACTGAAGCCCTTGATTGAGTTTACAAAACTAAATCTATTCAGCAATATTTTGAATCATTAAATTGAACATCTGCAAGTGAATATACTAGAATGATAACATCGGCAAATTTTGCTGCAACACTATATGTGGTGCATGTTACTAGTGATAAAAACTAAATTGATAGCTGACCCTCAAGCAGGCTTCTGAGACTGTAAATCACGCAGGAGGAGATTGCCTGTCTTTCTCCTGTGAGCTGCTGGTAGGTTTGAACACAGAAACCCATGGCAGTGCAGTTCCCCTGCGGACTATGCCACCAGAGCTCTCTACTAATGAGACAATAACCAAAAAAATTAAGTGGCTTGTCATTTGTCAGAACTTGAATAGAATACATCACAAGTCAGGAACTATACCTAATTTTTCCCTAGTTATATCTCATCTCGTTATGAGTCAGGATTGGGGGGATCAAGGGGCGAATGTGTGTGTGTGTGTGTGTGTGTGTGTGTGTGTGTGTACACAAAAAGAAAGGAGAGATTCAGATTCAAATGTGGAAAGAGGGGTATCAATGCTTATGTAAGACAGATCATGGCTGGAAGCAGAGAATATAAAAACGTAATTACCTATGCTTTATTGATTCTGCAAAGGCATTTGGTTGTGTGAATCATAGCAAATTATTGATGGCATTTTGATGAGTGCAAATTTCACAACACTTGATTTTGCTCATATAGTGTGTGTGTGTATACACACACACACACACACACATATATATATATATATATATGAGCAGAACAAGGGGGCACTGCTTGGTTTAAAGTCAGAAAAGGTGTGTGCAGCCAGAGTTGTCTCCTTTCTCCACACCTGTTCAATCCATATGCTAAGCAAATAATTCAAGAAGCCAGACTATACAAAAAAGAGTGCTGGGTCAATGTTAGAGAAAGGCTCATTAAAATATGTGGATGATAGAATTTTGCTTGTTAAAAGCTCAAAGAAGACTCAAAGCACTTACTAATGAAGATCAAAGACCACAGCCTTCTATATGGATTTTACATCAACATAAAGAAAAAAAAATCCTCACAACTGGACCAACCCAAAAGCAACGTCGTGATAAACAGAGAAAAGATTGAGGTTGTTAAGAATTTCATTTTATAGTAATTTATTTGCCCAATCAACACTGTAGAAACAGCAATTAAGAAATCAAATTACATACTGCATTGGGCAAATCTGCTGAAAAAAAAATTTACAGCAAAGATGTCACTTTGAAGACTATGGTACCCTGGGCTAAACTACAGTGATTTCAATTGCCTCACATGCATGTAAAAGTTGGACAAGGAGCAGACACCTAAGAGGCCACCATTGGTCTCTCCATTTCGAAACAAAAAAGAGTACAAATAATCAAAGAATCATGGAAACAGCCCATAGCACAAATGGACCTTGAGATCTTTAACTTCTGTTACCCAAAGACTAAATAACACCCAAATACCACTGGTAACAGCTCTGAAATGGATCACAACACAAAGTCCAGGCAGTGTGGGAGCTAAATGTAGAACAAAGCGTGAAATGACAATTACAGTCAGGCTTACTGGTCTGACAGAGCCTGGGGACCCCTGACACTATGGCCCTTAGCCTTCCTTCAGTCTCATTCCTACGGCACAACTTGCAGTCAAACAACCAATATATCAACAAAGTGAACAGTAACAGGGAAATGTGGCATTACGAATACCAATTGGGGGGGAAATAAAAAAGAACACTCATTGGCAAAAAATAAGGCCCCAGGAATTTATGGACTACCAATTAAGGTGTTTCAACAAACACATGCAGTCCTGGACATGTTCATCAGTCTGTATCCACAAATTTGGAAAACAGCTGCCTAGTCAATTGGCTAGAAGACATCCATATTTGTTCCTATTTCCAAAAAAAGGTAATCCAACAGAATGCAGAAAATGTCAAATAATACCACATGCTGAAGATTCTTTTTAAATGGCAAGGAATTTTTAGAAATTCAAGCTGGATTCAGAAGACACAGTGGAACTAGGCATTACATTGTTGATATTAGATGGCTCTTTGCTGAAAGCAGAGATCACCAGAAAGAAATTTACTTGTGTTTTATTGATTATGCAAAGGCATTTGGCTGTGTGGATCATAACAAATTACGGATAATATTGAGAAGAATAGGAATCTTAGAACATTTACTTGTGCTCATATAAAACCTATACATAGACCAAGAAGCAATTGTCCAAACTTAACAAAGGAACACTGCATGGATTAAACTCAGAAAAGATGTGTGTCAGCGTTGTAACCTTTCTTCATACCTTTTCAATCATAGGGCAAAATTCACATCTATTGTTCATAGGATCACTATGAGTTGTAGTTGACTCAATGGCACTTAATAACAATAATAATATTCAATCTGTATGCTGAGCAAATAATTGGAGATGCTAGACTACATTAGAGGTCTGGTGGCCTAGTGATAAAGAAATAGAGGCACATGGTTCATATCCACCAGCTGCTCTGCAGGAGGATGAGCAATTCCTCCTGTGTGATTCGCTGCCTCTGAAAACCCACTGGAGGGTCAGCTATGGGTCGGTTCCAACTCGACGGTACATAACAACAGACCATATAAAGATGAGTGTGGCATCAGGATTGGAGAGAGACTTATTAACAACCTATGTTAAGCAAATAACACAAACTTTCATAAAGAAAGTAAAGCAGACTCAAAGCACTAACTGCTCAAAAACTACAGCCTTCAACACGGACTATGTCTCAACTTAAGAAAACAAAAATCTTCACTATTGGACTAATATGCAGTAGATCTGAACTTTGACCTACCTTAGAACATCCTCACAATCTCCAACATGTTCAAGCCCATTGCTGCAATCACTGTGTCAATCCGTCTTGTTGAGGGCCTTCCTCTCTTTCTCTGAGTGATAGTCAACTTAAGGGCACATAATAACAGGAAACAAGCAACTGTACCCTCCTCAAATATAACTACTGACACACAATTTAAGCAGTGAAGTTGATGCCATCTTCTTGTGGGACAATCTGTCTGATTTCTACTCAGGTGTAATCCATTGCTTGAAAGATTTGATTGCTATTTGACAAGTAGCTGTCTTGTTTCCATTGACTATGACAGAATAATTCTTAACTATTGTTGTGTTGGAAAGTGTGAAACACTATGTGTATGAATTTCAAATTTTGTATGCAAAACAATATAGAATAAAAATTTGGGGGGAAAAACCCACAAAAATATCTTCCATTGATTGAATGAGGCCCATTCATATCAAGGGTAATCTCCTTTATTTAGAGTGTAAATGTTAATAACATCAATAAAATCCCTTCACAGCTGGACACCATAGCCTAGCCAGATTGACTCTTAAAATTAACTATTACACAACATAAAAAGAAAATTAACAACATCATACACTCTAGTTTCTCAGAATTATTAGGGGTAGGAATTGAGGTTTGGTGAAAAAAAGGGATGTGTGTTTTCAAATGCAGATTTCTTGGTTCTGTTGGAGAGGTTAGGATTTAGCAGACCTGAAGTGGGATTTCCCCCACCCTCCTAATTTATTTACCCTCAGTACCAGCAGTCTGGGGATCTGGAGACAAATAACATTAGGAAAGTCAGCGATCAGGGACCTCTCTAAAGTCCTAAGAGCAATGATAGCAGCTTAAAGACTAAGGGGGGAAAAAGATTAAGCCATGATGATTCAAGTTATAGTCTTTCCAATCACCTGTTACTGATCTGAGAACTGGATAATGAATAAGAAAGACAGGAGGAGAATCAATGCCTTTGAATTGTGGTGATAGAGAAGAGTGCTGAATATTCCATGAACTGCTAAAAGAATAAACAGGTATGTCTCGAAGAAAGTGCAACCAGAGTGGTCCTTGAAGCCAGAATGGTAAAGCTTCATCTCACAAACTTTGGGCATGTTCCTAGGGGAGACTGTTCTTTGGAGAGGGACATCATGTTTGGAAAGGTGGAGGGTCAGTGAAAGAGATGAAATCCCTCAATGAAATATATTGATAATAGTGTCTGCAGCAATGGGGTGCAAGTGTGTTGAAATAATGTGAATGGTGCAGGATAGAACAAGGTTCAGATATATTGTTCACAGGGTCACTATGAGTCGTGCTCCACTAGACAGCACTTAACAACAACAACTTATTTACATGGAAATTTTAAGGCAGAAAGATAACATAACAAACAGCTACACTTTCTAATCTCCAATATTAGTAGTTGCTGTACTCTTATTTGCTTTCAATTTGTTTTCTTTTTTTAAAATGCAAGTCACCTATACTGGGTTTTGTTAGTGTTTTATATTTCCTTGCATACAAAATTCATATATATTATGTTTCATTCTCACTCATATACATTGTGTTTTATGCATTACTTCATTCACATTGTGTTTCATACACTCATTCCCATATATTGTGTTTTATAAATTTGATCATCATTGATCTATTACCTTGTCTTTTCATATCCCCACTGGATCTTTCCTATTTCCTTCACCCTCTCCTTTTGCCCACCAAACTCTGCAACAGACACAGTGATTTTTCCATTCTCCCCACCTCCCCATCCCTTACCCCTCCTCACCCCCTTTTGGACTTTTATACACATCTTACTAGTTATCTTTCTATTTTTACAATAATGCTCTTATGCAGTATTTGTCCTTATGAGACTTAGTTAGTTCACTCAGCACAATGCTACACTATTTATAAAAAAAAAAAAAAGAGAAAATCCCTTTGAACCATCAAGGGCAATCCATTCCCCTTTTCCTATCCCCAGGCAACTTTTAGAGTGAAATACATTATTTTGACACCTCAACATACATATCATCATTCCACATCTCCCTCCAGCTACTCCAAAGAGTTGTCTATATTAACTGTATCCGGTTTCTCTCTCCCATTTTCTTGCACCAAATCCAGTTGGCTTTTCAACCCTATATAAAACCAAAACCAAACATACTGCCATTGAGTTTATTCTGATTCACAGTGACCCTAGCCAACAGGCTAGAACTGCCCCATGGAACTCCAAAGACTAAATATTTACAGAAGTATACTGCCATTCTTTCTCCCAACAAGCAGCTGTAGGATGACACCTGTTATATAACAACCAAGCATTTAATCATTATATGCCTCACCCTCAAACATAAGACTCTTCTTATTGTTGCCTATGATGTCCCTGCTGCTCAATCAAGTGGTCATCATTATCTTTATTTGATCTCCTGCCAGGTGGTTTTGAATGCTATCTATATACACACAAATCACAGATTTATATGTGTAACCCAGTACTCTGCTCCAACTCCCAGTCTTATACATCCATCCAACTGAACACTTGACATCTCCACCTACTTGCCCAAAAGACATCTCAACTCAACATGTCCAAATCTGAACTTCAGAGCTCCCCAGTTCTGCTTCTCCAATTGTCTTAGTCATGAAACAGTCACTCTAACCTCACTTACTTATGTTAAAAACGTCTCTTTTTAAATTAATTTTACATTTTTACATTTTGTTTTCTTTTTTTTTAAATTTGAGAGTGACCAAATCAGTGTTGTTATCCCTGTTCAGACATCCCTACCTATTATGACCTATAAGACCCCACCCATAGAGATGCTCAACTCTATGGTTTCTGGCCAATTCATTTCCCCCTTATTTCCTCACTTCCTCCATCCTAAATGGCTGCCTATTAATTGCCCAAATATTGCAGGCTTACTTCTCTCTTTGAGCCTTTGGTTTTCTCTGCCTGAAATGCTGTTGCCTCAAGATATCTATGTGGTTTTCTCCTTCACTTCCTCAGTAAGTCCTCCTCTGACATCTTGATCTGAGTGTCATGAAGGTCCCTCCTCAATGCCCCTTATCTCCCCTACTCCCTTCCTTCTTTGATTTATCTCCCCTACTCCCTTCCTTCCTTGATTTTTAACATTTTATATTGTGATTTTTATGAAGGTTGACACAGTAGTTTAAGTTCCCATTCAGCAATTTCTATGCCATACGTTGTTGTTGTTGTTATGTGCCGTTGAGTTGCTTGCGACTCATAGTGACCCTATGTACAACAGCCCCAAACTCTGCTCTGTCCTGTGCCAATCGCACTGTCTCTGACACTCCCATCCTGATTAACCCAGTCACTGAATCAATCCAACTCACAGAGGGCCTTCCCCACCTGCGCTGACCCTCCACCCTCCCAAGCATGATGTCCTCCTCCAAGGACCAGTCTCTCCTTATAACATGTCCAAAGTATGTTAGACGGAGCCTCAGAATCCTTGCCTCCAAGGAGCCACCCAGTTTAACCCTTTCCAGGATGAATCTGTTTTCCTGGCAGTCCATGGTACTCTCGATACTATTCTCCAGCACCACAGCTCAAAGGTATTGATTCTCCTTCTGTCCTCCTTGGTCATTGTCCAACTCTCTGATGCATAACAACTGATTGCAAAGACCATGGCCTGTATCAGATGCACCTTAGTCTCCAGAATCTCATTAATTCTTTTCTGGGGGTTCCATTAATTGTCTCTTTCTCAACATTAGATTGTGTTTTAGGTGAAAGTTTACACAGAAAATTAGTTTTCCTCTCAATAATCTATGCACAAATTCTGTTGTGACAATGATGACAATCTATGCAGTGCCAGTACTCTCTCCATTTCAACCCTAGGTTCCTGATTCCTATCGCTCGGCCCTGCCCCTCCCTGCCTACTCATCTTTGCTTCTGAGCACATGTTTCTCTTTGCATACCGTGTAGGTGATTGTTCTAAGGAGCACATTCTTTTCAGTGTTATGGCTTAATACATAGGTCACTTTTCTTTTATTGAGAGGCAGCCTCTAGAAGCAGCTTTGGTTGCAAGTCAGCAAGGTGGCTTAGGACAATTTTCTTGGGGGTTCCTCCAGTCCCAATCACCAGTAACACTGGAGGGTTTTTGTGGAGTGTATGTGTGATGAATTTGAACTGTGTTCTACATTTTTCTTCTATTTTTTTAAAAAAATTTTATTATTTTTCGTGTGTCTACCGTCAAATCGGATCTGACTGGTCCAGGAGGAGATTGTCTCTTCTCCAGCAGAGAGCATCAAGTGAATTCGAACCTCATGCCTCTGAGATTGCAGCGCAGCTTCTTGTACATTTTTCTCCTGTTTTAACAAAGACATTCTATTGTGTTTCTGGTCAAAGCAGTCAGTAATGGTGGGTGGGCTATTTATTTTTAATTGACTTTACTTTTTTAAATTTTTTTTACTTTACTTTTTAGAAGAACTCTACAGAGAAACTATACAGAAGATACAGAGATTTCCATATATGCCCTCTCCTCTCTTATGCTATGTTTAACACCTATTATTAACATCTTGTATTCATGTGGTGAATTGATAAGGCAATATGGATACATTATTATATACTAAGTTCTGGTGGCATTATGGTAAGAAGCTGTACTGTTGCAGACCGAGGGTAATGTATATTAATTAATAAGTATTAATAGTGAGGCAGAACACCAAAACATAAGCAAAAATGGTAAGGCAAGAGGCCAACAGTTCTTTTTTTTTTAATTGGGAAAAACATATTGGGGGTACAGGGAGGGGCAGAAGGGTGAGGATGGGCCAGGATGCAGTTGCAGAGCTGCACAGTTTGGTCAGTGGGGGGAGCAGGTGAAGGAAATGATGAAGATCCAGTGGGGACCAGATGCTACAGAGGAATGACAAGCATTTTACAATGGTAATTAAACCAACTGTCTTATTGATTTGGGAACTGGATGCCGACTCTCCGGCTTCTTCATGCTGAACAGTGGCGTAGATGTAAAGTGGGGAAGGAAGGACGCTTTATCACCTTACCGGTGGTCTTGGGTTAAAGCTGCTTGCCTTTTTGTTCTGTTAGAAGATATTTTCCTGTCATTTGCTCCCCTCTGGACTGCAAAGTGTTTTCCCAGTTGGGTCCAGTGGGGATGGCTGATTGAATCCAGAGGCTCCATCCTACTTTGCTTCCTTAGCTGTTAGTTGTATTTCCTTTTTGTCACTGGCACTGGGTTCAGGGTCAATTCTGGAGTAAAACTCAGTGTTAAGGTTACCTATAGGAAAGGGAACAAACCTAGAGAGAACAAACTTGTGAGTTACAGATAGAAGGGCTTTAAGGGTGTTGCTTTCAGGTTTACGGGGGAGAGGGTGGCAGAAGGTGGCCTAGATAACATTCTCTGGATACCCTAGGCATTCTTTTTTTGTTTTGTTTTGTTTTTCCTTCCCCACCCAGGGGTCAGATGGCACAATCTGGGGACTGAGGAGCTCACCCTGAGGGCCGCAACGGCTCACCCCGAGCTGAGGGCCGAGGGTAGCCCGTCCCAAGCAGGGCAACACCCCCCAGGAGCTGGCTGGTATACTCCCCCTCCAATTGCCCCTACCCCAGTCTGGTCGCCTCAACTGACCGAGGACTATGTGGTCAGGGATAGTGTCTCCAATTCCAGCACCGCCACTTTTACCCACCCCATAAGTGGTCATACTATGTTTTGAACTAGGTGTCACTGTCCTCCCCCTTTATATATGGTAAAGGGAACCTGAGAATTGTGAACAGACTTCCCCCAGGTCTAACATCTTATGGCAGAAGCATTCAACAGAACAAAATATGCGGTGCATTTAGGATGTCTGTCCTCTTGTGCGTGCTGCCACTGTTAAGAGGCCAACAGTTCTTAAACAACCAAAGTGCCAGTCTCCGCTTCCCTGTGTCTTTATTGAAAATTTCCAGGGAGCAAATCACAAAGAGAATTCAATGCAAATGAAGCTAAGCTCTTTCTATTGAAGACCTTATGCAGGGAGCTCTGGTGGCCTAGTGGCAAGAAACTGCACTGCAATCCCAGAGGTACGTGGTTCAAATCCAACAGATACCCTGTGGGAGAAGGAGAGGCAATCTTCTCTTGTACCAGTCAGATCCAATTAGACGGTACACACACAAAAAAAAATAATTTAAAAAAGAAAAGGAATCCTTATGCTTGACTCAGGAGGGAGGGTTTAGCAAATACAAGAATCCTGTAAACACTTAAGGTTTGCCTTAGTGCCTACCCCTGTAAACATTTAAGGATTGCCTAAGTGCTTCAGGGTGAATTCCAGCTTGTATCAGCCTGCCTCATATCCTGATTTAGCATTTGGTTTATTATAAATATTTATTATGAAATTTTACTTTCCACACTGTACTGCATTCCCAAAGACATGTGGTTCAAATCTACTGCTCTGGAATTGACTGTTCTGTGGGAGAAGGATAGTGTGGAATTTATTTTTCAATATGACTTTCCTAGCCATCTGAATCTGCTTTGGCCACGTAGATAGGCAGAAATATGCAAATAGGGTGTGTTAGCCCATCCATAAAGGGATTGGATATCTTGCCATTCCACAAGGAGATTGACTAGTCTTATCAACAATGATCAAAGATGACAGAAGAATTGATGCCTTTGAGGTTGGTGCTGGAGAAGAGTATTGAACATACCACGTATTGCCAAGAGAACAAACAAGTCTGTCCTGGAAAGGATGAAACCAAGCTGCTCCTTGGAGGCAAGGATTTGGAGGCTCCATCTCACATACTTT
Source organism: Elephantulus edwardii (assembly GCF_000299155.1). Lineage (NCBI taxonomy): Eukaryota > Metazoa > Chordata > Mammalia > Macroscelidea > Macroscelididae > Elephantulus > Elephantulus edwardii. The sequence continues at coordinate 2,026,324 of NW_006399778.1, read as the reverse complement.
GTGTATGTTGCCAGGAGGAACTAGCCTTAAAGAAGAATATTATACTTGGAAGGGTGGAGGGATAGCACAGGAGAAGAAGACCCTGGATGAAATGGATTGACACAGTAACTGGGATGATGACTCCAACTGGTATGTTGTAGTTAGTGAGACTGGCTCAGGATAGGACAGGATTCAGGGCTATTGTTCATAGGGTCAGTATGAGTTGGAGTTGACTCAATGGCACATAGCAAAAAGGGAAAAGAGAGGAGAGGGTGAGTGGGGGAGGAGGAGGAGAAAGAGAAGAAGTAGAATGTAGGATGCCCTTATTGACCAGACAGTCTTGTTCCAGCTACACGTACAGCATCTACAGCCATGGCTGAACCAGGCATGAGATAGGATCTTGGGATTGCTACATGGTTGGAACCAGAGCTAAGAGCCTTTGCCCAAGTTTGTTGGGCACTGAGAGTTGGAATCCAATACTGACAGGACTGAGAACTTTGTAACACTGACCTAAAGCTGTGAGACTTAAGACTGAGGTGCCTGCGAGCCATTTCAGGAGCCATCCTGACTGGATTATGCTACTAACCTGGACTACTAACCTTTTGACTCCCCTAACATGGTTCTGCATGGTCTGGGAGGTATTTGCAGCAGATTTTGGACCCAGCAAAGCAGTAAGATTGATACTGAGATGAGTAGAAAGAGGTATAGGAGTTTAGGGGGGACATGTCTGGCTTCATTGGAATTGGTTTTGTGTTAATGATGCTGTTGATGTGGACATTTCCCCTTTGTGAAGTCAATAAGGGTCAGATATGGCCATCTTCACATAGCCTTTGCTCTTTTTACAGACAATCTCCAGCCATGCAATTAAGTGTCTCTGAAAATCTGCTGGAGGGTCAGCTATGTGTTGGTTCTAATTCTATGGCACAAATCAACAACACTAAAGCAACAGCTAAAGACCATAGGTAACGTTTGGGAATCACTCTTTTTTTTAAGTTATTTGAATTTTATTTGATGCTGAATCATTTATTCCCAAGCCATAAGTTTTTGTTTCTTCTAGGAGATCTTTTTTTTTCTTCTGGGCAACCTCTTCTTCTGGTTTAGGAACAATCTGTTCCTTGTCAGTAGGGATCATATCAGTATGGCCGGGGTTTAATCTGACTGTGAGCTGGCAGCACATCTTGGGAGCTTTGGTCACGTGGGTGTGCTCAGACTAGAGAATCGGCATCTAAACCCTTAAGTTCAGCATTACTCTCTGTGTTTTTAAGCCAATGCAGCAAAAACTCAGCACTCTTTTTGGGCCACCAACCCTGTGCCTGACCCCATTGTTTGGCCTGGGCACGCCTACCAACTCCATCATTGTAATGTTGGAATAGCACACATTGCTTTAGTAAAGTGTTATCTTTCACATATTTGGTAGCTTTCCATATGCAAACCCTTGATGGCCTGGTCGTTTCCCAGAACCTGGAGATTTGAGTCTCTTGATGTGCATGATTCTGTGGGATTTTCCAGATCAAGCAAGTAGTGAACCATTTTGGGAGATTACCTAAGGCCAGTTACAGGAAAAACTAGAAATTGCTCTTATGGAACCCTAGTGGTCCAATAAGTAGGAAGTTTTGCTGTTAATCCAAAAACAACTAGTTCAAATCTATCAGCCACTCCTTAGGAGAAAGAAGGGCAATTTCCTTTCAAATGGTTTATGTTCATTGTTGTTAGGTGCTGTCAAGTTGTGTCTGACTCATAGCAACCCTATGTACAACATATCCGACTCCTTCTATCCTGTGCTATTCACATCTCCTGACACAAGGAGCCCATTGCAGCAGTCACCATGTCAATCCACGTGGTCAGGTCTTCCTCTTCGTCGACCCTCTGCCTTTCCAAGCATCATGTCCCTCTCCAGGGAACAGTCCCTCCAACATGACCAAAGTATGTGAGATGAAGCCTTCATCATCTTCGCCTCTAAATAGCACTCTGGCTACATCCTTTCCAAAACATATTTATTTTGTTTTGGTTTGGTTTGGTTTGGTTTTTGGCAGTCCATGGAATAATCAGTGCTCTTCTCCAACACCACAGCTCAAAGGTGTCCTGTGGCCCTTGGGCCTGGTATTAATGGTGAGAACATTGCTCTAAGTGATACTGAATTTGCCTTCAGTTTGCTGTACTGAGATAATTTGGGGTTGCTGTAAGATTCAAATGTCATTTGGGCTAGCCATGATGGACAGGTTTTGGTGGAGCTGCCCAACCAAGACAGACTAAGAAGCAGAATGACTATTTCCTAAATAACAGGCCTTTTATTCATTCTCCTCTGCTTCGTAATAACCTTTTGCTTTCTTCATGGATTATATCCTCGATATTGTCCCATAGCTCATTTGATCTTTGATCACTGATGTTAAATGTTTTAAACCTATTCTTAAGATGATCTTGAAATTCAGATGAAATATATTTCAAGATCTTATCTTCGGTCTCAGGGACTTACTTTCATTTTCTTTGGCCTCAATTTGAACTTGCACATGAGTAATTGATGGTCTGACCTACAGTTCGCCCTGGCCCAGTTTTGAATGCTGAAATTGAGCTTCTCCAATGATTCCTTCCACAGAGATGTGGTTTATGACCCTGGGAAAGTCCACTTGAGGGTCAGCTATGGGTCGATTCTAACTTAATGACAATGAGTTGAGTTGTTGTATTTTTTATTTGTATTATTCGGTTCTGTGAGTTTTAGCAAACCCATAATGCTGTGTGTCTACCACTTCAGTAATAGTTTTCTGCCATTAAAAATACCTATGTATCTCCCCTATGCATGCACATCCAAAAACTTCTCCACCAGGGTAAAAAGGGAAGACACAGACTGGGAAAAAGTATTTGGTAATGACATATCAGATAAGGGACTTAAATCCAGAATTTATAAAATACTTGAGCACCACAACAAGATAAAGGTAAATAATCCAATTGAAAAATGGGCACAGGATATGATATGAACAGACACTTCACCAAAGAAGACATTTAGATGGCTAACAAGTACATGAAGAAATGTTCAAAAGCCCTAGCTCTAAGAGACATGCAAATTAGAACAACTATGAGATATCATCTCAGCCCAGTCAGAATTGCAAAATTTAGCAGAACAGCAAGCAACAAATGCTGGCCAGGTTGTGGAGAAACTGGAACACTTATTCACTGTTGGTGGGAGTGTAAAATGGTGTAATCACTGTGGAAGGTGGTATGGCACTTTCAAAAAAGTTGCAAATAGAGATACCATTTGACCCAGCAATTCCACTACTGGGAATATACCCCAAAGAAGCCATGAATGACATCCAAGCAGATATATGCATACCCATGTTTATTGCGGCTTTGTTTACAATAGCAAGGAGTTGTAACCAACCTAAGTGCCCATCAACAAACGAATGGATAGAGAAGCTGTGGTATAGTCACACAATGGAATACTATGCTGCATTGAAAAACAAGGAACTCATGCAATATTATTCAAAATGGGTGATCCTACAGGACATTACGCTGAGTGAAGTATCTCAGTCACAAAAGGACAAATACTGCACAGTGCCACTGTTGTAAAACAGGACTGACTTTGAGGTTGGGGAGAGACTGAGAAGATGGGTTCAATAATGTATACTGCATTGAAACAGATGAGGGAGAAAACTGTTTAAAAGGGATATTTAATTAGGTATTTTTGTCATGACAGGAGTCTAGAGCGAAGGCTACATGGTGGAGTGGACCTGAGGGCAGGGTTTGTAAAACAATGAAAGAATTTTTCTTTTACTTTTCCAAGAGGGTAGCGTACTAGGGGGGGAGGGTTGAGAGGGGAGAAAAGTGCAACAGTGAAAGAATGGAAATCCAAAGTCTCTGTAAATTTTTACTGAAATTAATAATACATTTAAATTTTAAAAAAAGAAAGAAAGAAAGAGGGGCGGGTCTTGGGGGCGCCCCTCCGCAGCAACCACCGAGCACTCAGTCGCCAAGCCAGGTCCCTCCCGCCCACCGCCTGAAAAGTAAGCTCAAGTTTCTGCCAAATCAAGTAGAGCAAGAAGACTCCACCAAGTTTGTGGTCCTCACCCTGATCTCCATCACATGCATCAATGAGGTCCTCTTGGCTTCCGGAGTCATCTACTGCCTGCGTCACAGTTACCACTACAAGCTGAAGGAGAGACTCTCAGGACTAGGGGGGACCCAGGCCCAGATGTCACTGCTGCTTACCAGGAGCTGTGCCGACAGTGCATGGCTGTGCAGTCCTCGGAGGGCCCGGAGCCCCTGCACACCTCTCGCATTAACAGTGTCTCCTCCCAGTTCAGCGATGGGCCAATGCCCAGCCCTTCAGCTCGGAGCAGCACCTCATCCTGGTCAGAGGAGCTGGTCCAGTCCACCATGGACATCTCTACCGGTCACATGATCCTGTCCTACATGGAAGACCACTTGAAGAATAAGAAGTGACTGGAGAAGGGGTGGGAGGCACTGTGCGCCTACCAGGCAGAGCCCAACAGCTCGCTGGTGGCACAGCGGGAAGAGAACGTGCAAAAGAACTGCTCCCTGGCTGTCCTGACGTATGATCACTCCAGAATACTGCTGAAAGTGGAAAACAGCCACAGCAACTCCGACTACATCAACGCCAGTCCCATCATGGATCATGACCCCACGAATCCTGCTTATATAGCAACTCAAGGACCACTTCCAATTACTGTGACTGACTTCTGGCAGGTGAATTTTAAGAAGTATTTTTATGCAAATAAGATCTTAACAAATTGGTCATGAATAATACCCTGATTCTGTTAAGCCATGTCAAACCTGTTTGTAGATGTTCATGTCACTTTGCTTCAGAATTTTTTTAGTCCTTTTTCTTTTCCCCAAAAATTTATGCAAGGGCAGAACATTTCCCTTAAAAGGGCCATATTTTAAAGACTCCTACTTTTGTAGCCTTGTAGCCTTTCGTAGTTTTGTAACTTCAGTTTCATTTTACAAAATACAAGGAAATAACAATTAAAAAAAAGAAAGAATGAAAGAAAAACAAGGAACTCATGCAATATTATTCAAAATGGGTGACCTGGGAGGACATCATGCTGAGTGAAGTATCTCAGTCACAAAAGGACAAATACTGCATGGTGCCACTGTTATAAACAGAACTGACCTCGGTGTTAGGAGAAGACTGATAAGGATGGGTTCAATAAAGTATACTGCATTGAGACAGATGAGGGAGAAAATTGTTTAAGAGGGAAAATTATTAGGTATTTTTGTTATGACAGGAGTCCAGAGCAAAGACTATATAGTGAAGTGGACCTGGGGTGAGGGTTTGTAAAACAATGAAAGACTTTTTCTTTTACTTTTCCAAGAGGGTAGTGTACTAGGGAGGAAGGTTGGGAGGGGAGAAAAGTGCAACAATGAATGAATGGAAATTCAAAGTCTCCATCTCCTCCTGAACTTCTGGCAACTACTGATCTTTCTATGTTGATAACAGTTTTATATTTTCTAGAATATGATATAGTTAGAATCACAGTTTGTGGATTCTTTTCCAGACTGGCTTTTTTATTTAGCAGTTAAATGTTTATGTCTTTCATGATTTGGTAGCTCATTTTTCTATTAAATAATCTTCCATTGTAGTGATGCACAAGAGCTTTATTTGTCCATTCACCTATTGAAGACATTCAGCAAAAATTTGCTAAATGAATAAAGAACACAAAGTTTTTGTGTCTTAAATTTGTGTTAATAAGGGGAGCTCTGGTGGCCTAGTGGCAAGAAGCTGCACTGCAATCTCAGAGGCGCACGGTTCAAATCCACCAGATGCTCTGCCAGGGAAGGAGGGACAATCTCCTCCTGTACCGGTCAGATCCGATTTGACGGTGCACACACACAAAAATAATTTAAAAAAATAAAAACAAAACTTGTGTTAATGGCATGTTATGTGTATTCTTACTTTTCCACTCAATATTATATATTTCTTAACATCTAGCCATATTTGTACATAGATCTACTCTTTCGTTTGTCACTGCTGTAAACGTGTCATCATATTGATACATCTAAATTTCTAATATCCATTCTTCTATTGATATATGCCCCCAAGTTATTCCAATTTTCTATTATTGTGAATAATGCTTTATCAAGATCTTTGTATTTGCTTCTTGGCACACAGGAATTCCTCTAATTATTTAAAAATAAAATTGCACCTAATGGTGCTTGAAGTATCAGTGGGTCAGTCAGATCACATGACCCAAGTGGCAGAGTAGCTGACACACCCATAATCTGTTGCAGAGTCTTCTCTTGTTCTGCAGAGCTAGCAACTTTTTAGTCACTTACTAGATAGGCTGTAGCAGCAGACTCGAATGAGGGATGTGTTGCTTTCAAATCTCAGAGAGTCCCACCAGGCCTTGTGCATATTTTTAAGTTGTGGGAGGGATCATATGCAATAACTTCTCCTTCTCCTCTGAAACCCTAGAAATATCACTAAGGTGGAAGGTGCCTGAATTTTTGTTGAGTTAATTCCTCTTTTCAAGTAGGCAAATGTCTGACCAATAAGTCTAGAATTAGTGATACTATGTTGTTACTAGATCCAATCAGCATAATGTCATCAATATAATCAAGCAGTGTAATATCTTGTGGAAGAAGAGGCAACCAAAGACCCTTCAGAGTAAATTATGATGTAGTAGTAGAGAGTTCAGTACTAATTCAGTACTATTGTTGTTGTTGTGTACCATCAAGTCAGACCCCATCCATAGCTGGCCCTCTGGCAGATTTTCAGAGGCAGTTAATTGAATGGGAAGTGATTGCTCATCTGTCTCCGTTAGAGAAGCTGGTGGATTCTAACCACATGCTTTCAGGCTTAGAGTGCAGCTTCTTACCACTAGGCCAACAGAGAGTGCAATACTTAAGAGATGCTGTGGGCAAAATTGTTAATGACCCAGGAAGCATCAAAAGGAAGACAGAAAGAATACACAGAATCATTCTACCAAGAAAAATTGACTGATATTGAAATATTTTAGGAAGTACCACTTGATCAAGAGTCAATGTTAATGAAGGGAAAAGTTCAAGCTAAGTGCAACAATGAACGAATGGAAATCCAAAGTCTCTGTAAATTTTTACTGAAATTAATAATAAATTTAAATAAAACCAAAAAAGCCACACACACACACAAAAGAAAAAGTTCAGGGGAGCTCTGGTGGCCTAGTGGCAAGGAGCTGCAACTACAATCCCAGAGGCGCACGATTCGAATCCACCAGATGCTCTGCCGGGGAAGGAGGGACAATCTCCTCCTGTACCAGTCAGATCTGATTTGATGGTACACTCACATAAAAAAAAAAAAAAGAAAAGAAAAAGTTCAAGCTGCACTAAAGACATTTGCAAAAAATAAGATCCCAAGGAGTTGATGGGATACCAATAAACATGTTTCAAATGAAAGATACAGCTCTGGATGTGCTCACCAGTTTATGCCAGGAAATTTGGAGGACAACTGGCTGGCTGGCTGACTGGAAGAGATCCGTATTTGTTCCCATTCCCAAGAAAGGTGATCTAACAGAATGTGGAAGATATCAAACAATATCATTAGTATCACATGCAAACAAAATAGTGCTGAAGATCATTCAAAAATGACTAGAACAGTGCATAAACAGAGAATTGCCAGAAATTCAAGCTGGAGGCCATGGCACTAAGGATATCCTAGCTGACGTCATATGGATCCTGGCTGAAAGCAAAGAAGAATGTCTATTTGTGTTTTTATGACTATGCAAAGGCATTTGACCACATCGGCCATAACTAATTATGGTTAACATCAAGAAGAATGGGAGACCCAGAACAATGAATTGTGTTCACCTATACCTAGACCAAGACGTTGTTTTGTAAAAAGAGGAAGGGAACACTGCACGGCTTAAAACTGGGAAATGTGTGCATCAGGGTTATATCCTTTCTCCATACCTATTCAATATGAATGCTGAACAAATTATTTAAGAAACTAGACTCTGGAGAAGAATGTGACATTAGGACTAGAGGAAGACTTAGCAATAACCTTCATTATGCAGCTGGTACAATCTTATTGCTGAAAGTGAAGAGGACTTGAAGAGGTTGAAAAATATCAGACTACAGCCTTCAATAGGGATTGCATCTCAATGTCAAGAAAAGAAAAATTCTCACCACTGGTCTTATAGGCACAGTAGGTGGAGAAGAGATTGAAACTGTCAGCAACTTTGTCTAAAAGATCCACAACGAATACCAGCAGGTAGGAGATAAGGAGATGTAATGCACTGGGAAAGTCTGTAGTCAGGGACCTCTCCAAATTACTAAGGAGCAATAACGTTAGTTTCAGGACTAAGATTTACCTTTTTCAAGCCATGGTCTTTTCAATCACTTGCTTTGTTGCCGAAAGCTAGATAGTGAATAAGGATGACAGAAGAATCTCTGCCTTTGAACTGTGGTGTCGGAGAAGAGTACTGAAATCTCATGAACTGCCAAAAGAACAAACAGATATGTCTTGGAGAAAGTGCAGCCAGAGTGCTTCTTCACCTCATACTTTGTGCATTTTGCTAGGAGAGGCTATTCGATGGAGAGGAACATCATGCTTGGGAAGGTGGAGGAGTGGTGAAAGAGAGGAAGACGCTTAACATGGTAGATTGCCACAGTGACTGTGGCAATGGGCTCAAGTGTGTCAGAGATTGTGAAAATGGCACAGGATAGAACAGTTCCAGAACTGTTGTTCATAGGATCACTTTGAGTCATACTCAACTTGACAGCACCTAACAACAAACAACAATGATAATTAGAGAGTTGATATACTTCAGAGAGAGTGGCAGAAATGTAGTGTTTTCTCTGCCAGTTGATGGCTAGGTAATAAAACCACATCTGAAAGGACAGCTACAGTTGGTGTAGCCACCTGCTTAAGTTGTTTTTATCATCAACTATCATTCTCCAAAACCCATTTGTTCTCTGAATAGGCCAAATAGGAGCATTAAAGGGGTATGTGATGGAAAACACCATCTCTACATCCGTCAAGTCCTTGATGGTAGCACTAATCTCTGCAGTTCCTCCAGGAATCCATCATTGCTTGGTTTACTATTTTCCTGGATAGAGGCAATTCTAATGACTCCCACTTGGCTTTCCCTACCATAACATCCCTTACTAAACATCAAAGATCTAATATGGGAACTCTGCCAGTTGCTAAGTTTGTCCATTGCAATTATGCATTCTAGAACTGAGGAAATCACTACAGGATGGGTTCAGAGACCAAGTGGACCCACTATGAGAACAAACCTGAGCTAAAACTCCATCAATAACCTGACCTCCATATGCTTCAGGTTTCCTGGAATTATTGTCAATGCCAAGCCAGTAACATCTAATCATCCTCTAAATACCTGATTATTTCCTTTTCCCAAATAAACCATCACACTTTTTAAAGGCATAGATCCCTTTAGGAAAAATACGTGGAACATATTATTGAGGAGGCTGGACTCTATGAGGGGAAATGTGGCATCAAGAATGGAGGTAGATTCATCAACAATCTGTGTTATGCAGATGACACAACCCTGCTTGCTGAAACTGAGGAGGGCCTGAAGCGCTTGCTGCAGAAGGTGAAGGAGCCTTCAATATGGATTGAAGTTCAACATCAAGAAATCAAAGATTCTCACCACTGGGCCAATTGGCAGCATCATGACAGATGGTGAAAAAATTGAGATTGTTAACAGCTTTAGTTTGCTTGGCTCTACAATCAACACTCTTGGTACCAGCAGCAAGGATATTAAAAGATGCATTGCATTGGGAAAGTCAGCTGTCAGAGATCTCTCCAAAGTACTGAAAAGCAACAATGTCAGTCTGGAGACTAAGGTGCTCCAGATACAGGTCATAGTCTTTGCAATTACTTGCTATGCATCAGAAAGCTGGACAGTTACTAGGGACAGTTACTAGAAGGAGAATTGATGCCTTTGAGCTGTGGTGCTGGAGAAGAGTATTGAATATACCATGGACTGCTAGGAGAACAAAAAAGTTCATCCTGGAGAGGGTGAGACCAGGCTGCTTCTTGGAGGCAAAGATTCTGAAGCTTTGTCTGACTTACTTTGGACATGTTGCAAAGTGGGATAAGCTCTTGGAGAGAGACATCATGCTTTGGAGAGTGGAGGGGCAGCAGAAGAGAGGAAAATGCTCAATGAGATGGATTGATTCAGTGACTGGAGTAATGGGGTTAGGTGTGTTGAAGACACTAAGATTGGCATGGGATAGAGCAAGGTTTAGGGCTGTTGTACATAGGGTCGCTATGAGTCGCAGGCAACTTGACAGCACATAACAACAACAATAACAGGAGAAAGAATAAGAGTATTAATTTTTGGCAGTATTCTTCCTCAAAGAGACTCTGCCTCTCCTTCATTCAAGGACCTGTGTGTCTGTACACTGGCTCAAGTCTGGGAACTTATTGAGTGACACTAACTTTGTCCTGGTGATTCAAGATAGATTGCCATTTACCTGACCTATACTTCTTCATCTTATATAGATCAAACAAATATTTAGTAGACTTCCCATCAATGTCACCTTTAGGACACTATGAGTAAGCAGCCAACACCATAAATCCACACAAGTCAGACTATTGTGATCATTGTTTTGACTCTGCTGTCTATTATGGTAATCCCAATCATTCTGTGTTTGTCAGTTCCGTGAAACTACTTGGCTCCTAGTGTCCAGCCAACACCCTGGTAGTTTAATGTAACTTAATTCATTACTGTCAAGTCAGATTCAACTCATAGCTAACTGTCCAGTAGGTTCCTTCCTGGCTCTGTAAATTGCATGGGAGAAAATTGGTTATTTTTCTTCCATGGAGCTGCAGGTAGATTGAACCACCAGACATGTGCTACTTTTGGTAACTATCTTAATTTGATTAGGAAAATTTCTACTGTGAAGCCTGGCTTATATAATAATTCCAACAATCTTCAAGAATGCTGATGCTCCCTTTCAAATCTGTTTCTCATCATTATGATAAACACTCTGTGGGTGGATTTTGTGTCTGACCTGATAGATCCACTCTAACGTACCTATTTCCCTCAACCTTTTGATACCGTCTTCTACAGTGTACCAGTGCAAAATTTGATGATTACATTTGACTTAGTGTCAATCACTGCATAACCAAATATTTGTTCCTTTCTTAACTTCTTGAGCTAAAACATTGAATGAAGAATTTATGTTTAATGAGACTAAAGCAATAAATTTAGAAGAAAAATTGATGCCTTTTGCACTGCAATCCCAGAGGTGCACAGTTCAAATCTACCAGATATTCGGCTGGAGAAGGAGGAACAATCTCCTCCTGTACCAGTCAGATCTGATTTGACAGTACATGCACATACACAAAAATAATAAAATTTTTAAAATTTAAAAAAAAATAAATTTGCATTAAAAAAAATTGATGCCTTCGAGTTGTGGTGCTAGAGAAGAGTCTTGAACATACCATGAACTGCAAAGAAAACAAACAAGTCCATCTTGGAGAATGTGAAACAAAGTTTCTCCTTGAAGGTTAGGATTTGGAAGCTCTTTTTCACATACTTTGGGCACATGGCCAGGAGTCCTTGCAGTAGGACATCATACTCAGAAAGGTGGAGGGACATCTCAGGAGAGGAAGACCCTGGATGAGATGGATTGTACAGTAACTAGGGCAATGAGGATTGGTATGCTGGAGTCAATGAGACTGGCTTAGGACAGGGAAGGCTTCAGAGTTGTATATAGGGTTGCTTTGAGCCACAGGTGACTCGATGGCACATAACAACAATGTAATTATATATTCCTTGAAGACTCTTAATAGACAATTATATGTTCCTTGAAAATTCTTAACAGACATTTCCACACATAGCCTCCCAGTTCTGTTTATACAACAATGAAAAAATCAAGTTGTGCTTTACTTTTTTTAAGATCACTGAGATTTAGTTAATTGAATCATGCCAATCAAGTCTCATTGATTCCTGAGACTTTATTTTTCTTGCCAATGCCTTCAATGTAGCTTGAACTTCTTCTGTCTTCACCATTGGCTCTTAACCATATGCTAATTCCTGAATATTTCTCTATCAACCAATTCTTTTTAGTACAGTGACTCTGTATTCACTCCATCTTCTTTTGATGCTTCCTAGATCGTACAAGGTTTTTTCCATAACATCTCTCAGTATTACAACTTGAGGTTTGAATTTGTTTTTCAGTTTTCAGTGAGTTCTTCCCTTTTTATTCTCCAACTCTGGCTCTTTTCACATTCCATTATAATACTTTATCTGCTTAAGCTGTCTTTTGAAATCATTTATTCATCTCTTTTACTTCAGTATCTCTCCCTTTTGTTTTGGCTTCTTGATCTCTAGTGAAATTTTCAGAGTCTTCTGACATCTACTTTATTCTTTTCTTTCTCCTCTGTCTTTGTAGTGACCTTTTGCTTTCTTCAAGGATGATACCTTTTTTTTTTTTAGGTACTGGGGTTTTTTTCTATAATTATATTTTATTAATTTTCATAAACATTTACAGAGATTTTGGGCTTCCACTCATTCATTGTTGCACTATTCTCTCTACCCTCCTCCCAGTTTGTTCTTGTCCAAATGCCACAGTGCTTGTCAAAGTCAGTTCTGATTAATCTTCTTTGTCAGTGTATCCTTTGCCATTCCCTATCACTCCTCCCTGAGAGAGACTTCACCCTGATTCATAAGGAAAAGGGGACGGCATATTCTCTTAGCTACTTCCTGCTGAAAAGGGATGCTGTGGGTTTCAGGGTGAAGATCTTCTCTCACTACTCTAAAGGGCCCCTTTGGCAGTAGGAAACACATAGACTATTATGGAGATTGATTTTGGAATTCAGATGCACTCTTATTGATTGTGCTTGGCTGTACATGTACATATCCTTGAAGATGTATCATGGGGGTGTTGCAACCTAGAAGACACAAATTTGACTAACAAGTTATAAGTACATGAGTCCAAAAATTATGGAAAAGTAAAAGAAAAGATTCTTTCATTGTTTTACAAACACTCCCCCAGGTCCCCTCCACCATGCAGCCCTCGCTCTAGTCTCCTGTGATGACAGAAATACCCAGTTACATCTCTCTTTTAGACGGTTCTCTCCCTCCTCTGTTTCAGTGCAGTATACATTATTGAACCCATCTTACTCATTCTCTCCCCAACCCCAAGGACAGTCCCATTCTACAACAGTGGCATCATGTAATATTTGTCCTTTTGTGACTGGGATATTTCACTCAGCATAATGTTCTCCAGAGTCAACCATTTTGAATAATATTGCATGAGTTCCTTGTTTTTTAATGCAGCATAGTATTCCATTGTGCGAATATACCACAGCTTCTCTAGCCATTCGTTTGTTGATGGGCACTTAGGTTGTTTCCAGCTCCTTGCTATTGTGAACAAAGCTGCAATAAACATGGGTGTGCATATATCTGCTTGGATGTCAGCTATGGTCTCTTCGGGGTATATTCCCAGTAGTGGAATTGCTGGGTCAAATGGTATCTCTATTTGCAACTTTTTGAGAAAGCGCCATACTGCTTTGCACAGGGGTTGCACCATTTTACACTCCCACCAACAGTGAATCAGGGTTCCAGTTTCTCCACAACCTCGCCAGCATTTGTTGCTTGCTGTTCTGTTAAATTTTGCTATTTTGACTGGGGTGAAATGATATCTCATAGTTGTTTTAATTTGCATCTCTCTTAGGGCTAGGGATTTTGAGCATTTCTTCATGTGTTTGTTAGCCATCTGAATGTCGTCTTCGGTGAAGTGCCTGTTCATATCCTGTGCCCATTTTTCTATTGGATTATTTACCTTTATCTTGTGTCATCCCACAGCTCCTCTGGTCTTCAGTCATTAGTGTCCAATGCTTCAAATCTATTCTTGAGTTGGCTTTTAAACTCAGATGGGATGGGATAGTCTTAAAGTCGTATTTTGGTTCTTGTGTACTTGTTTTCATATTTTTATTTTAAAAAATTATTTCCTTGTTAACTTTATTTACAACATCTCAAAGGAGTAGGAAAAAAGTTGTTTCCCCTTCAAATCAATAGTTACCTTTAACCCTTTCAAGCAAGTATGCCTGGTTGGGTGTGAAATCTAGATACTGCACGATTGTATTCAAAGTTGAAATTAAGGGGGCTTTGATCAGAGCAGTTTGCTTCAAGCTTGTAATCGTAGCATCTCAGATTTGCAGCTCTGAACAATCTATATATCTCATCTGTGTGCTGACAGACTCACTCTCTTGTACAAGTGGCACTAATATGATCTTATTGATCCAATTTTTAAACTTAACTGTCCATGAATTCATATGATCAAGTTGTCTACTCATAGTCACTCTTGCCCAGACCTCTTTGGTAGAGTGCTTAGAAACGAGACCAGCTTTGCCTCTGTTGCCTTTATTAGTACAAGACATCTGAGACCTACAAGTGAGCTGATACTGGAATTTTTATTTAGCTTTGCAAATAAAGGCCTCAAAAGATTAGTCTGCGACTCACAAATGTTCCTCTCCACGGAAATCTTTAGTAAAAGGTGAAAGATTTATACAATCTGAAGAGAAACCAGAGTATTATACTGGAATTTCTTTAAAGTCTGGGCATAACCCTCACAAATCAACTGTAGTTCCAGAAAGTAGAACTGATAGGAGAAGTAGAATCTGGACTCCCCAGCTTAACTCTATGCTGCTTCTCTTCTTCACATCTCAAAAAAATGTCCTGTGTTTGGAGATCTGCCGCATAGTCTTTCTTATCTGTAGGTGAGTTATAGACAGTGGGTGAAGAATGGTGGTGAGATCTCAACCCACTGCTCTTCACTGACCCAGCAGTGGTAAGACAGGGAGAACAAGGAAAAGGGCTGTAGTTTGTCAATTTATTATAACCACTGATAGGCAAGTAAGTCATACCCGGGCTGTAAGGATCACTGCTGCCAGATGAGAGAGGGTCACACAGCTGGTGGTGAACTTTGGGCTGGTGCTGGGTGAACCAGAGAGACTTTAACTCAACACACTCTGAGCCGGAATTGAAGGAGAAGGTGGAGAGGAAAGGGATTTGGGTTGCTGCCAGATCATGGGGAGGAGTTGTCTGTACTGTAAGGTTTCCGAGGAAGGACAAAACACAGTGCAGGCCAAGAAAGTTTATTAAGGAGAAACTGAAGCGCTTACTCTCAAGCAGAAGAGCAGCCCCCACTAAAAGTTAGAGAGGGGTTTTATATTCTCTTACAAGGAACTTGGAGAAGGGGATGCTCATAGATGGTTCCTTCAAGATAGGGAAGTGGACTGGAGTCTGAGATAACTGTTACTGGGAAAGGGAGGGTAGGGTAGTTTCACATCCTTGACAGAGAGAAAAAGCACAGGGGCTGTTTCCTGTGATTAGATTATCTTAGTAGCCATTCTGGGAGAGGAAAGAAAGGCTCTACAGTCCTAATATGTACTATAGCTGTTTCCAACTCTAAGTGGTTGCTGTCTAGGGCGAACATCTAGACTTGTTGGTGCCACAGTACTATTTGAAGTATCTCCAAAAATCAACCAAGGCATTCAGGCTGAAGAGAGATGCAAGGGAAAGTTATTTCTGTACCATCCCAACCATCGATACATAGAGAAGACCCCAAGCTAAAACCACTTTCCTTGCATCTGTTTCCTTTCTCATCTTGGTGGTTCTGTCAATAGGGAAGTACTAGCATTTGGTCTCCCTGCGTCAGAGCATTCCTCGGGGAAAGCGCGGACTCGTGCCACTTCCTAGTACGCATGAGCAGAGCGGAGTGCTAAGGGACTGGTGTGCAAGCTGTGATTACCAGAAGGCGCAGGTCATCTCGTTTTCATTTTCTTCAACTTCAGTTTGTGCTTGGACGTGAGGAATTGACGGTCTGTTCCACAGTCAGCACCTGGCCTAGTTTTGACTGCTGGCTTTGAGCTTCTCTGATGATTTCCCCACCACCACCACCACCACAGATATAACCAATCTGATTCCTGTGCACACCATCAGGTGAGGTCCTTGTATAAAGTTGCCTTCTGTGCTTTTTGTTGTTGAAAGTTAGCAGAAGTGAAAAAGGTTTATTAAGGCAATAAAACAGAGGCATGGTTGGCGAAAGGTAGAGATAGGTTGTGTAAAAGAGTTAAAGAGAATTAAGAGAGGGAAGAGTAACCATGAAAAGATAGGGTTTGAACCAAACCTGATGGCACACTGTTTGTAGAAAAAGGGAGAAAGAGTGCTTTTTGTATTGGGTTTTTTTTTTTTTTTAAAAAAAAAAAAGGAATTTGCAATGAAACACTGAATATGCAAAATTCGATCATTCTGTCTCCAACATCATTTCTGTCATCAAGTTCATAGTTTCCAACTACCATTCCTTCCACTTTGTTTCCAATTGACATGTTTCAAATAACAGATGCAGCCTTATGTGCTCACCAGTCTGTGACAGGAAATTTAGAAGACCTAACGCTAATCGTGGTACTAGAGATATTGTAGCTGATGTTAGATGGATCTTAGCTGAAAACAGGGAATACCAGAGGAATGTCTATCTGTGTTTCATTGAC
>NW_006399778.1:1997915-2009026 GCF_000299155.1 Elephantulus edwardii | reverse complement strand
CTTGGGAGGGTGGAGGGACAGCGCAGGAGAGGAAGGCCCTCTATGAGGTGGATTGATTCAGTGACTGGGATAATTGGGATGGGAGTGTCAGAGATGGTGTGATTGGCACAGGACAGAGCGGAGTTTAGGGCTGTTGTACATAGGGTTGCTATGAGTCGCAGGCGACTCGACAGCACATAACAACAACAACAACGCTAACCCTAGCCCTAACCCAAACCTGGCCAACTGACTGAAAGAGATTTGTACCCGTTCTTAGGTGATTCTACACAATGTGGCAATTATTGAAAAATATTACTAATCTGACATGCAAAATCTTACTGAAGATCATTAAAAATGCCTAAAACAGTACATAGACAGAGAACTTCCACAAGTTCAATCTGGGTTTAGAAGAGGCTGTGGCTCTAGAGATATCATTGCTCATGTCAGATGGGTCTTGGCTTAAAGCAGATAATACCATAAGAATGCCTATTTGTGTTTTATTGACTGCAAAAGCATTGGAATGTGTGGATCATAACAAATTATGGCTAATGTTAAGGAGAGTGGTAATTCCAGAACACTTAACTGTGTACAAAACCTATATATACCTAGACCAAGAAGCTGTTGTCCAAACAGAAAAAAAAAAGAAATACTGCATAGTTTAATATCAAAAAAGATGTGCATCAGGGCTATAACACCCCCCCCCATACCTTAGCAATCTATACGTTGAACAAATTATTTCGGAGGTTGTACTTTATGAAAAAGGGTGTGATATCAGGATCACAGAAAGATTTATCAATAACTTTCATTATGCAGATGACACAACCTTGCTTGCTGAAAGTAAGGAGGGCTTGAAGCCCTTGTTTCACAAGATCTAAGACAATATGGATTACAACTTAACATCAAGAAAACAAATATCATGACCACTTGGCTCAATAGGCAACACCATAATAGAGGAGAAAAGTTGAAATTGCCAATGATTTTATCTTGGTTGGATCCACAGTCAACATCTTTGGTACTATTGTTGTTGATGTTGTTATGTGTCATAAAGTCAGAACTGATCCATAGCTGACCCTCCAGGGTCAGAAACTTTGGGTATGTTGTTGTTGTTGATTGCTGTCAAGTTGAGCACGACTCATAGCAACCCTATGAATAAAGGACCTGAAGCCTTTCTATAACTATGGTCGTTTCTCAAAGTTCATAGAGTTTCCAGAGGAATGTTGTTTAGGAAGTGGATGCTACTCCTGCTTCCAAGGGTATGTTGTTAGGAGAGGCTATTCCTTGGAAAAGCACATCGTGCTTGGAAAGGTGGAGGGTCAGCAAAGGAGAGAAAGAGCCTCGACAAGATGGACTGGCATGGTGGTTGTTGTAATGGGATCAAGTATGTCAGAGATGATAAAGATGACACAGGATAGGACATGGTTTAGATCTATATTATTCATAAGATCACTATGAGTTGTACTCAACTTCACAGCACTTAACAACAATATATATCTAATAGCAAAAATAAATAGTGGGGAAGGTTCTTGAAAACATTTAACAATGTCCTCAGGCAATATCCCAACCTCTGACACAGGAGAAAGTGAAAATGAATACTCATTAAGTACGTACCACTCCTCTGTCAGTTTGCCTTCGTACCACTCCTCTGTCAGTTTGCCTTTCCATGGTGGCTTATATGTTACCATGATGTTGGAAGTTATGCCATCAATTTCAGCTACCAGCAGGGTCATCCGTGGTAGAAAAATTTCAGCAGAGATTCCAGACTAAGACAGACAAAGAAGTAGTACAGCCATATACTTAAGAAATAACAGGCCTTTGAAAACCCTGTGGACAACGACAAAACATTGGATATAGTGTCAGATAAGCCACTCAGGTGGGAAGATACTCAAAATACAACTGGGGAACTTCCTCAAAGTTGTTGTTGTGTGATGTCAAGTTACCTGTGACTCATAGCACAACAGCTTTGAAGCTAACCCTGTTCTGAGCCTGTCTCAACTGACTCTGACACACCTACAGCCATGGCGCCAATTACTGAGTCAATCCATCTTATCCAGGGTCTTCCTCTCCTGCTCTGTCCCTCCACCCTTCCTAGTGTGATGTCCTTCTCCAAGGGCAGATCCTCCTGACCACGTGCCCAAAATATGTGAGTTGGAGCTTTAAAATCCTAGCCCCCAAGGAGAAACTTGATTTCACCCTCTCCAGACGAACCTGTTTGTTCTCCTAGCAGGCCACAGTTCAAAGGCATCAATTCTCATGGTTTAAAATTAAGAAGACATTGCATCAGGTTTGTATTCTATCTCCCAAACAATTGAATCACTTTAACTTCATTTTTTAAAAAATATTTTCTTAGGGGAGCTCTGGTGGCCTAGTGGTAAGGAGCTGCAACTACAATCCCAGAGGCGCATGGTTCGAATCCACCAGATGCTCTGCCGGGGAAGGAGGGAAAATCTCCTCCTGTACCAGTCAGATCTGATTTGATGATACACTCACACACACACAAAATAATAAAATAAAAAAAATATTTTCTTTTGTTTTCCCCCCACTTTACCTTTAGACACCACTTGAAGCTGGCTTTTTAGTTGTCATTATAATTCAGTTACTCTTACAATAAAATTTTGGGTTTTGTTTTCATCAATGTCAGTTGTTACTGCAAGGCATAAATTTTTCTTTCAAGGCACACTTAAAAACTTGTAGATCCTTTATGTAAAACTTGAGCTTTGATTTGGAAGCCATCTCTTCCTTTCAACATTTTATCTGGCAAATAAAAAATAAATCAGCTACCCTAAACTTCTCATACTCAAAAAATGGTGAAACAATGTCAAATATATCATTACCTAGAGGGTCATTTCTTACCAATAATTGATCTATTAGTGATGATATTTTGGGTATTTACATTGCCATCATTTGCCACAGATTTGTTGTTGTTATGTGCTGTCCGGTCACCTGCAATTCGTAGAGACCCTTTGTACAACAGCTCTGAACTCCGCCCTGTCCTGAGCTAATCTCACTGACTCCGACACACCAACTCCCATTGTCCCAGTTTCTGTGTCAATCTATCTCATCAGGGTGTTCCCCTCCTGCACTGTCCCTTTACCCTTCCAAACATGATGGGAGTCTAGTGGCCTTGTGGCAAGAAGCTGCACTGCAATCCCAAAGGCTTGAGGTTCGAATCCACCAGCCGCTCTGTGGGAGAAGAATGGGCAATCTCTCCTCATGTGATTACCTTTCTCTGAGAATCCGCTGGAGGGTCAGCTACAGGTTGGAACTGACTTTATGGTACACAAGGACAACAGCATATGAGACTGGCTCAGGATAGGGCAGGCTTCAGAACTGTTGTCATAGAGTTGCTATGAGTCGCTTGCAAATGAAAATGAGGAGGAACTGAAGCATATGTTGCAGAAGGTCAAAGACTGTAGCCATCAATATGGATTGAAGCTCAACATCAAGAAAACAAAGATTCTCACCACTAGGCCAATTGGCAGCATCATCATGGATGGTGAAGAGATTGAGATTAACAGTTTTAGTTTGCTTGGCTCCACAGTCAACACTCTTTGTACCAGCAGCCAGAAAATCAAGAGACAAAATGCATTAGGAAAGTAAGTTATCAGGGACCTCTCCAGAGTACTGAAGAGCAACAATGTCAAGCTGGAGACTAAGGTGCGCCTAATCAGGGCCATAGTCTTCACAATAGCGTGTTATGCACTGGAAAACTGGACAGTGACTAGGGACGATAGAAAGATAATTGATGCCTTTGAGCTGTGGTGCTGGACAAGAGTGTTGAATATACCATGGACTGCTAGGAAAATAAACTGGCTTGTCCAGGAAAGGGTGAAACCACACTGCTCCTTGGAGGCAAGGATTCTGAAGCTTTGTCTCTGAATACTTTTGACATATTGCAAGGAGGAACCAGTCCTTGGAGAGGGACATCATGTTTGGGAGGGTGGAGGACAGCGCAAGAGAGGAAGACCCTCAATGAGATGATGAGATGGATCGAATCAGTGATTGGGATAATGGGACTAGGCATGTCAGAAACAGTGAGGTTGGCACAGGGTAGAGCAGGGTTTAGGGCTCTTGTACATAGGGTTGCTATGAGTAACAGTGACTCAACGGCTTATAACAACAACATCTCTATCTCTCTATCTCTATCTCTATGGGGGTATATACACAAAGAAAGATAATTATTGAAATAATCCATGTGCTTATACAGGCAAGTCTCAGGTCTATAAGACAAATTTCAAGATATCTGCATCTGGTTGTCAGCCAGCAGGCAAGGTCAGGTCTCAGATTGCTTTCTTTGGAGGCTTTTGGCTTAAATTTGGAAACCATGAGCCAGATACCCTGATGTAGATCTGATTAAAATTCCTTAACTTTTAAGGGAGAGCACAAACAAAAGCCATACAGACCACACTCCTGAGTATATCTACCCTTATATAGATAAGACCAGTCTTTGCATGTTGTTGTTGATTGCCTACTAGTCAACCCTATGAACAAAAGTCCTGAAGTCCCCTACAACTATCAACATTTATCAAAGTTCATAGAGCTTCCTGAGGCATGTTGTTTAAGAAGTGGATGCCACTCCTGCTTCCAAATATCTGCTTGTAATCCTGCCTTATTAACATTATAGAAATTCAAATTTACAACACATAAAATATTTACATTATATCAAGGATCATAACCACACTGACACACATTAATCATGACAGCCTTACTGTCTTTAATATTTGATGGAGTTGTGTTTTTTAATCTTTGCAATTATTTTTCAGGTGCACCTTGGTCTTTTTTCTTTTCAACATAGATAACTTCTATTTTTTTCCATTATTGCCCTTTTTGATCCCCCCTCCTGCCTCCTTCAGTCCTTCCTGCAATGTACCCTTTGTCCCAAATTTTAGTCATTCATATAATGCCTGATCATATATTCCTTTCAGACAATTCTTCCTCTCATCTGTTCTAATGGAATATTTATTATTTATGCACTCTTTTCCCATTCTCTCCTCAACATCCTCCATGTCTGTCCTATTTTATAGTAATTGTGTTCTGCATTATTTGTCCTTTCATGACTGAGGTATTTCACTCAGCATAATGTCCTCCAGGCTCCTCAATCTTGTATAATGTTTTACGAGTTTATTGTTTTTCAATGCTGCATAATATTCCATTGTGTGAATGTATTATAGTTCTTCTATCCATTCATTTATTGATGTGCACTTGGGATGTTTCCATCTCTTTGGTATTGTGAATAATGCAACAAATAAACCTGGGTGTGCATACATCTGCTTGAGTCATGGCTCTGGACTTGTGAGATTTAGCTAACAATGAGCTGTGTGCAGGAAATCTCTTGGTTTATAGTCAATCCAAAAGGAATTGGCAGACACAGAAGAATTTCTTGAAACAGCATATATGAGCAAGAGCCTGTGGTGATGAAGGAAGACATTCAAGCTGCTCTGAAAGAATTGGCAAAAAGCAAGGCCCCAGGAATTGATGCATACCAGTTGACATATTTCAACAAACAGACGCTTCCCTAGATGTGCTCACCAAGTTGTGCCAAGAAGTCTGAAGGACAACTACCTGGCCAACTGACTGAAAGATATCTATATTTGTTCCCATTCCAAATAAAGGTGACCCGACAGAATGCGGAAATTATCAAACAATATCATTTATATCACATGCAAGCAAGATTCTGCTAAAGATTATGCAAAAACAACTGGAACAGCACATCAACAGAGAACTGCCTGAAGTGCAGGCTTGGTTTAGAAAAGGCCACGGTACTATGGATGTTATAGCTAATGTCAGGTGGATCTTGGCTGAAAGCAGAGAGTATCAGAGGAATGTCTATCTGTGTTTCACTGACTGTGCAAAGGCATTTGATTGTGTGGATCACAACAAACTGTGGCTGACTCTGAGAAGAATGGGAATCTCAGAACACTTAACTGTGCTTATGCAAAATCTATACTTGGACCAGGAGGCATTTGTCAGAACAGAGCAATGAAAGAGTGCATGGTTCAAAATTCTGAATGTTGTTGCCAGGGATATGTATTCTCTATATACATTTTTAAGCTATGTGTGGAACAGATTATCTAGGAGGCTAGGCTCTGTGAGGAGAAATGTGGTATCAGGATTGGAGGTAGACTCATCTACAGATGACACACCCCTGTTTGTTGAAACAGGGAGGACCTGAAATACTTGCTGCAGAAGGTGAAGGATTGCAGCCTTCAATATGGATCGAAGCTCAACATCAAGAAAACAAAGATTTTGTAAAACAATGAAAGAATCTTTTCTTTTACTTTTCCATAAAAAAAAAATAAATGGACAGGCACATCATGAAAAAAAAAAAACAAAAACAAAAACAAAGATTTTCACCACTGGGCCAATTGGCAGCATCATGATAGATGGTGAAGAAATTGAGATTGTTAACAGCTTCAGTTTGCTTGGCTCTATAATCAACACTCTTGGTACCAGCAGCAAGGATATTAAAAGATGCATTGCATTGGGAAAGTCTATTGTCAGAGACCTCTCCAAAGTGCCTTGATACAGGCCATGGTCTTCGCAGTTATGTTCTATGCATCAGAATGCAGACAATGACTAGGAATGATAGAAGGAGAATTGATGCCTTTGAGCTGTGGTGCTGGAGAAGAGTATTGAATATACCATGGACTGCTAGGAGAACAAACAAGTTCATCCTGGAGAGGGTGAGACCAGGCTGCTCCTTGGAGGCAAGTATTCTGAAGCTTTGTCTGACATACTTTGGACATGTTGCAAGGCAGGACCAGCCCTTGGAAAGGAACATAATGTTTGAGAGGTTGGAGGGACAGCGCAAGAGAGGAAGACCCTCAATGAGATGGATCGGTTCAGTGACTAGGGTAACGGAGGTAGGTGTGTCAGAGACAATAAGATTGGCTGAGGATAGAGCAGGGTTTATTAGGGCTATTGTACATACAGTCACTATGAGTTGCAGGTGACTCAAGGGCACATAACAATAACAGTAGCACTTAGTGGGCGTACCTGTTTTTAAAAATGCAGTAGGGGGCCTAGTGTCAATTGATTTTAGGATGAACATTCTTTTTATTGGTACAGTAGTGGTCTATTTTCTGTACTGAAGTAACTTGGAGTTGCTGTTATGCTGAACACTGCCATAGGTGTATCAAGCGCCAAAAGGATTACCTATGGTGGATAGTGTTTGGTAGAGCTCCCAGATTGATTCTTATGTTGAATCATCCTGTGTACCTGTTATGAATCCTGCGTGGTCTTGATGAATTATTTTTTGATGTACTATTGGATTCTATTGGCCAAGGTTTTTGCATCTATCTTCATGAAAGATATTGATCTATAGGATTTTTATTTTGGTGTTTTCCTTCCCTGACTTTGGTCTCAGGAGTATGTTTGCTTTATAGAATGAGTCTGGGAGTAGTCCATATTTTTCTATTTTCTGAAATACTTTATGTGGAATGATGACAGCTCTTCTCTGAACATTTGATAAAATTTGCTAATAAACCCATCTTGTCCATGGCTTTTTCTAGTTGGAAGTTATTTTATGACCTGTTCAATTTCTTCTTTTTTAATGGGTCTGTTCAGGAGTACTACTTCAGCCTGTATGAGTTTGGGTAGATTGTTTCTTAAGTATTAGTCCATTTTCTCTAGGTTTTCAATCTTTTCCAATTTGATGTGTAGAAATATCTCAACATTTTTTCTTAAAACAATACTTGTGAAAATACGTATAACAAAACTTACGCTAGCTCAACATTTTCTACATTATATGATTTCGTGACATTGACTACATTTTTCAAGTTTTACAACCATTCTTTAAATTCTTCTTCATTCTACACCAGTAATATCAATTCAATATTCCCTAAAGGAGCCCTTATAGCGTAGTGATAGCATCATGTGTTGAACTGTGTCTTGGTCAGCTCGGGCTGCTGTAACACAGATGCCAAAATTGGACAGTTTTCACAACAAGAAATGTATTCCCTCACAGTTGGTGGTTGCTGTTGGGAATCATCCAAGAGACTAAAACTCACAAAGACCCTATGAACAACAGATCTAAATCTTGCCCTGATCTGTACCATCCTCCCATCTCGAATCTGCTGGAGTCCATTGTTACAGTCACTATAATTCATCTGTCTTTCTATGATGCTCTACCTTCCTGAGCATTATGTCATTTTCCAAAGATTCCTAAAAAACATGCCAAAGTATGTGAGATGAAGTTTCACCATGCTTGCCTTTAAGGAGTAATCTGGTTGCAATTCCTTTGAGACAGACTTGTTTGTTCTTTTGGCATTCTATGGGATAGTGACTGTTGTTGTTGTTGTTATTGTCTACACTTGAGTCAGAACTGACCCATAGCTGACCCTCTGTCAGTTTTCAGAGGCAGTTAATCACACTGGAGGAAATTGTCCACCCTGGAGCATCTGGTGAACTTGAACTATGTGCCTTTGGGTTTGCAGTATAGCTACTTGCCACTAGGCCACCAGAGTTCCCTGGAATATTCAACATGTTTCTCAAATGTTACAATTCAAAGGCATCTATTCTTCTTCTGTCATCCTTGTTTATTGTCCATCTTTCAGATGCACAGAAAGCAATGAAAATACTATGAATAGGATAAAATACACTTGTCTTTAAACTGACATCCTTGCTCTTTTGCACCTTGGAAAGCTCCTTCATAGTAGATTTTCCCATACATCTTTAACCTCCTTGACTACTGCTAGCTAGAGTGTTGGTTGTGGATTCAAGTAAGATGAAATCATTAGCAACTGCAAACCTTTCTCTATCTATTATGATGCTGTCTATTGCTTCAATGGTGAGGATTTTGCTTCTGCAGCAAGTGTTTTAAGTCCTCTTCACTTTCTACAAGCAAGGTTGTATCATCTATATAATGCAGGTCGTTGAGTTTTCCTTCAACTCTGATGACATGTTCTTCTTCATATAGTCCAGCATCTTAATTATAGCTTGACTAAGGTGCACCTAATCCAGGCCATGATATTCGCAATTACTTGCATCAGAGAACTGGACAATGACTAAGGATGACAGAAGAAGAATTCATGCCTTTGAATTGTGGTGCTAGAGAAGAGTCTTGAACATACCATGAACTGCCAAGAAAACAAATAGGTCTGTCTTGGAGAAGGTGTTACCAAGTCTCTCCTTGGAGGCTACGGTTTTAAAGCTCTAACTCACATACTTTGGGCACGTGGCTGGGAGAAAACGGTCCTTGAAGAAGGACATCATGCTTGGAAGGATGGAGGGACAGCCCAGGAGAGGAAAACTCCAGATGAGATGGGTTGATATAGTGACTGGGGCAATGGGGGTTGGTGTGTCAGAATTAGTGAGATTGGCTCAGGACAGGGCATGGTTCAGAGCTGCTGTACATAGCGTCACTTTGGGTCACAGGTGACTCGATGGCACGTAACAACATATAACTTGAATAGGTATGGAGAAAGGATACAGCCCTGACATAAACCATTTCTTAAAGTTTTGAAGGCTAGAACTCCAAATTCAGGATGCTGACTCTAGGCAAAGGCCCTCTTGTCTCAGGCAATTCTAGAGAAAGATCCATTTCCTCTACAGCATCTGTAGATCTGGAAATCCTTGGAGATTTCTGTAGAGTTTAGCCTCCCTCTATGTTGAGGAGCTTCCCGACACAGAAACCTTGATCCAAAAAATGTGTTTCACTCCTGGTCTTCTTTCCTGGTACTAAGGTTTATTCACACACACTTTGACCCCACTCTGCTGGCTTCTTTCTCCTTTTATCTCTCATAGACAAAAAATGATGCAGGCCACTCACCAAGGGAAACTCTTCTTACACTGATTAGTGCTATAATGGAATTAAGGATATTGTGCCCCACATTTAATCCTTAAATAACTGGTTTACCAGATCATGGGAGATTATTACTAGCCTCCACTTGACCTCATTAAATACATGCATTTTGGAGGAACACAATTCAATCCACAATAGATTATTAACTGACAGAGGAGCCGTGGTTGAAATCCACCAGCCATTCCCTGGGAGGAAAATGATACAGTCTTCTTTTTTTGTTTTTGGTTGTTGTTTTTGGGGGGATTTTTTTGGTTTGGTTTTTTTTTTTTTTTTTTTTTTTTTTATTTCTTCAGTCCTCCCTGAACAAAATTCCCTCTCTCCCACTCCTTCTTACCTCTCAAGGAGCCCTAGTGATGCAGTTGGTTTGTCTTGACTGCTAAATCTGTAGTTAGAATCCACCAGTTGCTCCATGGAGAAGAGATGTGACAATCTGCTTCCATTAAGTTTACCGTCTTGGAAGCCACATGTGGTAGTGCGACTTGGTCTCCTAGAGCTGCTGTGAGATGGAATGGACTCACCTGCAGGCAGTTTGGTTTCTGGGTTCCCAAACTTGATCAGGAGCTCTGGATTCAGAGCTGGTACAGTGCTCAGCTTTTAATTGAAAGATTGGTGATTGAAACCACCAGCTTCTCCACCAGAGAAAGGCGTCCCTGTCAGCTTCAGTAAAGATTTGGGCCTTTGAAACCATCCGAGAATGTTCTGCTCTGTCCTATAAGGTAGAGTTGCTGTGAATCACAATTAATTTCATCACAAAGTGTCCATAATCTGCTCTTTGGGAGTGGTATTTAATCATTTCAATTTTCATCTCCCCTGATTGCTAATGAAATTGAACACTTCTCATGTATATTGGCCATTGGGAGTTCCTCTTCTGTTAGTTGCCTATTTATTTAGATGATTGGGTTTAGTTTCAACTTGTTAGTTTTTAGTTCTTACTGATTTCCAGCTGCTATTTATATAGAAATTGCAATTACCTTCTCCCAGGGAGCCATTAGATATTTTAATTTGGCTTTCAATGTTTTCTGAAGTGAAGAAGGTTTTCCTTTTAATTTAATAAAATTTTCCTATTATTCTCTTTCTATTAAATTGTGTTCCCATATAATAATATGTTGGAATCCTGGTGACACAGTTGTTAAATATTCAACTGTTAATCAATGGGCTAGTATTGAGCCCAATAGCAGAAACTCATGACACACAGCTTCTGTAAAGAGTACCTCACTTCACCAAAGAAGACATTTCAGATGGCTAACAAGCACATGAAGAAATGTTCAAAATCCCTAGCTCTAAGAGAGATGCAAATCAAAACAACTATGAGATATCATCTCACCCCAGTCAG
>NW_006399778.1:1992266-1997205 GCF_000299155.1 Elephantulus edwardii | reverse complement strand
AAATTTTCATTGAAATTAATAATAATTTTTTTTTAAAAAAAAAAGAGTACCCATTGACACTGAGTAGATTCTGACTCTTAGAAACCCTGTATGGTGGAGCAGAGTTCAAGGACATAAATCTTCACAACCTTTTGATTAGTGGCTGAGTGCTTTAACCACTTCTTTCCCAGGCCGTCCCAAAAAGTTCATAGCCTTGAAAACACTGAGATGTAAAAAAAAAAAAACCCAAAAAACAAAAAATCCAAAGTAGAACACGTGATGCAGTTCTACTCTTTCTTATGGTGGTAGTTGTTGTTACGTGCCGTCGAGTCATTTGCAACTCATAACAACCCTATGTACAACAGCCCTAAACTCTGCTCTGTCCTGTGCCAGGAGTCTTCCTCTCCTACGTTGTCCCTCCACCCTCCCAAGCATGATGTCCCTCTCCAAGGACCAGTCCCTCCTTACAACATGTCCAAAGTATGTCAGACGAAGCCTCGAAATCCTTACCTCCAAGGAGCAGCCCGACTTAATCCTCTCCAGGATGAACCTGTTTTTTTTTTTAGCAGTCCATGGTACCCTCAATACTCTTCTTCAGCACCACAGCTCAAAGGCATCAATCCTCCTTCTATCCTCCCTAGTCATTGTCCAGCTCTCTGACACATAGCAAGTGATTGCAAAGGCCATGGACTTTTCTATGGAATCTACTGAAATTGATTCCACAGCAATGCCAGTTTTATCTGGGGATGCAATGCCATTTAGAAACATAGTTTTCTTTGTTGAGCTAATTAGGTCACACCAGAATAATTATTGTGACTGTGAACCATGAATCTGAATCTTGCCCTATCCTGCGCCATCCTCTTATCTCTGATATACTTGAACCTATTGTTACAGTGACTGTGTCAATCACCTCATTGAAGGTCTTTCTCTTTCCCTAACCTTCCACATTTGCCAGTACGATGTCTTTTTCCATGGACTGGGCCTCAACATGCCTAAAATATGTGCGACAAAGTTTTGCCATCTTTGCCTCTAAGGAGAACCCTGGTTGCGCTTTCTCCAAGAATATTTTTTCTTATGGCAGTCTGTAGAATATTCAATACTCTTTTCCAATACCAAAACTCTAAGCCATCGATTATTTGTCTATTATCTTTATTCATAGTTCAACTTTCAAATGTTGTTGTTGTTGTTGTGTATCGTTGAGTCACCTGAGACTCATAATGACCCTGTGTACAACAGCCCTAAACCCTATTCTATCATGTGCCAATCTTATTGTCTCACACCTACACCCATTACACAGGAAATAACTGAAAAGACTACGGCTTTAGTTAGGTACACCTTAGTCTTTAAATTTATATTCTTGCTCTTCAGCCCCTTGGAGAGCTTTTTTTGACAACAGATTCCCCCACTGCAACATGTATTTTGACTTTTTGACTGCTGATACCAAGAGTTTTTGGTTGTGGATACAAGTAAATTGAAATTGTTAGTAACTTCAACTTTCTTCACCTATCGTGATGTTGCCTGCTGGCCCAGTGGTGAGAACTTTTGGTTTTTTACCAGAGTGGAGTGGGTTCTAAATTTACAAACTTTCTAAGTTATCAAAAGAACAGGTTAGACACAGAGTACACACACACACACACACACACACACACACACACACACGAAATATAGGTGTATGAAAGTCACCAAGGAACCAACTACTGAGTGTGCTGACAAGAAATGTCAGAAACCCTAATTTGGACTTACAGCCTCTAGAACAGTGAGAAAATAAAATCCTGTTCTTTGAAACCACCCACTTGTGGTATTTCTGCTACAATAAATAGCAATCCCTGAATAGCCATCAATTCTTCTGGCTACATGTCTTTATTTTCATTGTCCCTTGGCCTTGAATGCCCTCTGGCTTTCAAGTCAGCTCCTACTTATATTTAATAACATAAAGCAAATTAAACCTCCTCTGTGGAGTTTCCCCCCATTTCTTCAGGTAGAATTAGTTGTTTTTTCTCCACACAGTGTTTCCCTAGTTCATGGCCTATTTTGTCATTAAAGCACATATCCCATTCTCCTAGATTGCCCTTTGTTAGTGTGTATCTCTCTCACGAGACGGCTATTACTTGAGGAGAGGGCCGTATATAGCTCATCTTTATAACCAGGCACTGAACAAAATTTGGTCAATGTTTACGGAATAAAGGGATTAATGAGTCTCTATAGTTTGCTCCTTTGTCCTTGAAGACAAGTTTTTTAAGACTGGATGTTTCCCAAGGACTCCAACATGAAACAGATGGCACACTCAAATTAGGTAAATTTCAGGAGTGTGTGTGTCTTTGTGATTGTTGTTGTTATGTGCTATCCAGTTGGAACCAACTCATAGCTGACCCTCCAAATGGGTTTTCATAGGCTTTAAATCAGATGAGAGGAGATTGCCAATCTTTATCCGACAGAGGAGCTGATGGGTTCAGACCGTGTGCCCTTGCATTGGCAGTGCAAGTCGTTACCACGAAGCCACAAGCACTCCCTTTAGAGGGGGGTGTGTGTGTGTGTGGAAAGGAGTTCCCAGGTGGTGCATAGGTTTCATTTCAGCATAATTAAGAGTTTTGGAATTCTCACTCTTCTCAACAATAGTCATAGTTTCTTATGATCCACATAGTCAATGTCTTTGCTTAGTCAATAAAACACAAACTGGCATTCTTCTGATATTCTCTGCTTTTAACCAAGTTCCATCTGACATCAATAATGATATCCCTGGTGCCATGATCTCTTCTAAACACAGCTGCACTTCTAATGGATCTCTGTCAATGTACTATACTAGCCAGATTTGGATGATCATTAGCAATATTCTGCTTGCTAAAACCAAGAAGCTGTTGTTCTAATAAAGTAAGGGAACACTGGATGGTTTTAGAATTAAGAAAGATGTGTGTCGGGAGCTCTGGTGGCCTAATGGCGAGAAGCCGCACTGAAATGCCAAAGGCACACGGTTCGAATCCCCAGGTGTTCTGCTGGAAAAGGAGGGGCAATCTCCTCCTGTACCAGTCAGATACGATTCGATGGTACACACATGAAAAGGAAAAAAGAAGAAAAGTGTGTGTAAGAAAAAAAAGTTTTGTGTCAAGTCTGTCTCCTTCCTCCATACCTACTCAACCTGTATGCTGAGCAAATCATTAGAGTAGCATCAGGATCAGAAGAAGTCTCATCAACAGCCTGTGTTATGCAAATGGCACAACCTTGCCCCTGAAAGTGAGGACTTGAAACATTTGCTTCAGAAGAACAAAAGCTGTCACCTTCAATATGGTTTACGTCTCAAGGAGAAAACAAAAATTCTCACCATTGGGCCAATAGGCAATGTCATGACATATAGCGAAAAGATTGAAACAGTCAAGAACTTCATTTTACTTGAATCCACAATCAACAAACACCCTTTGTGCCAGCAGTCAAGAGATTAGAGGATGTATTGCATTGGGAAAGCCTGCAGTCCGATTCCTCTCCTAATTACTAAGGATAAGTGATGTCAGTTTGCAGACTAAAGTGCACCTGATTCAGTCTGTAGCCTTTCCAATAACTTCCTAAGCATCTGAGAGTGGAACAATGAATAAGAATGAGAGAAGAAGAGATGCTTTTGAGCTGAGGTGTTGGAGAAGAGTTAGGAACATCTCATGGACAGCCAAAAGGACAAACAGATACACCTTAAGAAAGTGCAGCGAGAGTGCCCCTGGGAGGCAAGGATGATGAAACTGCATCTCACATACTTTGGCCATGTTGTTAGGAGAGACTGGCTATTTCTTTTTTTTGTTGTTGTTGTTGTTATTTGTTGTTGTTATGTGCCATCGAGTCGTTTCCGACTCATAGCGACCCTATGCACAACAGCTCTAAACCCTGCTCTATCCTGCGCCAACCGCACCGCCTCTGACACACCCATCCCAATTACCCCAGTCACCGAATCAATCCATCTCATTGAGGGTCTTCCCCTCCTGCGCTGTCCCTCCACCCTCCCAAGCATGATGTCCCTCTCCAAGGATCCGTCCCTCCTGGCAACATGTCCAAAGTATGTCAGACGAAGCCCCAGAATCCTTGCCTCCAAGGAGCAGCTTGGTTTAATCCTCTCCAAGATGAATCTGTTTGTTTTCCTGGCAGTCCATGGTACATTCAGTACCCTTCTCCAGCACCACAGCTCAAAAGCATCCACTCTCCTTCTGTCCTCCCTAGTCATTGTCCAACTCTCTGATGCATAACAAGTGATTGCAAATACCATGACCTGTATCAGGCGCACCTTAGTCTCCAGAGAGACACTGTTGCTCCTGAGTACCTTTGAGAGGTCCCTAACGGCAGACTTTCCCATCGCAATACGCTTTTTAATTTCCTGACTGCTGGTACCAAGAGTGTTGACTGTGGAGCCGAGCAAAGTGAAGCTTTTTTTTTTACTTTTTAAAAATTATTATTAATTTTAACGGAAGTTTATAGAGACTGAGGATTTCCATTCATTCTCTGTTGCACTTTTCTCCCTGTCCACCCTTCCATCCCCCCAATTCACTCTTCTCTTTGAAAAGTAAAAGAAAAATTCTTTCATTATTATACAATTCCTCCCCCTAAATCCACCCCACTATGCAGCCTTCATTCTGGACTCCTGTCATGACAACAATACCTAATCACATCTCCCTTTTAAGCAGTTTTCTCCCTCATCTGTTTCAATGCAGTATACATTATTTATCCCATCTTTCTCATCTCCTCCCAAAACTGGTGTCCATCCTGTTTTACAATAGTGGCACTATGCAGTATTTGTCCTTTTTGTGACTGAGATCTTTCACTCAACATAATGTCTTCCAGGGTCACCCATTTTAAATAATATTGCGTAAGTTCCTTTTTTTCAATGCAGCGTAGTATTCCATTGTGTGAATATACCATAGCTTCTCCATTCATTTGTTGATGGGCACTTAGGTTGTTTCCAACTCCTTGCTATTGTGAACAAAGCCAT
>NW_006399778.1:1986192-1987761 GCF_000299155.1 Elephantulus edwardii | reverse complement strand
TTGGACAATGACTAGGGAGGACAGAAGGAGAATTGATGCCTTTGAGCTGTGGTGCTGGAGAAGAGTATTGAATGTACCATGGACTGCTAAGAAAACAGATTCATCCTAGAGAGGGTTAATTCAGGCTACTCCTTGGAGTCAAGGATTCTGGGGCTTCGTTTTGACATACTTTGGACATGTTGTAAGGAGAGACAGGTCCTTGGAGAGGGACATCATGCTTGGTAAGGTGGAGGGACAGCACAGGAGGGGAAGATCCTCTATGAGATGTATTGATTCAGTGACTGGGGTAAACGGGATGGGAGTGTCAGAGGCAATGCGATTGGCACAGGATAGAGCAGGGTTTAGGGCTGTTGTACATAGGGTCACTATGAGTCACAAATGACTCGACGGCACGTAACAACAACAACAACAGGGAATTTCATCCTCATCTCCTCTGGTGTTGCCATAGGCTTGTAGAAGGGGCAAGTTCTTGTTCTGCTCCCCACATCACTATGCCTCTGGGTGCCAGCACTGAATCCAGAGCACAGAGTGCTCAAAATATGTTGGTTGAATGACTAGCTGAATTAATAAAAAGCATTTGAAGGCTAGGTAGAGGTTGTTGTTGTTATTATTGTTATGTGTCATAATGTCAATGACAACCTTTGGAACAAAGGCTCTGGACCTTGACCTACTCTGAGCCAACCTCCCCATCTCTGATACACCTGACCTCCATTGCCACAGTCACTGTGTCAGTCCATCTCATCCACGGTCTTCTCTTGCACTGACTCTTTACCCTTCCAAGCATGATGTCCTTCTCCAAGGACTGTTGCCTCCTGGCAACAAGTCCAAATTATGTTAGACAAGAGTTTCAAAATCATTGCCTCTAAGGAGCAACCTAGTTTTACCCTCTCTGGTACAGATCTATTTGTTCTTTTGGCAGTTCATATTGTTGATCCTGTTGTTAGATGTCATTGAGTCAAATATGACTCCTAGTCACTCTATGAACAACAGATCTGAATGCTGTCCTGTCTTGTGTCATTCCTACAATCTCTGACATGCTCAAACCTCATTGCTACAGTCACTGTGTCATTCTTATCTGGTTAAGGGTCTTCATTTCCTTTGCTGTCCCACCACATTTCCAAGTGTGATTTCCCTCTCCAAGAAATATCCTCTCCTAACAACATACCCAAAGTATGTGAGACAAAGCTTTGTCATCTTTGCCTCCAAAGAGCCTATGAAAGTCCATGGTATGTTCTCCACCAGCACCACAAATCGTTAATTCTTCTTTTGCCATCTTTATCCATTGTCCAACTAACAAACACATAGCAATGGAGAAGATTATGGCAGGAATCAGGTGCACCTTAGTTTTTAGAGTGATATCTTTGTTCTTCAGCACTCTAAAGAAGTCCCTGAGAGCCAATTTTCCCAAAGCAACTCATCTTTTGGTTTCCTGACTGCTAGCGCCAAGATGGTTGATTGTGGATCTAAGCAAAATGAAATTATTAACAACCTCAATCTTTTCCCCATCTCCATGATACTGCCAATTAGCCCAGTGGTGGGAATCTTTGTTTTCTTTTTTTTTATTAAATT
>NW_006399778.1:1976022-1986092 GCF_000299155.1 Elephantulus edwardii | reverse complement strand
TTTTCTATTGGATTATTTACCTTTATCTTGTTGTGGTGCTCAAGTATTTTATAAATTCTGGATTTAAGTCCCTTATCTGATATGTCATTAACAAATACTTTTTCCCAGTCTGTGGCTTCCTGCTTTACCCCCCTGTGGAAGAAGGTTTTGGATGTGCATAGGGATTTGATTCTTAGAAGGTCCCATTCATTGATTTTATCTTCTTCTGGTTGTAGAGATACTGGCTATTTCTTGAAAAGAGACATCATGCTTGGAAAGGTGTAGGGGCCATAACAGAGTGGAAGATTTTCAATGATTTGGATTGACAGAGTGACTTAAGTATTTCAGAGATGATGAGGATGGCACAGGATAGGACAGGGTTCAGACCTGTCGTTTA
Organism: Elephantulus edwardii; assembly: GCF_000299155.1. Lineage (NCBI taxonomy): Eukaryota > Metazoa > Chordata > Mammalia > Macroscelidea > Macroscelididae > Elephantulus > Elephantulus edwardii. The sequence continues at coordinate 1,985,716 of NW_006399778.1, read as the reverse complement.
TAAGGTTGCTGTGAGTCATACTCGACACCTACCAACAACACAAAAGATGGTGCATAGCTGCTAACTGAAAGTTGGGAAGTCCAAATCCAGTCAGAAGGACAAATGAAGAAAGGACTGGCAATAGTTCTAAAAGCCACTCCTGGAAGACCCTAAGCACCACTGTCCTCTGATACATGCATGATCTCAGTCACCAGGAATCAAAATCAACTTGACAGAAACAAATTTGGGGTTTTTTAAAATTTAGTCTTTAATAAAAAGGGTGCAACATGCAAAAAAGAACCACTTAAGAATACTGCAAAGATTGGAAAAGGAAGCAGAATCAGAAACATGTTACTTGAGGGTAACAAGCTACAAAATGCAAGCAAACCATGCTCTAGGGAAAAAAATCCCTGGAAACCACACTATTTTCCTTCTGTGTAATGGTTCCATCTGTGACAAGCTGAACATGCAAATGTGCAATGATATCCATAACCAGTGGTGCAAGGAGGAAACCAATACACAGCAACTCGAGAAACGTGTCAAACTAGAAAAAAAGTGAATAAAATTTTATTTCAATTGTGATTTTATAGAACATTTACAGAGAAGTTACATTTCATTCTTTCATTGTTGCACCTTTTACCCCTTTCCCTCCCTTCCCCCTCCCCAGTTCACTTTTTAAAGATTCATTCGTTGTTGCACAATTATCAAATTTTTTACATTTCTTCTCACAAAATATTTATAATCTGTCAATGTATTTGTGTTAAAGTGGCATTTAAAAACTTCTGCAGCTTTAACAGATGCAGGTTATTTTCTAAATGCATAGCATCTACATTTCTTTTGAGTAGGCACCATTATATTTACACCAGTGCTAAGAATTCTTGGTGGGAACAGCCCATTTCACTGGATTTTTCTATTATTTCTCAAAACTCTATTCTTGTCTGCAATTTCAAATTCAACGCATACTCACCAAAATTCAAAAATATACTCTATAAATATTAAAATAACTATATACCTTTCTAATATACAGAATAATAGGCTGTCTTGCGCGTAATATTAAAGAGAAGACATTATTCAAGTTTGACAGATACTGAAAAGAAAGGACTATGGGTTGGAAACATTTCAAAATACAACAGTATTGTAGGCTGAGAATTGAGCCCAGTTTATTATTAAGGCATTGAATAATAAAATATGCATTTCTATGTTATGCAATGTTATGTTTTGAATTGTATAGTTTGTCAAATGGTATGTTTCTTGTCACTTTAATAAACACTTTATAAAACACACAAGTCCAACATTTGAAGTCAAACATATCATACAAAAAAAAACCCCTGAACACTAATCTATGCTTTATATTAAGCTGTTTATAAAGATTAGTTTAACAAATTTATTTCTTACATTTTATGGGGACAATTACTTGATAAACAGATCTGAGTGAAGAAAATGACAATACCAGAAATTCATCTGCCCTTCCAATTTATGTCCAAAATCTCTTGTCCAGGATGGAAGTGAAGGTCAAGGGGGAGAAGAGAAGATAACTCTAACTTGGGTTGAATTTTAATATGTTGTTAAAAGGCTCCAGAAACATTCCCCCCTAAAGGTGCCTGCTCTACAACACTCACATAGCAATATAAAGTGTGCTGTCCCCGATGGCCATCTCCTGTCCCTGACTTCCTCCTGTCTCTCCTGAAGGACCCTCTGGCATTGCAATGATACAGGTAACCTTCATCCCAGCTTCTGCCGGGCTGCTTTTTCCAGGATTCTTCCCCTCTTGCTTCCTGATACCCTCTTTGACCAGAATAGCCTAAATCATTTCTATATTTCCTACCTCCGAAAGTTTTATTATAGAACTGCTTGACCTGCCACTTCTTAGAATATTAGACACTTAATTTTCATCTTCTGAATTCTTCTTTCAGCCTTTGCTCTCTGTTGTCCATCGAGTTGGCCCCAGGGCTAACCACATCAAGAGTAGTCTTTGGATCTTTCACTTTTGGAAATGAATTCTTAAAATTTTCTTTGTTTTGTTGTTGTTGTGAATATACACAGCAAACAACACCAATTCAACCCCTATGTGTACAGTTCTGTGACATTGACTGTATTCTCTCGAGTTGTGCGACTGCTTTCTCATTCTCAGTTGTTCTGACTTATTAATACAAATTTAGTTGGTTTCCTATCCTTTTGAGGTGCTATTGTCAATTTCATGCATTATTGTTGTTTTTGTTATTATTATGTTAAGTTGGAGCTTAATTATTCATAGCTGATACTCCAGTGTGTTTTCAGAGGCTATAAATCACGTGGTAGGAGATTGCCCATCTTTCTTCTGTAGAGCAGCTGGTGGAATCATCTTTGGGTTGCTAGGCCAACTCTTTACCACAAAGCCTTCAGAGCTCTACCTGGTTGATCCTGCCAGTAGCATATGCTTGTCTTGATGCAGTATCAATAGTTGTTAAAATAATACAATACTCAAGGCAGACATGTTTTACTACTTAAGCTAAACTACTCTTTACTTTTTTTTGGGGGGGTGGTTTGAGATTTTTTTTATTTTATTTTATACTAGTTTACTTACAAAGTTTGTATACATTGTTATCATAGGGTCACACAATTTGATGGATGGAGGGGAGGGGTGGATACAGGAAAAGGGGAAAGATCCTGTGTGAAAATACTCTTTAGTTTTTTGTTTGTTTGTACATTTTTTATTATTATTATTTTTTGTGTGTGTGTGTGTACCGTCAAATTGGATATGATTGGTACAAGAGGAGATTGTCTCTTCTTCTTCAGCAGAGCATCTGGTGGATTCAAAGCACGCACCTCTGGGATTGCAGTGCAGCTTCCTGCCACTAGGCCACCAGAGCTCGCCGAATACTCTTTAGTTTTAAAAAGACTTTGGGAGATACTTTGGGTTCAGTGATGCACCCACCATATATGACTCCATAAAAAGTCTGAAGTCTTTGAAAATGTTAATTCTTTCTATATTTCCCCCCTTTTGATCAGGATTCTTATATAGACTCTTTGATCAAAATGTTCAGTAATGCAAGCAAGGTATTAGCCAGCTCTGGCACAATGAACAACCGACCACTTGGCCAACTGACTGGAAGAGATCTATATTCGTTCCCATCTCAAAGAAGGGTACCCAACAGAGTATGGAAACTATAGAACAATATCATTAATTTCACATGCAAGCAAGCTTCTACTAAAGATTATCCAAAAACGACTGGAACAGCACATCAGCAGAGAACTGAGAGAAGTCCAGGCTGGGTTTAGAAGGGGTCGTGGTACTAGGGATATTGTAGCTAATGTTAGAAGGATCCTAGCTGAAAGAAGGGAATACCAAAGGAATGTCTATCTGTGTTTCATTGACTATGCAAAGGCGTTTGACTGTGTGGATCATAACAAACTGTGGCTGACTCTGAGAAGAATGGGAATCCCAGAACACTTGATTGTGCTAATGTGAAACCTATACTTGGACCAGGAGGTAGTTATCAGAACAGAGCAAGGAAACACTGCATGGTTCAAAATTGAGAAGGGCGTTTGCCAGGGATGCATCCTATCTCCATACCTTTTCAACCTGTATGCAGAACAGATTATCCGGGAGGTTGGGCTCTATGAGGAGAAATGTACCATCAGGATTGGTGGAAGATCTATCAACAAGCTGCGATATGCAGATGACACAACCCTGCTTGCTGAAACTGAGAAGGACCTTAAGCGCTTGCTGCAGAGGGTCAAGGACTGCCGCTTTCAATATGGATTGAGGCTCAATGTCAAGAAGACAAAGATTCTCATCACTGGGCCAATTGGCAGCATCAGGACGGATGGTGAAGAGAATGAGATTGTTCACAGCTTTAGTTTGCCTGGCTCCACAGTCAACACTCTTGGCACCAGTAGCCAGGAAATTAAAAGATGTATTGAGATGGGAAGTCTGCTGTTAGGGGCCCCTCCAAAGTACTAAAGAGCAATGGTGTCTCTCTGGAGACTACGGTGCGCCTGATACAGGCCATGGTCTTTTCAATCACTTGTTGTGCATCAGAGAGTAGGACAATGACTAGAGAGGATAGAAGGAGAATTGATGCCTTTGAGCTGTGGTACTGGCGAAGAGTATTGAGGGTACCATGGACTGCTAGGAAAACAAACAGATTCATCCTGGAAAGGGTTAAACTGGGCAGCTCCTTGGAGGCAAGGATTCTGAGGCTTTGTCTAACATACTTTGGACATGTTCTAAGGAGGGACCAGTCCTTGGAGAGGGACATCATGCTTGATAGGGTGGAGGGACAGCGCAGGAGGGGAAGGCCCTCTATAATGTGGATTGATTCCGTGACTGAAGTAATCGGATGGGCATATCAGACACAGTGCGATTGGCACAGGACAGAGCAGGGTTTAGGGCTGTTGTACATAGGGTCGCTATGAGTCGCAAGCAACTCGATGGCACATAACAACAACAACATATATAAAATGGGACTGATTACAAAGGGCTGTGTATAGTATACGGAAATAATAAGAAGCTTGAGCTAAGGGCAACCAGACTGCAGTCATTCAAGACCTGAGGGTCAAGTCTTGTACCTTGAGAGGAACATTAGCTTTCTGCTCAGAGATGCTGTTGTTAGGTGCTATCGAGTTGAGTACGACTCACAATGACCCTATCAATAACAGATCTGAATCCTAATCTATCCTGTGACATTCTCATCATCTCTGACATACTTGAGCCCATTGCTGCAGATACTGTGTTGTCCCTGTCCCATCTTATCAGGGTCTTCCTCTCTTTTGCTGACCTTTCACCTTTCCAAGCATGATGTCCCCTTCCAAGGAACAACCTCTCCTAGCAACATGCCCAGAAAACGTGATACAAAGTTTCCTCATCCTTGCCTCTAAGAGCACTCTGACTGCAATGTCTCCAAGACGTATCTGTTTGTTATTTTGATTTTATGGGATATGTAGTATTCTTCTCCAACACCACTACTCAAAGGCATCAATTCTTATTCAGTCATCCTTATTCACTGTTTCGCTCTCATATGCGTAGGAAGTGGTTGAAAAGATCATGCCCTGAATCAGGTGCACTTCAGTCTTCAAACTGACATCATTGCTCCTCAACAATTTGGAGATGTCCTTGACTGCAGACTTTCCTAATGTAATACACCGCCTGATCTCCTGACTGCTGGTGCAGTCATCATGATGTTGCCTGAATTTTTGTTTCCTTGATGTTGGGATTTAATCCACATTAAAAGCTGTGTGTAGTCATTGATCTTCTGTAGCAAGTGCTTCAAGTCTTTTTTGTTTTCAGCAAGCAAGGTTGTGTCATCTGCATAACACAGGTTGCTGATGAGTCCAGAGATAGAGCTAGTCTAACTCTATGCTGACAACCAGGAGACTAGAGACCCTGACATGCTCCCTCCTTCCCTTCAATTTCCTACCAAGGTACTCTGTTGCCAAATTCAAGCCAAAACCAGAAGGCACAGGAGCCACTGATAAGCTCTATCCATGTCAGCTAATTAGGAAGGAGAGAAGAATGGAGAAGGGCTGAGAATTATCTGCAGGATTAGCTGCAGGATATCTGGCACACCTGGGCGTAGTTTAAAGTTGACAACTAAAATGTTCACCTTATGTGTAAATCACTGCAAAAGATTACACTGTCAGCAGTGCATAATAAGGAGTTAATGGAACATTTTAATTAATTAATTAATTAATTGATTAATCAGTGCACAGCAAAAACACTATCACTTCATTGTTTATACTTCTCAGTTCCAAGCCAAAATCACATAATAATTTACTACCAAAAGTTAATTTTAATGATCTGTAGGTTGACCACACAATTAGAATCTTCTTCAGCTTTATTGTAAGCACATCACTGTCCTAATTTGCAAAACACCATGTTATCTAGTCATTTAAGCACCCTTTACCTTTTGCTACTCCCTAGGTAGTGTAAATAGTTAATGTGATTGGCTGTTAGCTGAGGTTTGATCTTCAAGTCCACTCGGAGGTACCTGAGAAGAATTGCCTGACCATCTATTTCTTTCCTATTGTGAACTAAACTCAAGAAACACGAGTGTGCATACAACTGTTTGAACTGCGGCTCTGGTTTCTTTAGGGTATATTCCAGGAGTGGAACTGCTGAGTCAAATGGTATTTATATTTCCAACTTTTTGAGAAATCACCAGACCACCTTTCACAGTGGTGTTACTGTTTTATAGTCCCACCAGCAGTGAATAAGAGTTACAATCTCACCACAATCTCACAGCATTTGTTGTTTCCTGCCCTGTTGAACTTTGCTATTGTTGCTGGGGTGAGGTAATATCTCATACTTGTTTTAATTGCATCTCTCTGGTAAGTAAGGATTTTGAACATTTCTCCACATGTTTGTTTGCCACCCGAATGTCGTCTTTGGTGAAGTGTCAATTCATATCTGTGCCCATTGAGGCGCTGGCATATTCTAGACATTTTAGATATAAAACCTTTGTCAGATATGTCATTGCCAAATATTTCTTCCCAGGCTGTGGGTTTCCTTTTTATCCTGTTGGAAAAGTTTTTTATGTGCTTAATGACTTGATTCTTAGAAATTGTCATTCACATCTTTTATTCTCTTCTGATTGTAGGTGACTATTTTTTTTAAACTTAATTATCGTGTGTGTGTGTGTGTGTGTGTGTGTGTGTGTGTGTGTACTGTCAAATTTGATCTGACTGGTACAGGAGGAGATTGTCCTGCCTTCTCCAGCAGAGCATCTGGTGGATTCGAACCGTGCGTCTCTGGGATTGCAATGCAGCTCCTTGCCACTAGGCCACCAAAGCTCCCTGACAATTTATTTCTTAAAAATCAGCTCTTGATAATTTGTTATGATCCACACAGTTAGGTGCCTTTGCTTAGTCAGTAAAGGAAAAACAGATCTACTTCTGGTTTTCTTTTAGCCAGGATCCATCTTACAACTGCTATGATATCCCTGGTGCCAGTGTTCTGAATGCTTTCATAACCAGGAGAAAGATGAGCACTCTCTTCCCATGTGATTTAGAGCCTCCAAAAACCCGGGGGGGGGGGGCGGGAACTCAGTGGACAGTTAGCTAAGAGTCAGTTCACACTTGATGGCCATCACCTTAGAACTTTAAAAATCAAATAAACCATATCAGTGGTTTCAGTAAATATATTTATTCATTCCCTCAGACTTGACCAGACTACAAGACAAATTCAGAGGACAAGAGAAAGGGAAAGCTTGCTTTCTCTGTGGAGGAAAGTCCTTGGTCCCATTCAATACCGAACGTGCAGCATTTGAAGCGTTCTCCAAAAACTAAAAACTCAGCTATTGAAAATCCCACATTGCACACTTCTGCTGTGACACACCATGAGGTGGAATCTAGCGGACAACAGTGGATTTTGTTGGTACCTTTTGTTGGTTCCTCAGAGGTTTTACTCCCAAGGTAATGCTGTAGTTGAAAAATCTAGACAGGGAAAAGCAAAATTGTTTTGGTTTTCTTAAGAGGGCTTTTTAAGCAGCTGGAAAGGAAATGAATGGGAAAACAATTGAGCCTGTATGGCTGGAGAGTATTCTCAAGAACATGGCATGTTCCCTCTCATTGCCATAGACTCGGAGCTGGCTCACAGCACACTCTCCAATGCGTTTCCAAAGCTGTAAATTGCATCGAAGGAGACTGCCCGTCTTAGTTACTCACAGAGCTGCTGTGGGATTCGAACCACCAGACAGGCACTCTTTAGGTCAACAGCATAACTCCCTATGAACACTACCACCACCAGAGCTCTCTCTCCAGAGGATTGTTATATGCTCTCTAGATCTAAAGCACTTGCTGTGGAAGGTCAGGGACTGCAGTCTTCAGTATGGATTGAGACTCAACATCAATAAAACAAAGATTCTCACCACTGGGCCGATTGGCAGCATCATAATGGATGGTAAAGAGATTCAGATTGTTCACAGTTTTGGTGTGCTTGAATCCACAATCAACACTCTTGGCACCAGCAGCCAGGAAATTAGAGAACATATTACAATAGGAAAGTCTGTGGTTAGAGACCTCTTTAAAGTGCTGAAGTGCAAAGATGTCAGTCTGGAAACTAAGGTGTGCCTGATACATGTCTTTGCAATCACTTGCTATGCGTTAGAGAGCTGGACAATGACTAGGGATGATAGAAGGAGAATTGATGCCTTTGAGCTGTGGTGTTGGAGAAGAGTATTGAATATACCATGGATTGCTAGTAAAACAAACAGATTTGTCCTGGAGAGGGTGAAGCCGAGCTGCTCCTTGGAGGCAAGGATTCTGAAGCTTCGTCTGACATACTTTGGGCATGTTGCAAGGAGGGACCAGTCCTTGGAGAGGGACGTCATGCTTGGGAGAGTGGAGGGGCAGTGCAGGAAAGGAAGACCCTCAATGAGATGGATTGATTGAGTGACTGGAGCAATGGGGGTAGGTGTGTCGGAGATGGTGAGATTGGCACAGGATAGGACAGAGTTTAGGGCTGTTGTACATAGGGTCACTATGAGTCACCGGCGACTCTACGGCACATAACAACAACAAAGTTGAAAGAGTTGAAACTGAGTTGGAACCTACTCATAGCTGACCCCTGGGGTTTTTCAGAGGCTTTAAATCGCATGGGAAGAGATAACCCAATATTCCTCTTGAGGGCAGCTGGTAGATAGGTTTTAGAAAAGAGATGAAATAAAGTTTGAGGACCTGAATTTCAGTTTCCTTGAAAATATCTGTACCCACTATCCTGTTTGAAACCTACAGTTGAAGATTATTGCTGGTCAGGAGAGATAAGTTACCTAGATAAAAGAGATAAATCCTAGGAGTTATCATTTACTTGTTATAATGGGAGGAGGGTGAAGTCAGAGAAAACTTTTTGAATCGTCACCCTCTCTCCCAGTGCTGGCCCAGCGCTGATAACTTGCCCCTTAGTTGTTGTTTTTTCTGCTTCTAACTCTGGACTTTCTTATTTCCTAGAGAATTCTGTGCTGAAGGGGTTTAGCAAGGATAATGTGCGCCCAAGTCCAATCCCTAAATTGCACCCTTCCACCAATTTCAGTTGCATCTAAGAGCTGGACAATGAATAAGGATGACAGAAGAATCACTGATGCCTTTAAACTGTGGCATTGGAGAAGAGTGCTGAATATCCCATGGTATTAAAAAAAAAACACAACCAAACAGATACGTCTTGGAGAAGGTACAGTCAGAATGCTCAGTTGAGGCAAAGATGGTGAAGCTTCATTTCATGTACTTTGGGTATGTTGCCAAGTGAGGTTATTCCTTGGAGAGGGATATCAGGCTTAGAAAAGTGGAGGGTCAGGGAAGGAGAGAACGCCCATCACAAGTTGGACTGATAAGTGACCGCAGCAGTGGGTGTAAGTGTGTCACAGATTGTGATGAAGGCATAGAATAGACCAACTTTCAGATCTGTCATAGGGTCACTATGAGTCATACTTGACTCTACAGCACCTAACAGCAACAAACCAATTTTAAGACAAATAGACATTGATAACATCAATATGTCAGCAGAAAAGCCTTCTTTCCTAAGTCCAGCTGCCTAAGTGTGGCACCTTTCTTATTCGGGGTGCTAGGGAATTTCATCTGGTCTTCGCTCATTAGTGTTCAAGGCCTCAAACCTGTTCCTGAGATGATTCTGAAATTCAGATGGGATGAAATCAAAGTCATATTTTGGCTCCTGTGGATTCGGTTTAATTTTCCTCAGCTTCAGCTTGAACTTGCATATGAGTAGTTGGTGGTCTGTTCCACA
>NW_006399778.1:1965598-1970728 GCF_000299155.1 Elephantulus edwardii | reverse complement strand
ATCTGTTTCAATGCAGTATACATTATTTATTCCATCTTTCTCAGTCTCCCCCCAATCCTGATGTCAATCTTGTTTTACAGCAGTGGCACTATGCAGTAATGTCCTCTAAGGTCACCCATTTTAAATAATATTGCATGAGTTCCTTTTTTTCAATGCAGCATAGTATTCCATTGTGTGAATATACCACAGCTTCTCTATCCATTCGTTTGATGGGCACTTAGGTTATTTCCAACTCCTTGGTATTGTGAACAAAGCCGCAATGAACATGGGTGTGTATATATCTGCTTGGGTAGTAGTTATAGTCTCTTTGGGGTATATTCCCAGTAGTGGAATTTCTAGGTCAAATGATATCTCTATTTGCAGCTTTTTGAGAAAGTGCCACACCGCTTTCCACAGTGGTTGCACCATTTCACACTTCCACTAACAGTGAATAAGGATTCCAGTTTCTCCACAACCTCACCAGCATTTGTTGCTTGCTGTTCTGTTAAATTTTGCTCTTCTGACTGGGGTGAAATGGTATCTCATAGTTGTTTTGATTTTCATCTCTCTTAGAGCTAAGGATTTTGAACATTTCTTCATGTAATTGTTGGACATCTGAATGTCTTCTTTGTTGAAGTGCCCATTTTTTCCAATTAGATTGTTTACCTTTATCTTGTTGTGGTGTGTTTTCTTGATATTAAGAATCATATGAAAAGGGAGCTCTGGTGGCCTAGTGGCAAGACGCTGCACTGCAATCCTAGAGGTATGCTGTTCAAATCCACCAGATGCTCTGCTGGAGAAGGAGGGGGCAATCTCCTCCTGTACCAGTCAGATCTGATTTGACGGTACACACAAAAATAATACAATAAAAATTTTTAAAAAGAATCATATGAACTGTTCTATCTCTATTAAAGACTATAGTCCTTGACTTTCTGTAGCATATGCTTCAAGTTCTCCTTTCTGTGAGCAAATTTGTGCCATCTGCATTATACAGTCTGTTGATAAGTCTTTTTCCAATCCTGATACCACATTCTTCTTCATAAAGTCCAACCTCCCAAATTATTTGTTCAGCGTAAAGTTTGAAAAAGTATGGAGAAAGTATACATCCTTGGTGCACTTCTTTCTTGACTGAGAATCATGCAGTGTTCCCTTGCTCTGTTCAGACAACAGCTTCCTGGTTTAGGTATAAGTTCACATGACCACAATCAAATTGTTCAGGGATTCCCATTCTTCTCAATGTTAGCCACAGTTTGTTGTGATCTACATGTCAGTTGCCTTTGCATAGTCAATAAAACTCAAATATACATCCTTTTGGTATTCTTGCTTTCAGCCAAGATCCATTTGACATTAGCAGTGATGTTCCTAGAGCCACAGCCTAGGTAGAAGTAGACCATGGGTAATGGGGGAAAAGTACTGCATATTCCTGATAGACTTAAAATGAGATTTTAAAATTAAAAATGAAAGGACATGTATTGCTCTGGGATTCAAGCCAGACTACAAGAGGTTTGACTTTGCAGATGGTTAAAGGACTCAGAAACCCTAAATGAGTCTGGGGAAAGAGCCTATTCTTTCCTATTAGCTCACTGATCCTTCTGATCAGTTGTAGATTCGCTATGTTTCTGGATCTTTCAACCCCTTCCTCACAAGAAATAGTTAGTCATCCTTACTGTCCAAATATTTTGCTCTCCTCCCGTACTCAATGAACCCCCTCTTGGCTCTAAGGATCTAGTTTTTGCATTTGTATAGCTATTCTGACACTTATCCTCTCTTACAGGACTGTCTTGGAAAAAGTACAATCAGAATGCTCCTTTGAAGAAAGGATGGTGAAGCTTTGTCTCACATACTTTGGGCATGTTGCTAGGAGAGGATACTCTTTGGAGAGGGACATCATGTTTAGAAAGGTGGAGGGTCAGGGAAATAGAGGAAGACCCTCAACCAGATGGACTGACACAGTGACTGTAGCAATGGGCTCAAGTGTGTCAGAGATGCTGAGGATGGCACAGGACAGGAGGATGACAGAAGAATCAATGCTTTTGAAATACGGTGTTGGAGATGAGGATTGATTATCCCAAGGATGTCAAGAGAACAAACAACTATGTCCTGGAGAAAGTACAACCAGAGTGCTCCTTGTTTGGAGGCAAGGATGATGAAACTTCATCTCATGACATCATGATTGGAAAGGTGAAGCATCAGTGTATGATAGGAAGACCCTCAATACAATGGACTGACAAAGTGACTATAATAATAGGCTCAAGTATGTTGGAGATGAGAGGAGGGTACAGGATAGGATAGAATTCACAGGTCCCTCATGAGTCACTATTACTCAATTACACATAACAACACAAAGATTATGCCAGGCATATTTTTCACCAAGTCTCATTTTACAGATAAAGAAGTGAAGATATGTTTGAGGTCCCACAGCGCAGAGGCACAGATATAAGCCTTCCTTATCAACATGGTTTGGCTTGGGTTTGTCTGGGTTTTCCCCCCGTGTTCTCCAGAGAACTATAAAACTGTGGAGACCAGAAAAGACTGCCTGGGTATCTTGTCTAATGTTGCTATAACTGAGATACCAGAAGGGAATGATTTAAACATGCAGAAATTGATACATTTACAATTTAGGAGACTAGAAATCCAAGTTCAGAATACAAACTCTAGGGGAAGGCCATCTCGGTCAATTGTGGAAGAAATTTTCTCTCAGCATAGGTAAGCCTGTCATTTCTTGTGGAAACTTTTTGGTCATATAGAATCCCAAATCCAAAAATAGTCCACTCCTGGTGATTATACCTCAGTGGTGGTACTAAGAGTTCCCTTTTTCTTACTTTCTTCCTTTTTTTCTGTTTGTTTGTTTCCAGTGAAATAAAAGATATTTAAGGTCATATGTAACCTAGGAGAATGCTCCCTATTTCCGATTAGAGCTAAGATATGATTAGGGAGTATTGCATTCCATCTTTAATCCTCCTCCTAAAACTATTTGATTTATCAGACTTTGGAGACTCTAATAGTTTCCATATTATATACATGTGTGTGAGGAGGACACAATCCAATCTATGGCAAATTGTGCCAGTAGAGTTGGTTCTGAGTCACAATGACTTCCTATATCTTGTTGTTGTTGTTGTTGCTGTTAGGGGTCCACTATGATCCATAGTGACTCAATGAACAAGAGATGTGAACCCTGTCCTATGCTATGCCATCCTCATCATCTCTGACATACTTGAGCCCATTTGCTATATTTATTCACTGTGTCAATCCATCTCATTGAAGATCTTTTTCTCTTTCACTGATCCTCCACCTTTCCAAGCATAATGTCTCTTTCCAAGAAATATCCCCTCCTAACAACATGCCAAACTACGTTATGCAGATGACACAACCTTGCTTGCTGAAATGAAGAGGACATAAGGTATTTGCTGCAGAAGGTCAAGGACTGTAGTCTTCAATATGAATTGAAGCTCAACATCCGGAAAACAAAGATTCCCACCACTGGGCCTATTGACAGCACCATGATGGGCAGAGAAGAGATTGAGATTGTTGATAACTTCAGCCTACTTGGTTCCACAATCAACGCTCTAGGCATCAGTAGTCAAGAAATCAAAAGGCAAATTGCACTGGGGAAAGTTGGCGTCAAATACCATTCCAGAGTACTGAAGAGCAATGATGTCAGTCTGGAGACTAAGGCTATGCCTAATCCAAGCCATGGTCTTTGCAACTACTTGCTATGCATCAAAGAGCTGGAAAGTAACTAAGGATAAGAGAAGGATTGCTGCCTTTGAGTTGTGGTCCTGGAGTGTTGAATATAACATGGACTACCACCAGAACTCTAGAGAGTTTGCTCCCTGGAGCCAAGGATTTTGAAACTTTGTCTCACACACTTTGGGCATGTGGCCAGAAGAGACTAGTCCTTGGAGAGAGACATCATGCTTGGAAGGGTGAAGGGACAGCACAAAAGAGGAAGGCCCAGGATGAGATGAATTGACTCAGTGACTGGAACAATGGGATTAGGTCTGTTGGAGACAATGAGATTGTGCAGGATAGGGTAGCTTTAAGTTAATGTACATAGGGTCCCAATGAGTCACCTGACACTCAATGGCACATAACAACACAACAATATGCTCAAAGTATGAGGAATGAAGTATCATCATTCTTGCCTCTAAGAGCACTCTGGTTACAATTTTTTCAAGATATATATGTTTGTTCTTTGACCAGTCCATGGGATATTCAGTACTCTTATCCAGTACCACAACTCAAAGCATGAATTCTTCTTGTCATTCTCATTCATTGTCCAGCTTTCAGGAGCATAGCAAATTACTGAAAAGACCATGACCTGATCAGGTGCACCTTAGTCTTTAAACTAATATCATTGCCGCTGAGTACTTTGTATAGAGGTCCCTTGCAGCAAATTTTCTCAATACTAGGACAGAGAAGAGTTTAGGGCTGTTGTACATAGGGTCGCTATGAGTCGCAAGCGACTCAACGGCACATAACAACAACAACAGCATACATATATTATTTCCTCACTGCTGGTACCAAGGATGTTCATTCATCTAAGTAAGATGAGATAATTGACAATTTCAGTAATGAATGTCCCATAAATATTCATGGATTTGAGTGTGTCAGAGATTATAAAGATGGCACAGGAGAGGACAAAGTTCAGATCTGCTTTTCAACTATGAGTTGTACTCAACTCGATGACATCTAACAACAACATCGGCCCAGTGGTGAGGATTTTTGTTTTCTTGATGTTGAGGTGTAATCCATATTTAAGATGTAGCAAGAGTTTCAAATACTGTTTACCTTCAGCAAGTAAAGTTGTGTCATCTGTATAACACATGTTGTTGATGAGTTCCTCAGATCCTGATGGCACGTTCTTCTTCATAGAGCCCAGCTTCTTGTATGATTTGCTCAGCATACAAACTGAACAGTTATGAAGAAAAGATACAACCCTGATGCACATTTTTCCTGATTTTAAACCATGGTTCATCCTAGAGAGGGTGAATCAGGGGCTTCTTAGAGGCAAGGATTTTGAAGCTCTCTCTTACATAATTTGGGCATGCTGCGTGTTTGTTGTTGTTGTTGTTATGTGCCATCGAGTCGCTTGCGACTCATAGCGACCCTATGTACAACAGCTCTAAACTCTGCTCTGTCCTGTGCCAA
>NW_006399778.1:1964288-1965498 GCF_000299155.1 Elephantulus edwardii | reverse complement strand
AGTTTTTGGATGTGCATAGGGATTTGATTCTTAGAAGGTCCCATTCATCTATTTTATCTTCTCCTGGTTGTAGATTTTCCAGGATACTTGGAAGACTTTTTATGTTGTGGATTAGGACCACTAAAGTTCTTCCAAGCTTTTCTTGAATGACGTTTATAGTCCTTGGTTTTAGTCTTAAGTCCATGATCCACCCTGAGTTGGTTTTTGTATATGGAGTGAGGTGTGGGTCTTGTTTGAGTCTTCTGCATACAGCTCGTGTTCATGTTTCTTATAAAACGTATTTGCAATAAATAAGTCATTGATTGTACAAAATTCAATCATTCTATCTCCAGCTTCATTTCTGTCACCAAGCCCATGTTTTCCAGCTACTGATTCTTCTTCTCTGTTCCCAACTTTTGTGCTCCAGTCACCCATTATTATCAATGCATCTTGGTTGCATGTTCGATCGATCTCCAACTGTAAAAGTTGGTAGAAATCATCTATTTCTTCTTCTTTGGCTCTGGCTGTTGGTGCATATATCCGAATGATAGTGGTATTCACTGGACTTCCTTGTAAGCATATGGATGTAATCCTATCACTCACAATGTTGTACTGCAAGATGGATCTAGAAATTACTTTTTTAACTATAAAAGCAACCCCATTTTTCCTCACCTTTTCATCTCCGGAGTAATATATCATATGATCATCTGACTCAAAATGCCCCGTGCCAGTCCATCTCATCTCCCCAATGCCTAGTATGTCAATATTTATGCGTTCCATTTCTTTCTTAACAATTTCTAATTTTCCTACATTTATGGTTCTCACATTCCATGTCCCAGTCACTAGTGTCTGCTTACAACTGTTCCTCTTCCTCTGTATTTCCATACTTGAAAGTTCTACTTAGGTTGTCCTTTCTGTTAGTCTACGTGTGTTCTGTTGTACATAGGGCTTCCAGAGGCCTGCTATTTCAGAAGTGGATGGCCAATCCTTCTTCCTAGTCTGTCTTAATCTGAATGTTCAGATTTAGAAGAGTATCTGACAGACAATGAATAAAATGAAATAACATTTGAGCAAGAGCCTATGGTGATGAAGGAAGAACTTCAAGCTGCTTTGAAGGAAATAGCAAAAAATAAGGCCCCAGGAATAGATGGTATACCAATTGTCATATTTCAGCTAACAGATGCTGCCCTGGATGTGCTCACCAAGTTGTGCCAAGAAATCTGGAGAACAA
>NW_006399778.1:1940172-1953418 GCF_000299155.1 Elephantulus edwardii | reverse complement strand
CGATATTTGTTCCTATCCCAAAGAAAGGTGACCCAACAGAATGTGGAAACTACAGAACAATCTCACTGATATCACATGCAAGGAAGATTTTACTGAAGATTATCCAAAACCGACTGGAACAGCACATCAACAGAGAACTACCAGAAGTCCAGGCTGGGTTTAGAAGGGGTTGTGGTACTAGGGATATTGTAGCTGCGTGTTTAGAGAGGGATATAATGCTTGGAAGGGTGGAGGATCAATACAACAATGAGAGATCATCTCACCACAATAACAATAGCAAAGTTCAACAAGGCAACAAACAACAAATCCTGACAAGGTTGTGGAGAGACTGGAACTCTTATTCACTGCTGTGGGAATGCAAAATGGTACAACCACTATGAAAGGTAGTCTGGCTTTTTCTCAGAAAGCTGGAAATAGAAATGCCAATTGACTCAGCTATTCCACTACTGGGAATACACCTTAAAGAAATCAGAACAGATGTATGCACATCCATGTTTATTGTTGCATTATTCACAATAGCAAAGAGATGGAAGCAACCCAAGTGCCCATCAACAAATGAATGGCTAGAAAAACTGTGTGCAATGAAATATTACTGAAAAACAAGGAACTCATAAAATATTACACAACATGGGTGACCCAGGAGGACATTATGCTGAGTGAAGTATCTTAGTTACAAAAGGACAAATACTGTATAACATCACTGTTATAAGAAAGGACTGACCATTTGGGGGTAACTAAGAAAACGGGATAAATAATGAACACTGCATTGGAACAGATGAAGGAAAGAACTGTTTAAAAGGAATGTATAATTAGGCATTATTTATATGACAGCAGTCCAGAATAAGAGGTGTATAGCAAAGTGAACTGGGGGAAAGTTTTGGGGCAGGGGGAAGGGAGGAAAGTATGTAACAATGAATGATTTTTTTTAAATGAACTGTGGGTGAACAGGGAGGAAAATGTGCAACCATGAATGAATAAAAAAAATCTAACTTTTCTGTCAACTTTCTTTAAAAATCACAATTTTTAAAAAAGGAGAGGAAATAGGGTGAAAGTAGTGCAAGTGAGGAAAACCCTCGATGTGATGGATTACTCAGTGACTGGAGTCATGGAGGTAGGTGTGTCAAAGACAGTGAAGTTGGCTCAAGATAGAACAGGGTCCAGAGCTGTTGTACATAGGGTCGCTATGAGTCGGAGTCAATGTCACATAACTACAACAATCATGAAGCGGGGGGTGGCGTGGGGGATAAGATCATTTTTTAAAAAACAAAACACATAGAAAGAACACGCACACACAGAGCTTCTGAACAGCGCAAATGGTTGGTCATTCAAATTGACCCAGAGGAACCTCAGAACAAAGGCCTGACAACTTACATCTGAAAAATCAGACATTAAAAATCCCATGAACCAGTTCTATTCTGCTCATATTGGGATCACCATGAATGATAATGACCTTGACAGCAGCAAATAACAAAATACATATTATGTTGTTGTGTGCCATCGAGTTCCCTGCACCTCATAGTGACCCTATGTACAACAGTTCTGAAGGCTGACCTATCACTGAGCTAGTCTCACTGACTCCAACACATCTACCCCTATTACCTCAGTTAGTCTATCAGTCCATTGCTAAGGCCTTCCTTTCCTGCGCAGTCCCTCCACCCTTCCTAGCATGATGTCCTTCTCCAAGGACCTCCTGGCCATGTGCCCAAATTATGTGAAACAGAGTTTCAAAACCCTAGCCTCCAAGGAGAAACTTGGCTTCACCCTCTCCAAGACAAACTTATTTGTTTTCTTGACAGTATGTTCAAGACTCTTAAAAAAAATCTTCTCAAGCACCACAATTCAAAGACATCAATTTTTCTTTTGTCATCCTTAGCCATTGTCCAGCTCTCTGATGCATAGCAAGTAACTGCAAAGACCATAGGCTGGATCAGGTGCATTTCAGTCTCTAGACTGACATTGTTAATTCTCAATATTCTGGAGAGGTCCCTGACAGCAAACTTTCCCAGTGCAATTTGTCTTTTGATTTCCTGACTGCTGGTGTCAAGAGTGGGGACTGTGGATCCAAGCAAGCTGTAATTGTTAACAACTTCAATCTCTCCTCCATTTATCATGTTGTGGCCAATTGATCCAGTGGTGAGAATCTGTCTTCCTGATGTTGAGCTTCAATCCATATTGAAGACTATAGACCTTGACCTTCTGCAGCAAGTGCTTCAGGTCCTCTTCAGTTTCAGCAGCAAGTTGTGTCACCAACATAACGTAGGTTGTTGATGAGTCTTTCTCCAATCCTGATGCCACATTCCTCCTCATAACCCCCAGCCTCCCAAATGATCTGTTCTGCAGATAGATTGAAAAGATATGGAGACAGGGCTCATCCTGATGCCCTCCTTTCCCAACTTTGAACCATTCAGTGTTTCCTTGCTCTGTTCTGAGGACTGCTTCCTGGTTTGAGCATAAAACAATAAAATATATATATCCCCTCCAAAAATCATATACATATATACACACACACATATATATGTACAAATATATATTAAACACACACATATACATATATATACACACACATATATATACACACATATACATATATACATATATATATATATACATATACATATACATATACATATACATACATGTATATTTGAAATACTCATTCCAGGAAAAGAGTTCTCATGAAGTTGCATCGCACACATATACACATATATACACACACATATATACATATATACACACACATACATACATATATACACACATATACATATACATACATGTATATTTTAAATACTCATTCCAGGAAAAGAGTTCTTATGAAGTTGCATCGCAAAATTCTTGGAGGAGGAGTAGAGTGAAGTGGAGCTACAGTCCCAGCTGAAGCTGTGGTTGCCATGGAGTCAACTACCACTGACAGCAACTCTGTGAATAAAAGATCTGAGCCTTGCCCCATCCTGCACCATCCTCACTATCTCTATTTTGCTCAAGCTTCTTGTTACAGTCACTGTATCAATCGATCTTGCTGAGGCTCTTCCTCACGATGAGTGTCTCCCAACACGATGTCTTTTTGCAATGATTGGTCCCTCCTAACAAGATGCTCTAAGTATGTGAGATGAAGTTGTATTATTCTCATCTCTAAGAGGCCCCTGGTTGCACTTCATTCAAGACAGACTTGTTTCCTGTTTGTTCTCCTAGTGGTCCGTAGGATATTTACTACTCTTCTACAACTTTACAATTCAAAGGCATTGATTCTTCTTCTGTCAATCCTGTCAATACTATTATTCAAATATATGCACTAACCACCAAAACTAAAGATGCAGAAGTTGAGGACTTCTACTACTTTTTGAATTGGGAAAATCTTCTGTCAAAAACCTCTTCAGAGTACTAAAGAACAACAATGTCCCTTTAGAGACTGAGGTGTGCTTGATCCAGGCTGTGGTTTTCTCAGTTGCTTGCTTTGCATCTGAGAGCTGGACAATGAATAAGGACAGAAAAGAATTAATGCATTTGAATTGTGGTGCTGGAGAAGAGAATTATCATGGGCTGCCAAGAAAACAAATAGGTCTGTCTTGAAGAGGGTGAGGTAAGGTTGCTCCTTGAAGGTAAAGAGTTTTAAATTCTATCTCACATATTTTGGGCATGTTGCCAAGAGAGACCAGTTCTTGGAGAAGGATATTATGCTTGGAAGGGTAGAGGGTCAGTACAAGAAAGGAAGACACTGGATGAGACAGATTGACAAGGAGACTGTGGCAATGGAGTCAGATGTGTCAGAGATGGTTCTGGTTGGCTCAAGATAGGGTAAGATTTAGAGCTATTGTTCATACAGTCCTCACCACTGGACCAGTACACAACATCATAACAGACAGAGAAAATATTTCAATTGTCAACCATTTCACATTCTTCTTCTTAGAGTCCAGCTTCTTGAATGATTTGTTCAGCATACAGATTGAATACATATGTGAACAGGATCTGAACTTGATGCACACTTTTTAAAATTTTAAACCATGGAATGTTCCCTTGCTCTATTCACAAAACAATCTCCTGATCTAGATCTAGCTTTCATATGACCATAATTAAGTGTTCTGAGATCACATTCCTCTTAATGTTAATCATAATTTGTTATGATCCACACAGTCAAATACCTCTGTATAGTCAATAAAGCACAAATAGACATTCTGTTGTAATTCTCTGTTTTCAGTCAAGATCTATCTGATATAAGCAATAATGTTTCTGGTTCAAGGCCTCTTCTAAACCCAGCTTGAACTTCTGGAAGTTCTCTGTGCTGTTCCAGCTATTTTTTATGATATTCAGTAATATTTTACTTGCATGTGATATTAATGGTACTGTTCAATAATTTCCACATTCTGTTAGATCATCTTTCTTGAGGATGGGAACAAATAGGAATCTCTTCCAGTCAGTTATAGTTTTAGAGATAGAGCTCAGGGTGGAAGTCAGTAAAAATGAGGAGAAATAGCTGCAAACATCCTTTAATAGTTAGAACATGGAATGTACAAAGTATGAATTTTGAAAACTAAAGTTGTGGAAAAAATGAAATGGATCACATGAACAAATTACTGAGGAGCAATGATGTCAATTTGAAGACTAAAATGGGCCTATAGACTATAGACTTTTCAATCATTTGCTTTGTGTCTGAGAGCTGGACAATGAAAAGGGATGACAGAAGAAAAATTGATGCCTTTGAGTTGTGATGTTAGAGAAGAGTACTGAATTGATTGTCAAAAGAACAAATAGATAGGTCTTGGAAAAAGTGCAGCCAGAATGCTCCTTAGAGACAAGTATGGTGAAGTTTTTTCTCACATACCTCGGGTATGTTGCTAGGAGTGGCTATTCCTTGGAAGGGTTGATCATGCTTGGAAAGGAGAACGAATGGCAAGAGAGGAAGACCCTTATTGAAGTGGACTGATACAGTGCCTGTAGCAATGGGCTCAAGGGTGTCAGAGATGATGAGGGTGGCACAGGATAGGGCAAAGTTCAGATCTGTTGTTCAGAGTTGCTATTGAGT
Source organism: Elephantulus edwardii (assembly GCF_000299155.1). NCBI lineage: Eukaryota > Metazoa > Chordata > Mammalia > Macroscelidea > Macroscelididae > Elephantulus > Elephantulus edwardii. The sequence goes on along the minus strand of NW_006399778.1, from coordinate 1,948,398 downwards.
CCTACTTGACTCAATGGTACTTAATAACCACTTTTTTTTTTTTTATCAACCACTAATTTTAAATTCTTGAACATGCAACCAAGATGTATTAATGATATTTGGTGACTGGAATGCAAAAGTTGGAATCAAGGAAGAACTGACTGGTAATTGGGAAATATGGCTTTGGTGACAGAAATGAAGCTGAAGATTAAACTATAGAATTTGTACAATGATTTTTTTTTCTCCAAGGCCACATACAGACATACATGGACATGTCAGATGGCAATTACTGTCTCTTTACACTAGCCAGTCTTTTACTGAGCACTCTACCACAGTCATCTTCTGTACTGGTATAGACACCATGTCTAGCCAGACTGATTAGCATAGGTTCCCCTGGGGGAAGCAGATACTCTGCCCTAGATTGGATGCCCCACCTCTTGACACACCCTCAACACACCCTAGACAAGAAGTGGGGTCAAGCAGTTTCGTTTTCTGTTTCTCATAGCATGCATGGGTTTTTAATGATATTTGTATATTTGCTTGTTTTGTGGTTTGCTTGTATGGGTACAGCGCTGAAACTGTAGGCTGAGTTAAACCATAGATCGGTTAAATATTTCAGACTTTATCCTTTGGCAATTGGGAGCCATTGGGCAAGGGTGTGGCTTGCATAGTGACTCAGCAAAAACCATATAGTTCAACTTCCTGAGGCCCTAAAACCTCCATCCACATGCCTGACACCACTCTATGTCACTAGCACAGGGAGGATCATCTCAACAGTGCCCTCCCCTTCCTGTCTGGCCTATTTTAGTGGCCTTGAGAGCCTTATAGTATTATTGCAACCTTAACATTTCTGGTAAATGCCCTGAACCACCTTGCAATCCACTCCTGGGAGAGACCTCCAGGCAGAGAGTTGCAAGGTGGTTTTATGTAAAAAAAAAAAAAAATAAAATCTAAAGATCCAGATTAGTTTCTTCCAGTCCACTCTGTTTACTTTCTCTTCTTGAAGAAAAAAAGAATACAATCCATGTCTAGGGGGAGGAGACTAGTAGGTAGAAAAGGAGAAACCTCAGAACAGAACCAGGAATATCGCTTGTTGTCACTGTCTCTTCAGAGGATTTGCTTGGACCCACAAATATGCTGAGGTCAGTGGTAGGGGGCGTTGTGGGGGATGGGGAGAGGAAGAGAAGCTGTATTATTGCTAGATGCTAACGAGGAATACTTTTCATGACACTATGAGTTTGGAAAGTCGTCAGTGGTTGTTGTGTACCATTGTGTCAGAACTGACCCATAGCTGACCCTCCAGCGGGTTTTCAGAGGCAGTTATTGGCACAGCAGGAGATTGCCTATCCATTGAGCAGCTGGTGTTTTTGAACCAGGTCCCTTTGGGATTGAAATTCAGTTTCGTACCACTAGGCCATCAGAGCTCTCACTCTTAATGACACTATGAGAAAGAGACACCTTGTCCTTTCCTGAGCCATCCTCATGGTCTCTGATATGCTTAAGCCAATTGTTATAGTCATTGTGACAGTCCATTGTGTTGAAGATTTTCTTCTGTCTCTGCCCCTTTAACTTTCCCAACATGTTATCTACTGACTCCTTAACACTATGCTCAAAGTATGAGGCCAAGTTTACTATCCTTGCCACTACAGAGCACTCTGGCTCACTTCTTTCAAGAATGCCTTGTCATCCTGGAGAGGGTTAAACCAGGCTACTCTTTGAAGGCAAGGATTCTGGGGCTTTGTCTGACATACTTTGGACATGTTGTAAAGAGGGACAGGTCCTTGGAGAGGGACATCATGCTTGGGAAAGTGGAGGGACAGCGCAGGAGGGGAAGACCCTCTATGAGGTGGACTGATTCAGTGACTGGGGTACGCGGGATGGGTGTGTCAGAGGAAATGTGATTGGCACAGGATAGAGCAGGGTTTAGGGCCATTATACATAGGGTCGCTATGAGTCGCAAATGACTCGATGGCACATAACAACAACAACATGGTACATTCAGTACTCTTCTCCAACATCTCAGTTCAAAGGTATCAATTATCTTGTAATTCATTGTCCAACTTTCACATGAATAGGAAGTAATTGAAAAGATTATGGCTTAGATCAGACACCCCTTGGTCTTTAAACTGTCATCTTTGCTCTTTAGCACTTTGGAGAGCTCTATGACAGCAGATTTTTCCAATACAATGTGTTTTTTTTAATTTTTTCTATTAAATTTTTTAATGCAACACATATATTTTTCTACAGCATATTCTTTCCATTTAATTTCCCCCCATTCATTCATTGTTGCACATTTTCCTCCCTGCCCACCCCAGTTCATTTTTCTCTTTGAAGAAAAAAAAAAATTATTTCATTTTTATACAATATTGCCCCCGCCCCAGTCCAAAATCCACTTTATTACACATTTCTTTTTCTGTAATCTTGTTATGGAAATAATACCCAATCCTATATTCCTTTTAAACACTTCTCTCCCTCATCTATTTCAATGCAGTATACATTATTTATCCTCCCTTTTCTTAGGTTCCTCCCAACCCCAATGTCAGTTCCATTTTATAACAGTGGCATCATGCAGTATTTATGCTTTTGTGACTGAGATATTTCACTCAACATAATGTCCTCCAGGCTCACCCATTTTGAATAATGTTGCATGAGTTCCTTGTTTTTCAATGCAGCATATTATTCCACTATGTGAATATACCACAGCCTCTCTACTCATTCATTTGTTGATGGACACTTAGGTTGTTTCCACCTCCTTGCTATTGTGAACAAAGCCGTGATAAACATGGGTGTGCATGTATCTGCTTGGGTGGCAGTTATGGTCTCTTTGGGGTATATGCCCAGTCGTGGAATTGCTGGGTCAAATAGTATTTCTATTTGCAACTTTTTGAGAAAGCGCCACACTACTTTCCACAGTGGTTGCACCATTTCACACTTCCACTAACAATGAACAAAGGTTCCAGTTTCTCCACAACCTCGCCAGCATTTGTTGCTTGCTTTTCTGTTAAATTTTGCTCTTCTGACTGGGGTGAAATGGTATCTCATAGTTGTTTTGATTTGCATATCTCTTAGAGCTAAGGATTTTGAACATTTCTTCATGTAATTGTTGGCCATCTGAATGTCTTCTATGGTGAAGTGTCTGTTCCTATCCTGTGCCCATTTTTCAATTGGATTGTTTACCTTTATCTTGTTGTGGTGTCATCATGAATATTGACTGAGGTTCCAAGTAAAATGTAATCATTAACAACTTCAATAATTTCTATATGTATCATGATTGGTCCAATGACAAAGACTACTGTCTTCTTGATATTGAGATGTAATTCATATTGAAAGCTGTATGTAGTCTTGTAGCATTTTAAGTTCTCTTAACTTTCAGCAAACAAGGTTGTGTCATCTGCATAAAACAGGTTATTGATGAGTCTTCTTCCTTCAGTCCTGAGGTCACATTTTTCTTCATATATTCCAGCTTCTAGAATTATTTGCTCAACATACAGATTGAAGTGGTATATGGAGAACAGATATAACCCTGACACACGCATTTCTTTATTTTAAGCTATACAGTGTTCCATTGTTCAGTTGGACAATAGGTCTAAGTATAGGGTTCTATGTCTAGATTTTGCATGAGCACAATTAAGTGTTCTGGTATACCCATTCTTCTTAATGTTAATCATAATTTGTTATTATCTACACAGTTAAATATTTTTGCATAATCAACAGAACACAAATAATTCATTTGGCCAGGTAACTCTTCCAAATTTCTTGACATAGACAAAGTATGTCTAGGACTGCACTGGAGTAAAGAAGGAAAGAAAGGCAAGAGATATATTGACATAATTTTTATTTCTGCCGCCTATAGTCACTCACTTTTTGTCACTGTATTGGAATAGGCTTTAGGGAAACTGTAAACAACAAAAGAGGAGATTGTCCATTTTTCTCCCATGGAATAGATGATGGATTTAAACCACATACTTTTATGTTGGCAGTGAATTAAAAAGGGGAAATTCTCCTTTCTTCCACTAAGAATACTCAAAACTCCTCCTTCCTAATCTATTATTAAATCCTTCTCATCTTGCAAAGCCTTACTGCTTTACTCTCCCTTCAGGTTTCCTTCCTTTGCAGCTTCACAAACCCAGGTCCTAAGGCTACCAGCTACCTGGTTGCTCTAGCCGGAAACCTAGAAAACACTCTCAAATTCTTCCTCTCCCTTTTCTCATCACAATAGCCCAACTAATTCTAATTCATCTTACCTCTTTAAAGGCTTCCAAATCCTCCCTTGTTCCCCATCCTGCTGTGCCCCCTCACCAGGCTTCCTCTTTTGCCTGGGTTAGTTATCAACCTCCTTACCAGCCTCCCTGCCTCTAGTTTTGCCCATGCCAATCAGTCTCCACATTGTAATCAGAGTGATGAGTTTAAAGTTCAGATCCTCTTATTAAATATCCCATTAACCCCTCAGTGGTCTGATATAAAAGTCAAGTTGTTGGTTTTTTTTTCTTGTTGTATACCATCAAATCAGATCCAACTGGCACAGGAGATTACCTCTCCTTCTCTAGAGTGGAGAATCTGGTAGATTCAAACCACACATCTTTGGGATTGCCGCACAGTTTCTTGCCACAAGGCAACCAGGGCTCCCTAAAAGTTGAATTCTTAATGTGCCTTACAAGGGCCTGCCCCATCTGGCTACAATCTCATTTTTTTTTTAGCCACATTATGCTCCTGCTTGGTTGAACCACTTCTAGTTTTCCAAAAGTACTCATGATATTTCTTATGCCTAGGACCTCTGGCTAACTCGTTGGGGGTCTCCACCTAAGTGCCACTTTCTCCAAGAAGCCTTGCCTGACTTCTCCTAACTCCACCAGACTGGGACAGGAACCAGTGATCATCTGATCAAATTTCCCATCCTTGTCTATTTGGGCCTTTGATAATTATCACTGCTTGAATAGCTTCCTCTTCTTCTCCAAAACCACCCTCATCTGAAGTCTGAACTCATCCAGAAAGTTTTCTAGAGAGTAACAAGAAGACAAGCTCTGATAGAATTCCCCTAGCTCAAGTGCCATCTCTGACCCTTTGTTTTTTGTGGGTTTTTTTTTATAGACTTATTTTACTTCACTTTTGTTCTTTTTTTATTTTTTATTATTATTATTAATTTCAATGAACATCTACAGAGATTTTGGAATTCCATTCATTCATTGTTGCACTTTTCTCCCCACCCACCCCACCCCTCCCCCAGTTCGCTCCTCTCCTTGAAAAGCAAAAGAAAAACTCCTTCATTAGTACACAATCCCCCCCCTTTGTAAAGATATGACCTTGGCCTTCTCACTTTGCCTCTGGGAATCTCAGATCCTTCTGTGAAGTGGAGATGATAGCATTAACGTTTACCTCTCAGTTGTTCTAAATGAAATTATAGCTGTTAAATGACAGTGTAAACAGTGAAGTTATGTACACGTGGGGTTATTATCTTTCCTGGCAATGTATTCCTGCAGCAATCATGGGTCATGACTCATCATTCTCAGCTTAATTATACCCTGCCTCCTATTATCTGCTTGCCATGTTAGTCTGCTCTTTATAAACAATGAGGAAACTGTTGCGATCACATCTTCTACAACTCTCCTGCCTCCCTTAGATTTCAGAGGATACGTGTAGTCTTATTGTGATTGTTGTCAACTACCATTTATTTATCACCTACTCAGCACTATCTATTTTGAATGTGTTCTTTCTAATTCTCAAAATGGTCCAAGGAGATGGTAAATAATTTGTGAATGAGTAAGGGTTATGGCTGAACATGATGAGCACAAGTTAATGTCAATGAACTGCAAAATGGAGAATGTTGAAATGGCAAAAGTTTAATGACATATTCCCCCCCCAATAAAAAGAGGTGGAGAAAGAGAGAGAGGAAGGGGAAGGGTAGCCTGTGGTTCAAACTTAGAGGTGCCTACAAAGACAGCCTTGGTGACCTGTTTCTAGTAGACCCCAACCCTACAACAGTTCTGCCATAGAGAGTCAACCTCTGAAACACACCTCTCATGCAACAATGAATGATTTTTTTTTTTTAAGTAAACTGGGGGTGGGGGTTAAGGAGTAAAATGTGCTACAATTAATGAATGAAAATTCAACTTTTCTGTAAACTTTTGTTAAAATCACAATTTTAAAAATGGGGGGGATAAAGAACACACCTCTCTGGCAGTTTAAATTCAATAGTGACTCCAAGGAAGAAAGATGAGCAATCTCCTTGTACAATTTATAGTCTCAGAAGCTGCCAGAAGGTCAAGTAGGAGTTGGTTCTCTCCAAGGCCATGAGTGAGTGACTCTTCACTTGTGGAGTTGCCATCACTTAGAACTGACTCCAAGTCAATGAACAACAAGCAAACTAGGAGGTTTCTAGGGCTCACAAATAGCTTGTGCTTGACTATTAAGTCATTTAGTTGGTCCATGGAAGAAAAGGTCTGTTGATCTGCTTCAATTAAGATCAAAGGCAAGAAAATCCTATGAAGAAGTTCTACTATATCACAACGGGTTGACATGAGTTAAAATTGACTCAATAACAACTAATAACAACAACAATAACAGAGAAGATCAGGGTCAGAAAAATTCAATAACTTGACCAAGCACACAGATTTGTTATGATCTTTGAGATTGAGACCTTAGGGATCTTCCTAGCTGTGCTCCACATTGATATTAACAGGCTCACGGCTTTCCACGTGCCCGGGTTTGGCTCTTCTTTTGATCGACAGCAGAGCTGTGTCCAGAGAAAGAGAAAAGAAATTAAACTGAGGGTCTGATAGAGGAGTTGGCCACTACCCCATGGAGCAGAAGAAGGACTGGGACTTTTGAAATGCTAGGTAAGGTATGGCTCCATATTGTCAAAAAGCCCTGGTTCTTTCAACAAGGGACTGAGGAATTGCTGTCACAACAGATGGTCAGAAAAAGTCCTAAGACATCAACTAGCAGTGTCAACACTGAGCTGCTGCCCAATTCTTATATGGGATGAGTATACTAGAATGGAATCTAATGGCCAAAACACCCATAGTACCTGGATGTTAAGAGAACTCTGGTGGCCTAGGGACAAAGGAGTTGTGCTCTCAACCCAAAAGCACGTGGTTTAAACTCACTAGCTGCTCAGCAGAAGGAAGATGAGCAATCTCCTCTCGTGTGATTTACAGCCACTGGAAACCCTCTGGAGGGTCAGCTGTGAGTCAGTTCCGACCTGATAGCACATACCAACATGTCAACAGTTGACAAATTTCTAGCATTGACCAAAAATTTGATCCACGAGAGGAGATACAGGGCTTATGCCACCGTGATAGAAACCCAAGTCTATCCTTTCTCTGATTTGGACGCTGATCCTGTAAAACAATGGTGGTGGTGTTATGTACTATGGAGTCAGAGTCAATTCATAGCTGACACACCATCGCGTTTTCAAAGGTAGTAAATCACATGAGGAGATTACCCATTACAGACACACGCATACACACACACACACACACACACACACACACACGCACACACACACACCCCAGCTGATGGATTTGAACTGCATACCTTGGTTTGGCAGTGCAAATCCTTACCTCTAAGCCACTAGTGCTCCCTATAAGGCAGTGTAAGACTGCCCTATAAGATTTCCAAGGTTTCTCTTTGCCACATTAACTGCAAGAATGAAGACCATTCTCAGCAATCAGACTGTCGACATTCCAGAGAATGTCGACATTACTCTGAAGGGCTGCATAGTTATCCTGAAAGGCCCACGGGGACCTTGCAGAGGGACTTCAATCACATCAATGTAGAACTCAGTCTCCTCAAAAAGAAAAAGAAGAGGCTTCGTGTTGACAAATGGTGGGGAAACAGGAAGGAACTGTACCATCTGTAGCCACGTACAGAACAGGATCAAGGGTTTTCCACTGGGCTTTCGTTACAAGATGAGGTCTCTGTGTGTGCTCATTTCCCCATCAACATTGTGATTCAAGAGAGTGGATCTCTGGTTGAAATTCAAAACTTCTTGGCTGAAAAATACATTCAGAAAGTTCGAATGAGACCAGGTGTTGCTTGTTCAGTATCTCAGGCCCAGAAAGATGAGTTAATTCCTGAAGGAAATTACATTGAGCTTGTATCAAATTTAGCTGCTATGATTCAGCAAGATACAACAGTTAAAAACAAGGATATCCAAAAATTTTTGGATGTATCTATGTCTCCGAAAAAAAAGAACTGTTCAGCAGGTTGATGAGTGATAGCTAGGAGTTTCCCAGTTAGAGAAATGAG
>NW_006399778.1:1937758-1940012 GCF_000299155.1 Elephantulus edwardii | reverse complement strand
TTATTATTTTTTGTGTATATACCGTCAATTCAGATCTAACTGGTAGAGGAGGAGATTGCCCCTCCTTTTCCAGCAAAGCATCTGGTGGATTGGAACCGCACACCCCTGGCATTGCAGTGCAGCTTCTTGCCACTAGTCCACCAGAGCTCCCTTATGCATCTGATTTCAAAGCGCATCTTAATTTGGAAAAAGGATTTCCAAGGTTATAATCTTTACAGAAGCAGACTGCCTCATGATCTTCCTCAGATGCGAGACGTTCGATCTACTGACTTGTGGTTAGGAAATGGTGCTTAACCCACTATCCCCATGCACATAAATTTCTGGATTAACATCAGTATTACTTGAGAGCAGGATCCCTGGTGGTATGAATGGTTAAGTGCTTGGCTACTAATTGGAAGATTGGCTGTTGAAACCTACTCAGTGGCTTTGTAGAAGAAAAACCTAGCAATCTGCTTCTACAAAGATTATAAGCAAAGCTCCTATCATTTTTTTTAATCCCCCCTGATTCATGGTGACCCTTCATCAGGTTTCCAAGGCTCTCATCTTAACAGGAGGAGACTGCTCTTCTTGTTGGTAGGTTCAAATTGTTGTCCTTTTGGTTAACAACCCAATGCTTAATCCGCAATGTCAGCCACCAGGGCTTCTTTACTCTGTCACACGGGGTCACATCTAACAGTAACGCCAGTGAGTTGCAAGTCAGTTCTAATCATGGCAACCTTCTGTGTCAATTTAAAGCTGCATTCCACAGGGTTTTCAAGGGCTGAATTTTCAGAAGTAGATCACTGTGAGGCCCCTCTGTGTGTTCTCAAAACGACAACCTTTCAGTTGGTAACTGTTTACATGACCTATAGTCCAAATTACTCATCAAGTTGTTGTTTGAGATGATTCTGACTCACAATAACCCTATAGGACAGAGTAGAACTCTAGTGGCACTACAACGAAAGCGTTAAGCTGCTTTAAGAAAAGCTTTTAGATCCACCAGCCTATCCATAGGAGGAAAAGGAGGCAGTCTGCTTTGGTAAAGATTTACTGTCTTGAAAACACTTATTGCCATCAAGTAGGAACTCTCTCATAATAGACCTTCCAGTGGGTTTTCAGAGACTATCAATCACACAAAAGGAGACTGATCTTTCTCCTGAGGAGCAACTGGTGGATTAAAACTGCTTGCCTTTGGGTTAGCAACATCCCTACCCACTAGGCCACCAGAGCGCCCCTAAAGAACTCTTGTCTTGCAAGATCGCTATGAATTGGAATCACTATGAATTAACTGGCAGCAAGTTTGGTTCTTAGAGTTGGAACTCTTTATGGAAGCAGGCTGCTGTCACATGTTCTCCCACAGAGCAGCTGGTAGGGTCAAACTATGGACTTGCTAGTTAGCAGACAGTGCTTTAAACTGCACCCCTCTTCTCTTTAAGTACCAAAGTACCAAATTAAACCCTCTAACACCAACAAACTAAAAGATATTTTAGAGCAACAAAGTATGAAACAAATTACTTCTTATTTCAGAAAAGATTTATTTGTTTGTTTGTTTGAGATCTACATCATTTCATTAGCTGCTATCTTCCATTGTTCTATATTACATCCGGAGTCTCATATCAATGCTTTTGAAAGTATACATAAATATATGTGTATATATGTAGGTATGTTGTAACTTAAGATTTAAAGATTATAGAGGGCAATAGTTTCTTGGATTCATCGACCTTCCCTAGCACTGTAAAGTCTAGAACCCACATATATCTGAAATTCTGTACTACATTTCCCCCCTTTTGATGGTCAAAATCCCTCTAAAATCTTCCATCAAAAGTTCAGGAATAGCAGCAAGGCACCATCCAGTTCTTCTGTTCTCATGGCAAAATAAGCAGTTGTTTTCAGAAGCCACACATTCTGTATCTTCCTCCTTTTCCTGACTCCCCTTAATCCAGATGAATAGAAACCAGATGTCCTGCTTTGAATGTTCACAAACATTTAAGACCCTAGACACTATACAATCAAGCAGCATGTAGAATAGAAGCACTAAATCAGTTAGGTCAGTTAACTAGGATGTTCCATGAAACCATGACTCTAAACCTCCAAACCAAGAAGCCAGATGTCTGGTTGTATGTAAGCAGTCTATGTTATCATTGACTTCTTTGACTTTTAAGCTGTTGTTCTAAGAGAAAAAAACCATACATTTGGAAGCTGAACAACACCTTGCTTGAACATGACTGGGTAGTAGAAGAAATAAAAAATGAAATTAAAAAGTTTCTTGAAACTA
>NW_006399778.1:1915232-1935623 GCF_000299155.1 Elephantulus edwardii | reverse complement strand
ACATCTCTGAGTCTCTCCTGCAGTGCTGGTCTTGTTTTTACAAACTCTCTTAGGTTTTGCTTTTCTGGGAATATCTTGATCTGTCCTTCATATTTGATAGATAATTTTGCTGGGTACAGTATTCTTGGTTGACAGTTGTATGTAGTCAGAACCCATATGGGAAGATTACCCTACCCGTCTTTCTGCTGTAGAGTAGCTGGTAGATTCCTACCAATGATGCCTTGGATTGGTAGCACAAGTCCTTAGCACCAGGCCACCAGGGAGCTCCATGTATTTGGAAGGTGCACAATTCATATAATGTAGCCACTTTTTTAAAACGGTTGGCTATGGACAAATTATTTTTGGTGCCATGACTCTTCCACCTTTGTTGATACAGAAAGTATGAAATTGTCATTCAACATATTGCCCATAGAATCCATCCAGGCTTAACCTTTTAAAAATTTTTTTTATTTAATTTTACTATTTTGTGTGTGTATACCATCAAATTGGATCTGACTGGTACAGAAGGAGATTGTCCCCCCTTCCTCAGCAAAGCATCTGGTGGATTTGAACTGCATGCTTCTGGGATCCTTTTCATTCACATCTTTCTGCCTTCTGACTCCAAGTCTTTGCATACTTTATCATATTTTGCTTCATCTTCTTGATCCCCCTTTGAAAATTCTGTTCATCTTTTACATCATCATTTCTCCTTTGCTTTAGCATTTGTGTGTTTTCAGAGTCTCTTGTGACATCTATTTTGGACTTTCTAGATTAATAGTAAATTTTTTATTTTAATTGTGATTTTAACAAAAGTTTACAGAAAAGTTGTGTTTTCATTCATTCATTCTTGCATGTTTTCCTTCCTTCCCTCTCCCCCAGTTCACTTTTTTTATTCATTTATTGTTGCATCATTTTCTTCCTCTCTCTCTACGTCTCCTCCAGTCCACTTTGCAATGTACCTCTTATTCTAGACTGTCATCATATGTGTAATGCCTAATCATATATTTCTTTTAAACAGTTCTTTCCTTCATCTATTCCAATGCAGTATTCATTATGTCTCCATTCTTTTCCTAGTCTCCTTACAACTCCTCATGTCAGTCCTGCTTTATAACAGTGGTACTATGTAGTATCTGTCTTCTTGTGACTGAGATATTTTACTCAGCATAATGTCCTCCAGGGTCACCCATGGTGTGTAATGTTTTACAAGCTCATTCTTTTTCAGTGTTGTGTAATATTCTGTTGTATATACCATCATTTATCTGCCTACTAATTTGTTGATGGGCATTTGGGTTGCTTTCATCTATTTGCTGTTGTGAATAACACAGCAATGGACTCCTCCCCCTTGTCTTCTAAATGCCTATTTGCTTTCTTTGTAGATGATGTCCTTGAGATTACCCCACAACTTGTCTGGTTTTCAGTCATTCTAGAGATGATTTAAAAATTCAGGTGCGATAATGTTAGTATCTTATTTTGGCTCTCATGGCCTTGTTTTCATTTTCTTCAGCTTCAACTTGAGCAACTGAAGGTTTGTTCTAAGATCTTGGCCTTTTCTGATTGAGGATACTGAGTTCCTCCATTGTTTCTTTCCATAAAAGTAGTTGGTTTGACCCTTATGAATTCTATTCATTAAGGTCCATTTGAATAACTATCATTTATGGGAATGAAGCTTAATATCAAGGTAACAAAGATTCCCACTACTGGGCCAATTGGCAGCATTATGATAGATGGTGAAGAGATTGAGATTGTTAACAGCTTTAGTTTCTTTGGCTCCACAATCAATACTCTTGGCACCAGCAGCTAGGAAATTAAGAGATGAATTGAATTGAGAAAGTTGGCTGTCACGGACCTCTCCAGAGTACTGAAGAGCAACAAAGTCAGTCTGGAGACTAAGGTGCACCTGATCCAGGCCATGGTCTTCACAATTGTTTTCTGTGCATCAAAGAGCTGCACAATGACCAGGAATGACAGAAAGAGAATTGGTGCCTTTGAGCTGTGGTGATGGAGAAGAGTGCTGAATATACCAGGGACTGTCAGGAGAACAAACAGGTTTGTCCTAGAGAGGGTGAAGACAGGCTGCCCCTTCAAGGCTTCATCTGACATACTTTGGGCATGTTGCAAGGAGGGACCATACTTGGAAGGGTGGAGGGACAGAGAAAGAAAAAGAGGCTATCGATGAGATGGATTGATGCAGTGACTGGGGTAATGAGGGTAGGTGTGTCAGAGACAGTAAAGTTGGCACAGGATAGAGCAGGGTTTAGGGCTGTTGTAGATAGGGTCATCATGAATTGCAAGTGACTCAGCAGCACATAACAACAACAACAACTTGGTTTTTTTTAATGGTATTTTCAATAAATAGGTCATTGGTTGTACAAAATTCCATCATACAATTTCTGGAGTCATTTCTATCACCAAGGCCATATTTTCCAAGCATTAATCAATCCTTCTTGGCTTTCAGTTTATGCATTGCAATTTCTAGTAATTACCATATTAGTTCCACATTTTGTTTAGTTAGTTTCATGTGCTCACAGGAGGGGTAGGTAGGGTTCTGATTCTGGAGCTAGGTAGGTCTAGATGTGAATTCTAACTTGGTTTCTTATCACCTACCTGACCTTGGACAAATTGTTTTTAAACTTTTTCTATTTTAGCTTTCCATTTTGCACTATGTAGTTAGAAATAGTACCTATACTGGACCAATAAGCAACCTCATAATAAAAAGGAAAGGCTAAAGTTGTCAAATATTTAATTGTGTTTGAATCCACAGTCATGGAATAAAATAATGTAATGCATTGGGCAAATCTATTGCGAAATACATCTTGTATAGGTTAAAAGTCAAAGATGTCATTTTGATCGCTAAGAGATTTTCCTACCCTAAGCTAAGGTGGCTTAGTGGTAAGAAGTTATGCTGCCAACCCAAAGCATGTAGTTTGAACCCACCAGCTGCTCTAAAAGAGAAGACAGGCAATCTGTTAATTCTTTGTGATTTACAGGCTCTAAAAATCCATGGGAGGGTCAGCTGTGAGTTGGTTCCAACTCATTGGCAATAAGCAACAACAGAGTTGTGGTATTATCAGTCGCCTCGTGCATGCAAAAACTGAACGATGAGGAATTTATGCCTTTGAATTGTTGTGTTGGAAAAGATTCCATGGGCTGCTAACCAAAAGAATGAACAACCTGTCTTGGAAGTAGTGCAACCAGAATATTCCTTAGAAGAAAGGATAGTACCAAGTGTGTTCGTTGTGGATCCAAGTAAGATGAAGTTGTTGACAGTTTCAATCTTTTCTCTATCATGATGTTGCCTTTTGGTCCAGTGGTAAGAATCTTTATTTTCTTGACATAGAGATGCAATCCATATTGAAAGCTGTATTCTTTGATCTTATCCAAGTGTTTCAAGTCCTCTTCATTTTCAGCAAGCAAAGCATTTCATGAATATCACTCTTGATTTTAAGGGGGATAAACCCAAAGGTACAAGGTTCCAATAAAAAAAAAAGTGAGGATAGTGAGAATATATGTACTATACTTTGGATATGTATTCAAGAGGAACTAATTCTTGGAGAATGATAACATGCTTGGTAAAGCAGACGGTCAGCGAAAAAGATGACCCTCAGTGAAAATCATTGAAACAATGACTATAACAATGAGTTCATCATAACAAGAGTTGTGAATAAATAGGGTGCAGGACTAGGCAACAATGTCTTGTTCTTTTGTATACAGGGTAGCTATGAGTGCCAGCCAATCTGATGTCATCTAATAACCACAACAAGGAACTATGCCCAGCACGGTACCTAACACATAGTAAATGCTTAATAAAAGCAAATTATATTATAATCTGACAAATGGTGGCCTTCTTCAGATGAGTGGCAAGTGTTCTTTCTTAGAGGTTGATGGGACTAGTTTCTGAATCAGAGGTTAGACATAATGACTCCCTCACCACTTTGTGTATCTCTTTAAAGAACGGGGTTATCTCTTCTGTAAGACTTGAGACACTATAAAGCTGGAACTGCCTCTCTTCCTCAGAAAATGGCAACAGCAATGGCTCCACTAGCCTACGTTTCATCTTGTCCCTTCCACCACACTGAGAGTTCCTAGAACTTGCATTCACCTCCAGGCTACCCAGTATCCTTTCCCTTTAAGCTTGAGAGGCAAAAGTGAAAATTGTGTCACTTCGTCAATCTCCAGAGCAGGAAATAGGCGTACAGTGGGACCGGTGGTGAGTTGAAGTTGGAGAAAGTCCTGCAATTTAGGGACTCTTAGGAAGTTGTTGAGGCTCTCATGGGCATGTGTGGGCCTCTGTTTAAGGGGTAAGAGATGGTCAACGGCAAATGAGGGAGTCTCACTTTATTGTAAGAGAACATTAAAGAAAACGTGGGCTGGGGAGGTGTGCTGAGGTAACTGCTGAGGTAACTAATAGCAACTAGGTAGGGTGAGTCCACGCCACACTAGCTCCTAGACCATAGAAAACTACGATATCCGGCATGCCCCGGGACTCCGCCCGTCCTTCCCGCCCGCCCACTGGCTGCCGGGCCGGCGAGTGGCGGAGGGGATTGGTTGAGATGGTGTGGGGCTCCCCCACTAGCAGGTTAGTAGGCGCCGCCGGGAGGCAGACGTTAACCGGGCGCGTGGGGTTGGGGTGGGGGGGGCCTCGCCATTCTGGAAACCGCCGAGCGCTGTCTCCGTAGTGTTACCACTGGCAGTGAGGCGCGGGGCAGGGGCGGAGATTGCGTAGCGCAGGCGCAGTCCCGGGTTCGCCTGGGTCCCCAGACAGCTGGAGGAGATAAACAGAGGAGGTGGAGGGAGGGGAGTGCGTGTGTGAGAGCGCGCGAGGAAGTGTGAGTGTGTGTGAGCGCGGGTGTGAGGCGGTGCTCAGGGGCGGGCGGAGGCGCTGTCCGGCCCTGGCCAGGCGCCGGGCGGAGAGCATGGGAAGGGGCTAGAGCTGCCCGGGCCCCCCCGAGCCCCCTCCCCGGGATCCGCGCCCCCCCCTCCTGGGAGAGGGGCCGGGCCCCCTGGACGGACATGGGCTCCTGAAGTTGCACCGCTGCTGGTCTTGGGAAGAGGCCTGACAGGTAAGGTCGCTGCTTCCCTCTGCCCTCCTCGGGCTTCTAAGCAGAACCGGTTCCCGCAGACTCGGCTCACGGGCCGCCTGCTCCGGGCCGGCCCCGGCCCTGCTGGACTGGGGGCCTGAGCTCCCCGGCAAGCCGACCTCGGAGGGGGCCCGGGGCCGTTCCGGGAGGGGGCAGGCCTCGCTGGGGCAGGGGGCAGAGTGGGCCGCGGGCGAGGTAGGGGCGGAGGGCCGGCCGGTTGTGCATGGACGGCTGTTGGGAGTCCCGGGGACTCTGCCGAGGGAGAGGGGGAACGCGTCCCATCACGGGACTTTTTGTAGTTTTGTTTGACATCTGACCTGGCGCTGATCTCGGGAGGAAGAGGGCAGGTGGAACTGCCTGGAGGACAGCGTTGACTTGACCTGCGTTCTCTTTCCTTTCTATGTGTGTGTATGTGTGTGTCCGTCTCCGTCCATCCGTCCCCCCCGCCCCATGCCCAGGCTTCTGGCAGCTGTAGATACACTTCAGTGACCCATCCTGGCATCACATTGAACTCTGCCAAGGTGTTTTCCACCACGCGCCTGTAGCCTTGTCCATGGGGCCTCTACTTTAGAATGGGCTATATTCAGATGGTTTCGCCCCTTCGGAGGGTAAATCGAGAGTGAGTGAGGAGCTAGAAGGAAGACTATGGACTAGCAGGATCCACTTCTTGTTACTGAAAGCTGCAGTGGCCGCCCCCTTGCCAGCTGAGTTGAATTTACTTAGTGGCCTCCGGCTCTCCTCTGCAGGTGTAAAGCTTGGATCGCTAGCAAAGTTAGGGGGCTATAATCACTGTCTTATGGTCTAATTTTACTGATTCCCCGGAGTTCTTTCCTTCTGTGACTATCTTTCATTTCCTGAGTTAGCAGTAGGGCAAGTTTTCCTCAAGTTTGTGAATTTAGCAGCATTTATAGTGGCTCACTCTTCTCCATTCTTTCCGAGGAATAGGTAGATGATCAGAGTAAAACGGCACTTAGATGTACCTTTTAACAAAGCCCGAAACAGGTTTGGAAACTATTCTAAGGGCATGTCCTGACTCACAGACAATATGAAATTCCTTCCTGCGTGGCCTCTGCTAGGGTTTTCTGTACCTTAAGATTCTTGAGTGGCTCACCAAGGTGCTGGAACTGTTTAAGGTTGTTTTCTAATTTGAGTTCTGACTTCTTCATTCTAGTTCTTATATTTTTACATAAACTGCATTAAGTCCTCATTGCCTACAATATTCACATTCTCTGTGATAGAAAAGCGACTTTGAGCCGAGTCTTAGGTTATCCTAATAGTTTCTCTCAGTATAGGTTGTTGTATTTCATTGACAGGCTAGGAGGAACCTTTTCTGTTAGTTTGTGATTGTGCTGCTTAAATTCTGGGGTCCAGCTGTCCTTTTGATCCATTTGAGGAGCACATATTTGAGTCACATCTCAGTTTGTGTAAGCTGTGCTTTTGGGTTGACTCTGCAGAATAATTAGGCAACAGTCCTTTTTTATTTTTTTATCTGTCTAAGACTCCTTGTTTTGTGGACACTGAGGGAAAAAGAGAATGTGGTGATGGTATTCACGTTCGCCAGTTTGATATTTTAGATTTGTCACACAACTCGGTATTGACTTACTGAATATCTCAAGTAGGGTGTTTTTACATATATGGGCTTTAGGATCTGAAAGAATACAGATGAAATCTTGAAGCCCACTGCCTAACATTTGTGGATCCTGAGAAACCAACTCCTGAGGAAGATCCAGAACTTTTCTTTCCTTGTTAAATAAGGAACTCTGTTGCCCTAATCAATTTGGAGTTCCAACCCAGAGGCCAGTTCCCCCAGTTACTCTGAGGAGAAAATATTGACAATCTCCTACTGTATGTACACTTTGCCACTTAAAATCTGTTGAAGGTCAGCTGAGTCAGTTCTGATTTGACAGCACTGAATTGGGGGTGGGGGCGTGTAGTATGTATTCCTTTTAAATTAGAGAATTTAGCTCACATGTGCAGTCACTGGGTCTCAGAGAAGAAGTCTCAAACAACATGTAATGTGGTAGTATTTGCCTTTTCTCTTGAGTCATGCTTTAATGATCTGTCTTGTTTTCTTCTTTCATCTTCAGTGTCCCAGCTCATCTAGAGCATCTCTGGGTGCCATTGCAAATGACTGGACTCAGGGAAGCCCTAGGATATGCTTGTGTCTTTTAAATTTTGTGTTACTCCATGTAAAAGTCAGTACAATTGATTACACTCTTCCAGTTGTGCAACAATTCTACCTTTTCTGAGTCATTTCTCTATGTATATACTGTTTTGTTGTTTTTATTCACCTTCTCAAGTTTTATTGTCATCAACTTAGGTGGTATAGTTCGGTTTTTAAAAAAGTATTTGTATTTTTGAGTGAATGTATACAAATTGTGTTGATTTTTCATTCACTCATTCATATACCCTTTGTTTTATAATATTAATTACAATAAATTCATTACCAACTCTCATCAATCCCCTTTTACCTAATTTATCTATTTATTAATTTTTTATTCTCTCTTCCTTCCTTTCTCATCCCTGATAACCACCCAAGAATGATTTAGGAAGTAATGGTGACCTAGTGGTAAGAAGCTGCGCTGCAGTCTCAAAGGCACATTGTTTGAATCCACCAGTTGCTCTGCAGGAGAAAGATGGACAATCTCCTGTGCAACTGTGCATCCATTCTGATTCAGTGGCACACAACACACCTTTCCTTAGGTTTTTATAATGTTGTTGTTAGGTGCCATTCAGTTGACCTACAGCGTATAGTGACACTATGAGCAACAGATCTGAATCCTGCCTTATCCTACACCATCCTTTATAGTAGTCACTTAGTCCATCTCATTAAGTCTTCTCTCTTTTGCTACCTTCTGTCTTTCCCAACATAATGTCTCTCTCCAAGGACTGTTCTTCCTAAAAATATGCACAAAGTAAGTGTAAGTGAGATAAATTTCACCAGCTGTGATTTGCTTTGGTTTTAAGTTTTCTGAAGGAATCCTGATGATGCACTAGTTAAGCTCTTAGCTGCCAAACAAAAGGTCGATGCTTCAAACCCACCAGCTGCTCCATGAAAAACACTGTGCTTTCTTAATAGCTCTTACCTCTCAAAAACTCAGTTTCCAGCACTTGCCAGTCATTTGGTGTTTTGTTCAAGTTTTGGCTAATTCTCTTTGAGAGATATTTACCAATGGAGATACATCTCTCTGTATCTTAATTTAACCTTCATCGTCCTGATTGTTCTGTGACGTGAGAAACAGTATTCCTGTAATATAGACAAAGAAACAGGTTCAGAGAAGTTAGGTAACTTGCTTAAGTTCACACAGCCAATTATTGGCACAACTCAAATCTCTCTAACATTGGGTTGATTGTAACTTATAGTGACTGTCCACTGAATATCCAAGGCTGTAAATCGAAACTGGAGATGCCTATCTTCCTCCCACATAGCTGCTGGTGGATTCAAATCACTTTGAGAACTGTGCCTTTTGGATTAGCAGTACACTCACTAAAGACTGTGCCACCAGAGCTCCCTAATAAGTGGAAGGATTCAAATCCAAGTCTGTGATACTAGCTATCTGTGTTAGATCTAACAGTGAAGAAGAGTTGAAAGGACCAAGGAAGGCTAAAAGTTGGAGGTGGGGGATATAATATCTGCCTTCAAATACTATCAGAAAAGGAACTGTACTTTCACTGGGTGATTCTAGAAGTCAGCCTGTGATCAAAGGACGAAAATTCCAAGAAGGTAGATTTTTTTACTTGATAAGAAAATATTTGACTTTTCTGCAAAGAAAATAGGCTGCCCTGTGAGAGAATGAGTTACCCATCATTAGAAGTATTTAAGCAGAGGCTTTGCCACTTCTTGCCAAGAGTATAGAGGAATCTATCCTTACATAAAAAATTAAAATGAGTAATATTTTCATTTTTTAAACTTTGTGATTCTTTGAAAATTATTTTAAAATTTCCATTAAAAAAAACCCCAAACATGTATTGCATATTCACTATAGCCAGGCACTTGCTAACTACCATTTAATCCTTACAAGTGCCCTGTGAGGTAGACACTACTCTGTTAATCCCTCTTTCACAAATGGGAAAACCTAGACTCCAGAAAGTAAGGATATATGCTGCAGGTTACACAACTAATATTGATAGAGTTGTTAATTGAATCCGGGTCTTTCTGATGGCCATGTTTGCCTCTTACTAGCCGTGTGGGTCACGTCTTCTCTGAGCCACAGTTTTCTTGACTATAAAATGAGGCTTATGACTTCTTTGCAAAGGATTTATAAGGACTAAATGATGTAATATATGCTTTTCCATAGACCTCACTGGTTGTCTTTGAGAGTGAGGATTTGAGGATAAAAGGTACCACTTTGTTGGCTTTCTGAAGGTAAATTCAGGCCTGATTGAAACCCTGAGAGTTCTGGGACTCATACTTTGTGCTATTAGTAATAGCTTTTGACTCCTCAAAGGGCTTTGTGGCATTAGTGACTAATACCTTTAAAAACTTGAGGCCTGAATAAGGGGAGGTTGCAGCCAACAGGTTGAAGTATAGGAGGTACTATCAGAGGCCTTTTTTAAAGGACACTCATTCTTTCTGTAGAGCCAGATTTAGGGATCACCATTTGCATTTTTATATTTTAATGCCTTATTTTAGGATGAACAAGGTCACAATTGCTAGAGCTATAACAGAGCTGGATACCAAAAATAATGACCCTTTATCCTCCCTGTAGCCATCTGGGGAGGTATTAACCCCAATTCCTTGGGGCAGGGAAAGCGAGCAGGTTCGTACCTTGCACAGGGAACTATCCAGGGACTCTCTAGAGACAGTAGTAGGATCAGGGCTTTGATAAAACTTTGCCCTTCTTTATAGCCCCAGATTCCATATAAAATGCTTTATGCCAGAACCTTGTAGGAAACCTTTCTCAAAATGTGAGCAAGGCATTCCTGGTTAGGAGCTTTGTTAGTTGATGCCTTAAGTGGATGCCCATGGCTTACCTGGTTCCTCCTAGAATCAGGTATCTTGCAGCACAGCTGCAACTCAGTTAGAAAGGAGGCATTTCCAAATGGATTGTCTTCCTTTTCCTTAATCCTTTTTTTTTTTGGCTAAGAGGTAAGGGTAAAGATAAATTTTTGCAAAGCTCAATTGACAGTTCATAGCCCAAGAGGCTTTCATCTAGAACCCCCCCGGAAAGTGAAGCATTTCTTGGACTGGACTTAAGTCAGCCCCATATGGGAATATTTGAGCCAAGAACCTAAAAAATGGCAAAGGATTTTTCCAAAATTGCTTTACTGGGGAAGTGCTGTGCCTGTCTTAACAGTCACAATTGTCCTAGATATGTCCTTGTTATGACGTCTTTATGTTTGATGTGGCGCTTTTCAAATTTGGTGTTTGATATCAGAAGATATAAGCTGATTTTGATTCCTTATTCTAAATCTTTAGTGGTGAAGTCAGTAGAGCATTGCTCCGCTAACCCAAAGGCCATGCTTCTCTGATGGCTCAAATCCACCAGGAAAAAGATGGGCTGTTTCCTTCTGCACACTTTACAGCCTTGGAAACTTGCTGGAGGGTCAGCTATGAGTCACACCTGGCTTGATGGTGGGAGTGGGGAGAGGGACTGGGAGTTGGAGGGGAGGGATTAGATTGCGGAGATTTTAAACCTGAGTAATAACCTTCGTACCACTAAACCATCTTACACGGAATCTCTGTTTTTTCCTTTCTTCCCTTTTTTTAAAAAATATATATTTCCGTCTTTGATTCTTTTATTGAATAGAAAAAACAAAATTAGTCGAAGTAATACAAAGAGCCTGTGAAGGCACCAGCCAAACCAGGAACAACATGCCCACTTCCTTCCCAGCTTCCTTCGGCTTAAGGCCACCTCCTGGTTCAAACCCTAGGCCCAGGCTGGCTAGCCTCACTCCAGGGACAGAGCAAACCTGCACGTCAAACACATTGTCAAGCACGCCTTCACAGGTTTGTGGGAAGCTCTCCTTGCCAGAAGGCAGGAGCATGGTGGTGGGGAGTGCAGGAATCGTGGCAAGCTTTGGAGTGGACTGCTTTTCCAGGACTGTCCATGGTGGACAGTGTTGGCTGGAGCTTCCCGACTAAATCAAGCCTGGAAGCAGGAGCGGCATCCACTTCCAAAATGGCTTGCCTCTGGAAACTCTATGTACGAACAGTGTTCAGGCTGTTTGTTCATAGGGTCGCTATGAGTCGTCTACGACTCGATGGCATTAAACAACAACAACAAACAACAATAAGGAACTGGCCCATGGAGAAGGACGTTAAGCTTGGAAGACTGGAGAGATGGCGCAGGAGAGGAAGGCCCTGAATGAGATGGATTAACACAGTAAAATAAGAGACAACTTTTTTTTAAGGCACTGCTTGGATATAGTATGATTTAAGATAATAATAATCAATTTTAGTGGCCAAAGAACTGAGTTTTGGAGTCTATCTAGTTTGACTCTCTTTAATAGCAGTGTTACTTTGGGCAAGTTGACTTCTTTATGCCTCAGATCCTTCATCTTTAAAATTAGGACAGCACCTGTCTCATGAGGTTATTGTAAGGAGTCAATGATGCAACACTTTACCCACTACTCAACTCATAGTAACCCTCTTTAAGGTTTCTGTGGCTGGAAATCTTAGTAAGATAAGGCTGCCAGTTTTTCTCTCATTGAGTGACTGGTGGCTTTGAACTGCTAATCTTTCATTTAGCCCTACACACAACATACTCTTCCACCAGGATGCCTTTCTGTAACATCTTAGACTATTCAATAATAATAATAATAATAATAATAATTATTATTATTATTATTATTATTATTATTATTATTATTTTATTAATTACCAGGCTCAGTGTAAGACATTGTGCGTGTGAAGCTCTTGGATTTCTAATTACTCTGGAAAGTAGATATTATCTGATAAATCTTTGTTTTACAGATGAGGAAATTGTTGTTAGGTGCCATCAAGTGGACTATGACTCATAGCGACCATATGAACAGCAGATCTGAACCTTGCCCTATCTTACACCAACCTCCTATCCTGATATGCTCAGGCCCATTGTTACAATCACTATGTAACACAGAAAATAGGTGATGGGGTTGAGATTTGAACTTTGGGTCTGTCAGACTCTACAGTTCAACTTCTGTGTGTGTAAATCAAGCTGGTTCCATTGAACTGTATGTATTGGAAGATTAGCTGAGTCCTCCTTTAGCTATCCTTTTCTATAGGTTTGCTCCAGTAGGAAAACCACAACAAAGAAAGTAAAAGGAAACTTGCATACATCTTTTGCATAATTCAGAATGTTGAAAAGGGGTCAGTTGTCACCCTGGCAAGGGGCACTCCTCTGCAGTGGGAGGCAACATTTCAGATGAAAAAGAACACAGAAGAACTCCAGGTTCACTCTACTGCTGACATGTGTCCTTAAACTCCCAGGATAGTGGCACTGGAAGAAGTTTTCTGGTTCATTACAGTTTACTTCTTTTTACAAATGGAGTAATTGGATGACAGTGAAATTCTTTACCTAGGATCATACAACCAGTTAGAAGTAGAGCCTGAACTATAACACATGACCCCAGATCTCAGTCTTTTTTCCCAGTACCACATGGCAGTGCACTTCAGTTTCCCCTTGTTAGATAAGAGTACTACAAGTAAGTAGTCTTGGGATTAGATTGGGGTTCTGTTCTGACGACTGTCATAACTTGGTCCCGACGTATCCAATATTTCCCCCATTTTCATTATTATTGCTTTTTATTATCAATGTCTTTAGAAATCCAGTGTATATTTGAGTGTTGGCATGAAAATTATCAGCAAATTACATGCTGTAGCATTGTATATAGTAGATATCACTAATGATGTTTTCTCACCTCCATTATCCAAAAGAATGATGACCGTAAGTGCAGTTTGTTGTAACTTCACACTGTCACTTTGAGGAGTAAGGTGAAACTGACAGAACCTGTGGTATTTTCATTCACCTCCTATGTGTCCTAAAGAGGATGAAACCATGCTGCTCCTTGGAGGCAAAGATTCTAAAATTTCGTCTCACGTACTTTGGACATTTTGCAAGAAGAGACCAGTCCTTGGAGAGGGACATTATGCTTGGGATGGTGGAGGGACAGTGCAAGAAGGGAATACCCTCGATGAATGAGATGAATTGACTCGGTGACTGGGGTAATGGGGATAAGTGTGTCAGAGAAGGCGAGGTTGGCTCAGAATAGAGCAGGGTTCAAAGCTGTGTACATAGGGTAGCTATGAGTTTGAGGCGACTTGTCAGCATGTAACAACCACCACCACCATGCAAAAGCTGGTCAAGTAAATAAGGAAGACCAAAGAAAAATTATAAATTTGAATTATGGTGTTAGTGAAAAATGTTGAATCTACCATGAACTGCCAGAAGAATGAACAGATTTATCTCAGAAAAAGCCAGAATACCTCCAAGATGGCAAGACTTTGTCTCATGTGCTTTGCACATGTTATCAAGAACAATCAATCCCTGGAGAAAAGATGTGCTTAAGTAAGAGGGTCAGCAAAAAAAGAAAATGACTCACAGCTGAATTGCAACAGTGAACTCCAGCACAGCAACATTTGTGAGGATGGTAAAGGACTAGGCTGTGTTTTACATTGTTAGACAAGTTGCATTGGGAAAATCTGCTGGCAGGGACCTCTCCAGAGTGCTGAAAGATATAGTGTCAGTCTAGAGACTAAGGTGCCCCTGACCTAAGCCATAGCCTTCTTAATTACTTTCTGTGCCTTAGTGCTGGTCCATGACTAAGGATGACAGGAAAAGAATCAATGCCTTTAAGTTGTGGTGAAGGAGAAGAGTTTTGAATATACCATAGACTGCCATGAGAACAAACAGGTCTGTCCTGGAAAAGATGAAACAAGGTTGCCCATGGAGGCAAGAATTTTGCAACTATGTCTCACATACTTTAGGCATATTGCCGGGAGTCCTTTTAGAAGGACATCATTCTTGGAAGGACAGCACAGGAGAAGACGACCCTGGATTAAATCGATTGACACAGTGCTTGAGATAATGAAACGACATATCAGAGACAGATTAGCTCAGCATAGGGCAGGGTTCAGAGCTGCGGCTCAGAGACTGTTCATACGGTCTCTGTGAGAGGGCACATAACAACAACATGGAGAAGAATGGGAATCTCAGAACATTTGATTGTGCTCACACAAAACCTATACCTAGATCAGGAAGCTGTTGCCTTAACAAAACAAGGGAACACTTTTGTGTGGTTCAAAATCAAGAAAGAAGTGCATCAGGGATGTATCCTTTCTCCATACTTTTTTCAGTTTATATGCTAAACAGATCTTTCAGGAAACTGGAATTTATGAAGAAAAATGTGACATCAAGATTGCAGGAAACCTCATCAACAACCTGTCTTAAGTAGATGACACAAACTTGCTCACTGAAACTGAGGAGGACTTGAAGTGTTTGCTACAGAAGGTCAAAGACTGATGCTTTCATATATGGATTGCACCTCAACGCCAAGAAAACAAAGCTTTTCATCACTGGGCCAAAAGGCATTGGTATCATGATAGATTGAGAACAGATTGTGGTTATTCATTGTTTCATCTTGTTGGATCCACTGTCAACACCCCAACACCCTTGGCACCAGTAGGCGGGAAATCAAAAGATTAGTTGCACTGGGAAAATCTATTGCCAAGGACCGTGCCAAAGAGCAACAGTTTCAGTTTGAGACTAAGGTGTGCCTGATCCAGGCCAGGGTCTTTTCAATTACTTGCTATGCATCAGAGAGCTTGGCTGCAACTAAGGATGATAGTAGAATTTATGCCTTTGAGTTCTTGTTCTGGAGAATAGTATTGAACATACTATGGACTGCCAGGAGAACAAACAGTATTATCCTGGAGAGGATGAAACCAGGTCATTCCTCTGAGGCAAGGATTTTTAAATTCTGTGCCACACACTTTGGGCATGTTGCCAGGAGGGACCAGTACTTGGAAAAGGACATCATCCTTAGAAGGATGGAGGGACAGCACAGAAGAGGAAGACCCTGGATGAGATGGATTGACTCAGTGACTGCAGTAATGGGCATTGGTGTATCGGAGACAGTGAGATTGGCTCAGGATAGAACAGGGTTCAGAGCTATTGTTCATAGGATTGCTGTGAGTTGCAGTTGAATCGATGGCACATAACAACAGCATGAGTCATCAGCTTGACAGCACATAATAGCAGTAGCTTCTTTTGGAGTTTCCTTAGGAAGTAATAGACATACCATTTGATCCAGCAAAATCTCACTAACTAGATATATATCCTAAAGAAATAATAGCTGTGACTTACACAGCAGTATTAATACTCATGTTTATTGCAGCACTATTTATAATAGCAAAGAGTTGGAAACAGTTCAAGTGCCCATCAACAGATGAATGGCTAAAGAAACTGGTACATTCACACAGTGGAGTATTATGTATCACTAAAACACGATCAAAAACTACACAACATGGATAGACTTAAGCTAAATTATGCTGAGGGGCATGTCAATCACAAAAGAACAATTTTGATATCATATGCTAATATAAAAAACTAAGAAAACTAATTTTTTTAAAAAAACCCTAAAAATAGAACACACACAGAAAAAAATCAGTCTTGGAGGATTGATAGAAATGAGAAGCAAGAGAGAGGGGAGCAAAAATAAAAAATTTTACAAAGTACATAAAATTACAGCTGGATACTACATATATATTAATAAAGAGCATTTACCTCCCTGCTATTTTAATCTGTTGTTAGATGCCACTGAGTTGACTACAATTCATAGCGACCCTATGATCAACATAAAGGAACTTTTGCCTGTCTTGTGCCATTGTCATAATCACTACCATGTTCAAGGCCCTTACTGCAGTTACTAAGTCTGTCTGTTTCATTGAGGATCTTCTCTTTTGCTGACTTTCTACCTTCAGGCAGCTCTTCCTCAAATTTTGAGGGCCTTCCAGCCTGAGTGGTTCATCGTCCAGCACTATATCTAATACTGTTCTTCTGTTATTCATAAAGCTTTTGAAGACTTGTCAATTTCAGAAGTGAATGGCTTCTTAGTCTGTCTTAGAATGGAAGCCCCTCTGCAGCCATTCCACTGTGGTTGACCCTGCTAGTCTTTGAAATACTGGATATAACTTCTAGTATCACAGCAGCCCTCAAACCACCACAATACTGTCAACCGACAGGCTGTAGTT
Source organism: Elephantulus edwardii (assembly GCF_000299155.1). Lineage (NCBI taxonomy): Eukaryota > Metazoa > Chordata > Mammalia > Macroscelidea > Macroscelididae > Elephantulus > Elephantulus edwardii. The sequence continues at coordinate 1,919,393 of NW_006399778.1, read as the reverse complement.
AGTATCTTTTGTTTAGCTATAAGTTGAGGGGCTGATAGGAGGGGGGAAACCCAGTAGCTTCCCCCCACCAATTGCTTTTTGCTCCCTCACAGGATTGTTGTGATATTCAAATTAAATACATGAACAAAAACGCTTTGATAGTATGATGGATACAACATGAAATCTATGTAAGGCAGTAATGTTATTAATTCAGCAGACATTTTACTGGTGCTCACCTCACTATTGATCTAGAGAGAATGAAACAGATTTAGTCTTTTAAGGGCAAGAAACCACTTAACAGTTGAAAATAGACAAAAGAAAGGATGAGAACTTAATTTTCTTTTTCTGAGTTAGAGTTTTGAGATAGAAAAGAGAGTTTGGGCTTTTTTAATTGAGATATAATTCACATCACTTAAAATCCACTCTTTAAAGTCCTTGTATCTTTAAGATATGCAAACTTTTGCAACTATCTCTACTATCTAATCCCAGAACATTTTCATTACCCTAAAAAGAAACCATATACTCTTTAAGTACTAATCACTACTTAAACTTCCATTTTCTCTCCTAGCCTTATCTACTACTAATCTATAGGCAGTGTCTATAGCTTTGCATACTTTTTTTTCTATAATTATATTTTATTAATTTTCATAAACATTTACAGAGATTTTGGGTTTCCATTCATTCATTGTTGCACTATTCTCTCTACCCTCCTCCCAGTTTGTTCTTGTCCAAATGCCACAGTGCTTGTTAAAGCCAGTTCTGATTAATCTCCTTTGTCAGTGTGTCCTTTGCCATTCCCTATCACTCCTCCCTGAGAGAGACTTCACCCTGAGTCATAAGGAAAAGGGGATGGCATATTCTCTTAGCTACTTCCTGCTGAAAAGGGACGCTGTGGGTTTCAGGGTGAAGATCTTCTCTCACTACTCTAAAGGGCCCCTTTGGCAGTAGGAAACACATAGACTGTTATGGAGATTGATTTTGGAATTTAGATGCACTCTTATTGATTGTGCTTGGCCGTACACGTTCATATCCTTGAAGATGTATCATGGGGGTGTTGCAACCTCGAAGACACAAATTTGACTAACAAGTTATAAGTACATGAGTCCAAAAATTATGGAAAAGTAAAAGAAAAGATTCTTTCATTGTTTTACAAACCCTCCCCCAGGTCCCCTCCACCATGTAGCCCTCGCTCTAGTCTCCTGTGATGACAGAAATACCTAGTTATATATCTCTTTTAAACAGTTTTCTCCCTCCTCTGTTTCAGTGCAGTATACATTATTGAACCCATCTTACTCAGTCTCTCCCCAACCCCAAGGACAGTCCCATTCTACAACAGTGGCATCATGTAATATTTGTCCTTTTGTGACTGGGATATTTCACTCAGCATAATGTTCTCCAGAGTCAACCATTTTGAATAATATTGCATGAGTTCCTTGTTTTTTAATGCAGCATAGTATTCCATTGTGCGAATATACCACAGCTTCTCTAGCCATTCGTTTGTTGATGGGCATTTAGGTTGTTTCCAACTCCTTGCTATTGTGAACAAAGCTGCAATAAACATGGGTGTGCATATATCTGCTTGGATGTCAGCTATGGTCTCTTCAGGGTATATTCCCAGTAGTGGAAGCTTTGCATACTTTTTTATATTTCATATTCATTTACTCATGCAGTATGTAGTTATTTGTGATCATTTTTTAATTAGTGTAAAATTTTCCAATTTTATTCATGTTAACCATAGACCAGCATTTCATACTTTCTTTTTTTTTATTTCATACTTTCTAAATTGTTGTTGATTGCCCTTGAATCAAGCATGACTCATATTGACCCTATGAACAAAAGGCCAGAAGCCCCTCTAAAACTATCAACATTTATCAAAGTTCATAGAGTTTCCAGAGGCATGTTGTTTAGGAAGTGAATGCCACTCCTGCTTCCAATAAGATGGAATAATACTCCATTATATGGATATATCTCATTTATCATTTGTCAGTTGATAGGCATTTAGGTTATTTCCATAGTTTGACTATTGAAAATAATGTTCTATAGAACATTCATGTATACATTATTGTGTATTTTTGTCTTTTCTTTTGAATGTATACCTAGTGGAATTTCTGGGTAATATGGTAACTAGAGACCAGAAGCTGCACTGCAGTCCTAAAGGGACACTGTTTGAGGCCACCAGCCACTCCATGGGAGAAAAATGAGCTCTCTCCTCCCATGCAATTAACTGCTTCTGAAAACCCACCAGAAGGTCAGCTGTGGGTCGGTTCCAACTCAGTAGTACACCACAACATGGTAGCTATGTGTTTAACTTTTTGAGCTGGAGCTTCTGTTAAATTTTTTTTTTATATGTGGCTTAGTTTATTTTTTGAATACTTATTTTGATTTATGGATTATTAAATTTATAAAATTGTGCACTGGGAGGCAGCCTGGCTTTGGGGGTCAGGTAGAAGTCTTGAAGTCAAGAGTCTGTTTGTTCCCTAGCAGCCCACAGGTCCGCTTCCTGGCCTTCCTACAGAGGCCTAAGCTGCTCACAGTAGCAGAACCTTGTCCTCACCCTCCACCCTCAGGCCTGGGAGGAAGTGAATGGGAGTAAGGAACTGCAGGCAGAACCTGGTAGGTTTCAGGCACGAGATGGTGACTCTGCCTCCAGTGACCCTACACAGCCTGAACGCTGCCCTCCTCCTCCTCCTCAGCCCAGAGGGTCTCCCAGGACCCTGAGGGTCATCCACAGAAGAAGTGGGCCAGGTTTCGAATCAGGCCTCGGTCAAAGGGATTATTGGAGCGCTGGCAGAGGTAGGCAATTCGGTGAGAGGAGATGAGCTCCCAGGTGGTAGTGTTGCTGGCCACAAGGTAGAGGTGTGAGGCCAAAAGCAGGCCAGTCACCGATGAGAAGAGAAACAGCAGTAGGAATGTGACGAAAAGAAGCCCACTGGACCAGAACCAGAGGCCCCAGGGCTGGGAGAACCTGAGGCCAGACCATGCCAGGTACAGGGCCCACAGAAGCACCCCCAGTTGTAGGACCAGGTAGGCCTCAAAGAGTGGGTGGTTGCCCTCCCCCACGCAATTCTCCATCCAGGGGCAGTGATGGTCATAGCGGCGGACATGGACACAGCTGCGGCACTCCCGACAGTGCCGGGTCCTCAGTGGCTGCAGCACCAGGCAACATCTGCAGCGCCTGAGGGGGATGGGCTGAGGAACATGCCTGTCTGCTCCTCCTTTGGCTCCTCTGGTATCAGTGTCGTGTAGGAAGAGCACCAGCGTGATCCCCCAGGTCAGCACGGTGTGCCCCATTCGCACCAGAACCCCAGGGTTGAAGTGCGCCCAGGGTGCCATCACCTCGGCCCAGGGCCCCTAAATAGTTTAGTATATGAGTGTGTGGATCACAAAAGAAATTGTGGCTGACTCTGAGAAGAATGGGGATCTCAGAACACTTGATTGTGCTTATGCGAAACCTATACTTGGACCAGGAGGCAGTCATCAGAGCAGAGCAAGGAAGCATTGCATGGTTTAAAATTGGGAAGGATGTACACCAGGGATGTGTCCTATCTCCATACCTTTTCAATCTATATAGGGAACAGAACATCCGGGAGGCTGAGCTCTATGAGGAGGAACATAGCATCAGGATTGGAGGAAGACTCATCAGCAACCTGCATTATGCACATGACACAGCCATTCTTGCTGAAACTGAGGAGGACCTGAAGCACTTGTTGCAGGTCAAGGCTGTAGTCTTCAATATGGATTTAAGCTCAACATCAAGAAGACAAAGATTCTCACCCCTGGGCTGATTGGCAGCATTATAATAGAGAGTAAAGAGACTGAGATTGTTAAAGTTGTTGTTGTTGTTATGTGCCGTTGAGTCACTTGCAACTCATAGCGACCCTATGTACAACAGCCCTAAACTCTATTCTGTCCTGTGCCAATTTCATTGTCTTCGACACACTCATCCTGATTACCCCAGTCACCTAATCAATCCACCTCCTGGAGGGCCTTCCCCTCCTGTGCCTGCCCTCCACCCTCCCAAGCATGATGTCCTTCTCCAAGGACCAGTCCCTCCTTACAACTTGACCAAAATAAGTCAGAGGAAGCCTCAGAATCCTTGCCTCCAAGGAGCAGCCCAGTTTAACCCTCTCCAGGATGAATCTGTTTTCTTAGCAGTCCATGGTACCCTCAATACTCTTCCCC
>NW_006399778.1:1914193-1914762 GCF_000299155.1 Elephantulus edwardii | reverse complement strand
CAAGCAGGGTTGTGTCATCTGCATAACGCAGATTGTTGATAGATCTTCCAATCCTGACCCCACATTTCTCCTCATAGAGCCCAGCCTCCCAGATAATCTTCTGCATACAGGTTGAAAATGTACGGGAGACAGGACACATTCCTGGCGTATGCCCTTCCCAATTTTGAACCATGAAGTGTTTCCTTGCTCTGTTCTGACGACTGCCTCTTGGTCCAAGTATAGGTTTTTCATTAGCACAATCAAGTGTTCTGGAATTCCCATTCTTCTCAGAGTCAGCCACAGTTTGTTATGATCCACACAGGTAGACATTACTTTGGTATTCCCTGCTTTCAGCTAAGATCCATCTAACATTAGCTACAATATCCCTAGTACCACAGCCCCTTCTAAACCCAGCCTGGACTTCCAGCAGTTCTCTGCTGATGTGCTGTTCCCATTGTTTTTGGATAATCTTGAGCAGAATCTTGCTTGCATGTGAAATCAACGATATTGTTCTATAGTTTCCACACTCTATTGGGTCACCTTTGTTTGGAATGGGAACAAATATAGATCTCTTCCAGTCAGTTGGCCAA
>NW_006399778.1:1873557-1913948 GCF_000299155.1 Elephantulus edwardii | reverse complement strand
GGTTTGAATTTGTTCTTCAGTTCCTTGAGCTTAAGAAATGCTGAGCGAGTTCGGCCCTTTTGATTTTCCGACTCCAACTCCTTGCACATTTCATTGTACTATTTTACTTTGTCATGCCGCACTGATGGGATGGATTGTCTCCATGACTGGGGTAATGGGGGTAGGTGTGTCAGAGATGATGAAATTAGCTCAGGATAGAGCAGGGTTCAGAGCTGTTTTACATAGGGTCACTATAAGTCACAGGCAACTTGATGGCACAAAATAACAACAGCAACAATATTTAGTAAGCGTTAACACTGTGGTAATTATCCCATATAATCTTAACAACAGCCTTATAAGATAGGTACTATTTTTATGTAACAAATGAATAGCCGGTATTCTTTGTTCACCTATGTGCCTAACATTGTGCTAAATGTTGTATAGTATATTATCTCATTTCATAATCCAGTAGTCCAATAAGATATGTATTATTACGTATCCCTACAATACAGATAGAAACAAGGATTTTAAAGAGGGTAAATGTTTTTGCTCAATTTCACACATCCTCTTATGAGCAGTAGAGTAAGATTCAATTTTCTTTCAATCCAAAGCTGGTTCCTGGATGTTTAATTCTGTCTTCTAAAACTTTGTTTAGGAGCCTCAGGACCATCATCTCCAAGAATATTATGGTAAATTGGCATAAATAGTCCCCAAGGACAATGTTTTACACCCTACATTGATGAATAGTGACTGGAGACTTAAATAATGAGCAGCTATTTAGGGTGCAATTGGTTTCTTCCCTGTTTGGGGCAAAGAAGAGTAAAGAAAAATCAGAGGATCATGGCAGCAGTTAGTCCATAGCACCTATAGCTACCATGATTCTTAACTTCCACAACACAGACCAGGAAAACTAGATGATGCCCAGCTGTCACTGCTAACTGTTTTAAAAGAAATCGGAGGATTCTTGGTAGTTAAATGTAGAATAAAACTGAAAAACACAGTAATGGCCAGACTTCCTGGTCTGATGGAGGCTAGTGGAATCCCAAAGACAGTTAGTTATCTCCCTTAACTGATCTTTAAGCATGAACATTATTCGCTCACCCAAGTGACACTTGGAGTAACATAGGTCTACAAGGTAGATAATAACACAAGTGAAGTACTCAGCCCTTCAAGCAGTCAGTCACCCGAGTATCACTTGGGCAGCATTTGCATCAGATTAAAAGGGAGAGAGATGGAAGGATGAATGAAAACAAAGACCACAAAGAGATAATGGGAAAAGTGATAATGGGGAGATTATAATTAACACAGTTCTTTATGAATGGTTAAATAGAATTCCAATCTCAAATCACAATAAAAAGTTTAAAAATAGAAGCAGCATGAAACTTGAAGAAAATAATGGTGATGTACTTCACCTGGCTAGTACCAGCTTAGCATATTGTTAAAATTTCAGGAATCTTGAACCAGTTGTTGCTGTTGATGTTATGTGCCTTTGAGTCACCTGTGACCCATAGTGACCCTATATAAAGCAGCTCTGAACCCTGCTCTGTCCTGAACCAGTTTCTCTAATTTCAGCACACCACCCCCCATTGCCCCAGTCACTGTATCAATCCATCTCATCTTGGGTCTTCCTCACCTACACTGTCCTTCCACCCTTCCAAGCATCATGTCCTCCAAAGACTGGTCTCTCCTGGCCATATGCCCAAAGTATGTGAGATGGAGCTTCAAAATCCTAGCCTCCAAGGAGAAACTTGGTTTCACCCTCTCCAAGACAGGCCTATTTGTTTTCTTGGCAGTCCATGGCATGTTCAAGATTCTTCTCCAGCACCACAACTTGAAGGCATCAGTTCTTCTTCTGTCATCCTTAGTCATTGTCCAACTCTCCGAAGCATAACAAGTAATTGTAAAGAGCATGGCCTGGATTAGCCACACCTTAGTCTCTAGACTGACATCGTTGCTTTTCAGTACTCTGGAGAGGTCCCTGACCGCAGATTTTCCCAGTATAATTCGTCTTTGGATTTCCTGGCTGCTGGTTTGTTTTTGTTTTTGTTTTTTAATAATTTCTGACTGCTGGTTTTGAGAGTGTTGATTGTGGAGCAGAGCAAGCTATAATTGTTAACAAACTCAAACTCTTCTCCATCTATCTTGGTGCTGCCAATTTGCCCAGTGGTTAGAATCTTTATCTTCTTGATGTTTCAGTTGAATACTACAGTCCTTGACCTTCTGCAGCAAACACTTCAGGTCATCTTCAGTTTCAGCAAGCAAGGTTGTGTCATCTGCATAACGTAGGTTGTTGAGTCTACCTCCAGTCCTGGTGCTACATTCCTCCTCATAAAACCCTGCTTCCCGAATGATCTGTTATGCGTATAGATTGAAAAGGTATGGAGAGAGGAAGATGCATCCCTGATGCACTCCTAATTCCTTAATACCTTGGAATAAGTCCTGGTAGCTACAAATCAGGTCGGCCCCACACCAAATCAACTATTAAATATATTTCCAACATACCAGGGTTCTTGGGTGCCGTAGATGTTATACACTCAACTGCTTACCTAACAGCTGGTGATTTGGACCTACCCAGTGGTACCCTGAAAGAAAAGTCATGTGATGCTCTTCCATGACAAATACAGTCAGGTAAACCCAGTAGAACAGTTCCATTCTGTAACATGGGATCATCAGAATCACCTAAAATAGCAACACATTTAGTTTGGCAGATTACTAGGATACCATTGATTAATGATTTTCAAAAACATTCAATTCTCATGTGTTTCAAGGACTAGATGCATTACGAGATACACTTTGAATTGTAAAAGCCACTCCTTTATTCACAAAATAACTCCTATTTTTAATTAACTGTTCAAATCAGTTACTTCTTTTTTTAAATCAACTTCATGAAACATGTAAGCATATGTGGTCATCTCCCTCAGAAAAAGTTACCAGGTTCTCACAGAGGTCAGTGGATTTAAAGAAAAATAAAAAGCAAAGCTTGGCTTTTAGTTTATAAACACTATTTGTAATACAATAAGTGCTGAGATTCTGTCATCACAGGAGACTAGAGCGAGGGCTACATGGTGGAGGGGACCTGGGGGAGGGTTTGTAAAACAATGAAAGAATCTTTTCTTTTACTTTTCCATAATTTTTGGACTCATGTACTTATAACTTGTTAGTCAAATTTGTGTCTTCGAGGTTGCAACACCCCCATGATACATCTTCAATGATATGAACGTGTACAGCCAAGCACAATCAATAAGAGTGCATCTAAATTCCAAAATCAATCTCCATAATAGTCTATGTGTTTCCTACTGCCAAAGGGGCCCTTTAGAGTAGTGAGAGAAGATCTTCACCCTGAAACCCACAGCGTCCCTTTTCAGCAGGAAGTAGCTAAGAGAATACGCCATCCCCTTTTCCTTATGACTCAGGGTGAAGTCTCTCTCAGGGAGGAGTGATAGGGAATGGCAAAGGACACACTGACAAAGGAGATTAATCAGAACTGGCTTTGACAAGCACTGTGGCATTTGGACAAGAACAAACTGGGAGGAGGGTAGAGAGAATAGTGCAACAATGAATGAATGGAAACCCAAAATCTCTGTAAATGTTTATGAAAATTAATAAAATGTAATTATAGAAAAATAAGTGCTGAGATTGATGGGAAAAACATTTATGGAACTCATATATCTGATAAGCATGTCCAGAATATATTAAGTCTTATAATTTGACAAAAAAACAACATAATCAAAGTAAGACAAAAGAATTGAACAGACATTCAGTAAAGAGGATGGCCAAAAATCACATGAATAAATACTTAATATCTTTAGAAATTAGTTTTGCAAATCAAAACTACAATAAGATACCATGTGAACCCCCCCACCCCCCGGTAGACTAGCAATGTTCAAAAAACAGAAAATAATGTTTTGATGAAGATAGGGAAAAGAGCCATCATCCATTGATCTATTGCTGTTGGAAATGCAAAATGCAGCCATTGTGGAAAATAGTTTGGCATCTCCAAAAAGAATTAAACATGGATTTACCATAACCTAGCAATATATGCCCCCCAAAAATTGAAGGCAGAAACACAAAAACTTATATACTTACATTCATTGTAATTGTAACACTATTCAGAGTAACCAAAGCATGACACAACAGACGAATGGATAAACAAAATGTGGTACATACATAACAGTGGAATTTTACTCTGCCATAATGAGAAATCAAGTTCTGACATTGCTACAAAATGGATGTTTTTCTTAACGTTTTAAATGTTTACTTTAGAAAATCTACAGAAACAGGGGGAAAAAACCCTAGCTTAGAAATAACTACTACCTATAATTTTAGTATATATTCTTCTAGTTATAAGATTACTAGAAGGTATGTATGCTATTAGATATGTAGACTTTATGATTTGTTATTTTTCCCTTTAGCCTAGAATGATGATATGTATGTCTTAACTTGATTTGTCAATATATCTAGATTCCCATTTCATTGCATTTTCCATTTTTTAAAATAATTCTATAATTGGAACAAGTGCATTTCAAGTGTTCTTAGAAGCAAGGGTCATGAGACATTGTCTCACATACTTGAGCATGTTATTAGGTGGGGCCAGTACTTGGATATCATCCTTGGAAAAATAGAAGGTCAACAAGGAGAGAAAGTCCCTAAAAGAGACAGATTGACACAGTGACTGCAGTAGTGATTTTGAGAAAGGCAAAAGATTGGACAGAGTTTCTATATGTACAGTGTCACTATGTTGTTAGGTGCCATCAGGTCAACTATGACTCACAGCAGTCCTTTCAGTAACAGATCTGAACGTTGTGCAGTGCTACAGTCTCTCTAATGTGTTCTGCTCACCTTGTTGGGGGACTTCCTTTCTTTCTCTGACCCTCCACCTTTACCAGCATACTGTTCTTTTTCCAAGGACTGGCCTCTCCTAACAACATACATGATCAAAGTAAGTGAAACCAAGATTCACCAACCTTGCCTTTAAGTAGCAACCTGGTTGTGCTTCCTCCAGACAGACTTGTTAGTTCTTTTGGCAATCCACAGAGTATTTAGTATTCCAACACCACAACTCAAAAGGCTTCAGCTTTTCTTCTGTCGTCCTTACTCATTGTACAAATTTCAAATGTGAAGGAAGTAGCTGAAAAGACCATGTTTTGGATCAGGCACACCTAACTCTTTAAACTGACACCCATGCTCTTTAGTCCTTTGACGAGCTTACCAATAGCAGATTTTCCCAATACAGCCCACCTTTTTTATTTCTTTACTGTTGTTATTCTGGATACTAACTGTGGATTCAAGTAAAATGAAATCATTGACAATATCAGTCTTTTCTCCATCTTACAATATTGCCTGTTCATCCAGTGGTGAAGATTTTTGTTTTCTTGATGTTGGGATTTAATCCATATTAAGGGCTGTAGTCTTTGATCTTCTGCAGCAGCAACAACATTGCAACACTCTATACAGTAGATCCAGACCTTGTCCAGTCTGCATTATTCTCACAATCTCCACAGTGCTTAAGCCCATTGTGGTAGTCACTTTGTCTTTCCACCTCATTATTGAGAGTCGCTCTCCTTTACTGACCTTCAACTTTTCCAAGCATGATACCTTTCTCCAAAGACTTCCTATTAATATACCCTAAGTAAATGAGACAAGTTCTCATCCTTGCCTCTAAAGAACACTATAAGGAAGCTCTGGTGGCCTACTGGCAAGAAGGTGCACTGCAATTCTGAAGGCACATTGTTCGAATCTACTAACTGCTCCCCTGGAAAATGAGGAACAATTTCCTCCTGTGCCAGTCAGATCCGATTTGACAGGACATAACAACAAAAAACAAAAAGCCCAAGAAACTGCACTGCAGTCCTAAAGAGCACTGTAGGCCTTCCTTTCGTATCTCCTTTCAGAGGTGGAGATCTGTCCCTTTGAGGATGTAACTTTCTAATCTTATTTATGACTATTTTGCCCTCAAAAAAAAAGCACTCTAATAGCTGCACTTCTTCCAAGATAAATTTGTTTGTTCATTTTGGCAGTCCATGGTATAATCAGTTGCCTTCAACATCACAATTCAAAGTTACGACTTACCATGTTGTTGTTGTTAGGTACCATTGAGTTGGTACCAACCTTGTGAACATCCAGTCTGAACCTTGCCCTATCCTGTACATCCTCATCACCTGTGACACACTAGAGTTCATTGCTGCAGTTAGCATGTCAGTTCATCTCGTTGGAAGTCTTCCTCTCCTTCACTGACACTTTATCTTTCTAAGCATGGTATCCCTCTCCATGCTTAGCTATATGTTCAAAGTTCAAGACGAAGTTTTTCCATCTTTGCCCCCAAGGAGCACTTTATCCATTCTACTTCTCAGTAAATACCCAAAAGAATTAAAAGCAGATATCCAGAGATATCATCTACTTTTTGAAAATTTTCTTTGTGCCACTTTACTTTTACAAAAGACATGAATTAGTACCTGTATTTGATAACTAAAAAAATTCAAAGAGAATTTTCACTAGAATGAGGCTGGCATTGGGGTGGGGGTGGGACTGAGAAAAACTGGATGAAATATGTTTACGGCATTGAAGTCTATGGGGGAGAGACTAGTCTAAAAGTATTATGTTTTAGGGCATTATTTTTATCGTAGGAGTATGCAATGAGGGTTGTAGAGTGGATTATATTTGGGGCTAGGGGGTGGGGTTTGGGGAGGTGCGGGGGGGGGTTGTGTACCAATGAGGGAGTTTTTCTTTTGCTTTTCAAGGAGAGGAGCAAATGGGGGGGAGAGGGGAGGGGTTTGTGCAGGGAGAAGGGTGCAACAATGAATGAATGGAATCCCAAAATCTCTGTAGATGTTCACTGAAATGAAAAATAAACAACCTAAATTAAAAAAAAAACCAACTAGAATTCAGCATTTGTTTTGCAGTGAGTATTAAAGAGGCATTACACCTCTGAGTAGTAAACATCGTGTCTCCAAGCACCTTCCTCCAGAACTAACTGTACATACTTCCCCCCCTACTTTATGTAAGCTGTGTATTTGTAACAGAATTTATGCTTTTATTTTATGCTAATGTTATTTTAGATTTTATTTCTTATTGGTATGATTTGATAGTTTATTTTGGGGGTCTGGGAACAGTAAAATAATCCTTCCCATATAAATTAGTGCTAATTCCTTCTTCATACTTTCAGCTTGGGGAAGATATCTTAGGAATGCTAATACTTACAGTTAGTAGAGAAAACCTGTCCACATGTTCATTATAGAATGAATGAATGAATACAATGTGGTATGTATATATTTCAGACTATTATTTACATAGAATGGAATGAAGTACTGATACTTGCTATGGTAGGATGAATCTCAAAAACATATTCAATGAAAGAAGCCAAACATGTATTTTATGATCTTCTAAATATGACGTATCTAAATAGGTAAGTACTTAGAGACAAAAAACAAACTCGTAATTGCTGGGTATTGGAGAGATGAGGAAGTGGGGTGCTCTGGTAGTCTAATCTATAGAGAGTTGCATTGCTAACCTAGAGACCACACCTCTGGCCGTTCAAACTCAACAGCTGCTGCCTCTAGGAAAAAAAGAATAGTCTTCCATTTGATTTCTTTAGCCTTGCAGACCCCCAGAGGGTCAGCTATGAGCTAGTTCCGAATCAAAGGAAATTATTTTATACATAATGGGTATAGGATTTTCTTTTGGAATGAAAGTATTTTGGAAGTAGATAAAGGTGGTGGTTATACAATATTGTGAATATACCAAACAGCATTGAAGTGTATATTTTAAAATGATAACATTATTAATGTGAATTTCACCTCAATTTAAAATAAAATAAACCCATATTATTTAGATAAAGCTCTTTTATTCCTCCAACGCTTCAAACTGTGTGCATCTACTTTTTTTTTACTTTTTTCTTTTTCTATAGATTTATTAACTATTCTATACATTTTATAGAAGTAAAATCAGACAATATGTGGTCTCTTGCAACTGGCTTCTTTCACATAACATTACGCTTCCAAAGTACATTATATGGAAGAATGTGTTGATACTTCATCCTTTTTTTATGGCTCAATAATCTCCTGTGCTATATATTGGCCCTGAAAACCCACTGAAGGGTCAGCTAGGTATCACTTCTGACTCCAGCACAGCACACACAACAACATTATCCTCTTCCATATTCATCAGTTGATGGGTATTAGATTATTTCTACCTTTTGGCTGTTACAAGCATTGATGTGCAAGGTGTTGTGTAGAGTTCATTTGTTTTTAACAAAGTCACTCTTTTCCTTCGATCTTGCATTTAAAAGCAAGCAGAAGTGAGGTCCTACTGTCATGGCTCAGCAGTCCTGGCTATTAGCCAGAAGATCAGCAGTTGAGATCCAATAAATACTTCACAGGAGAAAGATGGATATGTCTCCACTTGTTAAGATTTATGGCCTCAGAACTAGAAGGTTACCAGTAGGTCACCAAGAGTGGAACTGATTGAGTGATACTTGTTTTGACCTGGTACTCTCTGGGTCTCAGAATATTATAGTGGAATCAAGGGTCTCTCTGGGAAGAAAATAGGGAATAAATATCATAACTTATACTGCTGAGCAAATATATTCAAGTCTTAGTAGAATTCAGACTTGACTAACATTTGTTGAGTACCCATTATGACCCTGGTATTGTGGTTATTAGGTGCCATCCAGCAGACTATGACTCACAGCAAACCTATGAACAATAGACCTGAGCCTTGCCCTATTATGCACCATCCTTATTATCTCTGATATGCTTACACATCATTACAGTCACTATGTCTGTCCATCTTGTTGAGGAGTTTCCTCTGTTTCTCTGATCCTCCATCCACCTTTCACAGCATAATGTCTTTTTTCCATGAGTTGGCTCCTCTTGACAACATGACCAAAGTGTGTGAGAACAAGTTTCACCCTCCTTGTCTCTAAGGAGACTGCTGCTTGCACTTCCTCCAATAAAGACTTGTTCATTCTTTTGACAGTCCATAGATATTTAGTACTTTTGTCCAACATCACAACACAAATGCATTGATTCTTCTATCATCCTTATTGTTGTTTATCTTTCAGATGTATAGGAAACATTTGAAAATACCACGGCTTGGGAGCAGGTACACCTTACTCTATAAATTAACATCTTTGCTCTTTAGTACTTTGGAGAGGTCCTTGACAACAGATTTTCCCAATGCAACACATCTTTTCATTTCTTGACTGCTGTTACCCTAGGTGTTGATTGTGGATCTAAGTAAAATTGTTCACAACTTCAGTCTTTTCTCTACCATGTTGCCTGTTGTTCCTGTGGTGAGAACTTTTTTTTCTTGATGTTGAGATAATAATCTATATTTAAAAGCTTTAGTCTCTGATCTCATTCAGTAAGTACTTCAAGTTCTCCTCACTTTAAGCAAGCAAGGTTGTATCATCTGCATAGTTGTTAATGAGTCTTCTTTCAATCTATTGTTCTTCATATAGTCTAGTTTCTCAGCATACAGATGAATAGGTATAAAGAAAAGATACAACCCTGACACAGATCTTTCCTTATTTTAAATCATGCAGTGTTCCCTTGTTCTGTTTGGACAACAGCTTCTTGGCCTAGGTACATATAGATTTCATATGATCACAATTAAATGTTCTGTGTTTCCCATTCTTCTCAATATTAGCCATAATTTGTTATGATCTGCACAGTCAAATGCCTATGTATAGTCGAAAAACACAAACGTTTTTCTGGTATTCTCTCCTTTCAGCCAAGACCTGTCTGACATCAGCAGTGAGATCCTTCCTTCCAAGGTCTCTCTTGAATCTAGCTTGAATTTCTGGCAGTTTCATATCAGTGTACTTTTCTAGCCATTTTTAAATTTCAGCAATATTTTACTTGCATGTAATATTAATGGTATAGTTTGATAATTTCCACATTCTGTTGGATCACATTGGAACACAGGTTAGTGTTCTGAAATTTCCATTCTTCTCAATTTTATCCATAAATTATTATGATCCACATGGTAAAATGCTAATATTATTATGTGCTTTCATATTGTTGTTTTTAAGTGCCATTGAGTTGACTACAACTCACAGCAACTCTATGAACAATAGCTTTGAATGTTATCCTTTCCTAAGTCAACCTCACGTTCTCTGACACACCTGACCCCATTGTCATAGTCACTGTCAGTCCATCTCATCCAGGGTCTTCCTATTCTGTGATGAGCCTCCACCCTTCCAAGTATGATGTTCTTTTTCAAGGACTGGCCTCTTCTGATATGCCCAGAGTTTGTGAAACAGAGTTTCAAAATCATTGCCTCCATGCAGCAACCTGGTTTCACATTCCAGGACAGACCATTTTGGCAGTTCATGGTATGTTCAATACTCCTCTCCAAAGCACCATGACTCAAAGGCACCAATTCTTCCTCTGTCATCCTTAGTCATTGTCCAGCTCTCAGATGCAGAGCAAGCAATTGAGAAGACCATGATGCACCTTAGTCTCTAGACTGACATTGTTGCCCATTAGCACTCTGGAGAGATCCTTGATGGCAGATTTTCCCAGTGCAATTCGTCTTTGGATTTCCTGACTGCTGGTGCTAAAGGTGTTGATTGTGGATCCAAGCAAAATGAAATTTTTAACAACTTCAGTCTGTTCTCCATCTATCATGACATTGCCTACTGGCCTAGTGGTGAGGATCTTCAATTTCTTGATGTTGAGATGCAATCCATACTGAAGGCTACAGTGCCTGATCTTCTACACTTCAAGTCCTCCTCAGTTCCATTGAGCAAGGAAGGTTGTGTCATCTGCATAACGCAGTTTGTTGATTAGTCTTCCTCCAATCCTGATGCCACATTCTTCTTCATAAAATCTAGCCTCTTGTATAATCTGTTGAGCATGTAGATTGAAAATATGTGGCGAAAATATACATCCTTGATGCCCTCCTTCATTTTGAACCATACAGTGTTCCCTTGCTCTGTTCAGACAACTGCTTTTTGGTCTAGGTTTAAATTTCACATGACCACAACCCAAGTGTCTTAAGTTTCTCATTCTTTTCAAACTTGGCTGAAAACAGATAGTACCAGAAGGTTGTCTATTTGTGTTTTTTCGATTATGCAAAAGCATTTGTGTGGATGACGACAAATTATGGCTAACACTGAGAAAAATGGGACTTTCATATCTAAACACTTATTGCTCACAACTCAGTGATGTGTGTCTGTGTGTGTGTGTGTGTGTATGTGTATTATCAGCCTCATTTAACAAATGAGGAAAGGAAAACTCAAAGCTACTTGCTCAAGTAAGTACTAATTTACTGATAGGACTGAAATTCAGGACCAGATGCCTAAATGTTTTAAATCTGCTTCTCTTTTTTATTATTCAAAGCCCAAATAAGGATTATGACACATATGGATAGATAGTTCCTCATTGTTTGTTTTGATGTTACCATTCAATTCTTGACTCCAAATGAGTAATTTCTGTAGATATGCTTAGTTTTAAGGCTTCTTAATTTCAGGCTGTCATTTTACCAGTTGTTATTGTTGTTATGTGCTGTCAAGTTGCTTGCGACTCATAGTGACCCTGTGTACTACAGTCCTATAACCTGCGCCAACCTTATTGTCTCTGACACACCTACTCTTGTTACCCCATCACTGAATCAACCCATCTCATCAGTGGTCTCCCTCTCTTTCTCCATCCCTCCACCAGGACTGGTCCCTCCGTTCAACATGCCCATAGTATGTCAGATGAAGCCTCAGAGTCCTTGTCTCCAAGAAGCATCCTTTCTTCACCCTCTCTAGGACGAACCTGTTTGTTCTCTTAGCAGTCCGTGGTATATTCAACACTCTTCTCTAGTACTGCAGCTCAAAGGCATCATTTCTCTTTTCTGTCATCCCTAGTCATTGTCCAGCCGTCTGACACATAGCAAGCAGTTGCAAAAATGATGGCCTGGATTAGGCAAACCTTAGTCACCAGACTGATGTCATTGCTCTTCAGTACACTGGAGAGGTCCCTGACAGCCAACTTTCCCAGTGCAATTCATCTCTTTATTTCCTGGCTGCTGGTACCAAGAGTGTTGCTTGTGAAGCCAAGCAAACTAAACTGTTAACAGTCTCAATCTCTTTACCATCTATCATAATGCTGCCAGTTGGCCCAGTGGTGAGAATCTTTGTTTTCTTGATATTGAACTTCAGTCCATATTGAAGGCAGTGTTTGCATTATGAGATAGATTAATTCCTCTAAATCGTGCAGTTAATGGAATTTTATTTTCTTCCTAGCTTCCTTTATATAGTATAAATATATCCATAGTAGCCTTAACTAAAAAATGATGGAAGCGCTGTGGTTAAGTGGTGACATGTTAGGCATTTTAGAGCTCCAGGAATAGAATACCTTTGAGGAGAGAGAACATGTGCATAGTTGCTCTTATTTCCTTTATATCATCTGCCATGTTTTCCTCTGTGCCTTAGATGTTTTTATATTTTTTGTTATTCTTAGCTATAACAGATCTGTTGTACATAGGGTTTTCAGAGGCCTTGGAGACTAAGGTGCGTCTGATACAGGCCATGGTATTCGCAATCACCTGTTATGCATCAGAGAGTTGGACAATGACGAAGGAGGATAGAAGGAGAATTGATGCCTTTGAGCTGTGGTGCTGGAGAAGAGTATTGAGAATACCATGGACTGCTAGGAAAACAAACAGATTTGTCCTGGAAAGGGTTAAATCAGGTGGCTCCTTGGAGGCAAGGATTCTGAGGCTCCGTCTAACATACTTTGGACATGTTGTGAGGAGAGACCGGTCCTTGGAGAGGGACATCATGCTTGGGAGGGTGGAGGGACGGCGCAGGAGAGGAAGGCCCTCTATGAGGTGGATTGATTCAGTGACTGGGATAATTGGGATGGGAGTGTCAGAGACAGTGCGATTGGCACAGGACAGAGCGGAGTTTAGGGCTGTTGTACATAGGGTTGCTATGAGTCGCAGGCGACTCGACGGCACATAACAACAACAACAACATAGCTATAACAAACCATCTTCCTTCTTCCCCCTTTCCATTGATCTAGATCACAATAGATGCCATTCTTAAATATTTGTCTATAGCTAGAAAAATTCTTGCTGATCTTTCATATTCTGCAAACCAATTCTCAGTTTTAGTACAACTTTAAGTGTGAAAATCAGTGTCTAGTTAACTGTACATTATCATTATTATTATTGTTATTATTAATTGATATTTTAACAAGTTTACAGAAAACTTGGATTTTCGGTCATTCATTGTTGCACATTTAACTGTACTTTTTTAGAATAAAGAATATGCATTACAAGTTGCTTGTAACCTGTTTTAAGTCCTTGTTTTTCTTAGTGCATTTCAAATTGTCTTTCTTGCTCTTTGTACTTACATGTTCATTTGTTTTCCCACTATAGTTTTTGATTCTTATAAAATGTTTGAATGAGTATAAACACGGTTTGAATTATTATTCCATCTTCTTCCTCCTGAATTCACTGTTCTACCTTTTCATTTTGACTGTCCATTCTTGACACTAATATGTCTTTCAGTCCCTCAGTGGAACTCTTGATTAAAATGACCTGATGTCACTAAGGGCAAATACATACTCTTGACGAAAATGGTCTCTGTTTGGCTTGTTCTTGACTATACCTTAAAAGTCTTGAAACTCATGACCTCATGTTAACATCATGTATGCAGAGTAGAATTGCTCTGTAGGATTTTAAAGGTTGTAACTTTTTGGAAGCAAATAATCAGACCTGTCTTCCAAGATGACTCTAGATGTATTTTAAACTTGCTATAAGTAATCTTTCTGCAAAGTAACTGAACTCTAACCATTGCATCACTCAGTAACACATTGTTATTGTTATGTGCTATCTAGTAATTTCATAGTCATAGTGACAGCAAAACACTGCTTATCCTACACCATCCTCATTAGTCCATCTTCATGGACTCATGGTAATGACATATATTCAGAGTAAAATTGCTACATAGGATTTTATGTTTGACCCCATTGTTGCAACCACTGTGTAACCACATTGAGGGTCATCTTGTTTGGGGTGACTATGTCACAAAAGTTAAGTCTTTTTTACTTTCCCAAACATTATATCCTTGTCCAGGCTCTTGTCCTTCCTGGTAACATTCAAAAGTACATGAGACCAAGACTTACCATCTTCATTTCTAAAGAGCATTTTACCTCTATTTCTCCCTAGACATATTTGTTTGTTCTTTTGGCAACTTGATGATACAGTAAGTATTCCTTTCCAACACCATGATTCAGATTCTTCTTTGGTCTTCTTTATTCATTGTCCAGATTCCACATGCATAAGATGTGATTTGAATCTAGTGTACTTCAGTCTTCAAAATGACATCTTTATTTTTTTAACACTATAAAGAGGTCTTTTGTAGCAGATTTTCCCACTGATGGTTTTACAACAGTTGCTTTTTTACTCCTGTTTCCACGGGCATTTATTGTGTGTTCAAATAAAAGGAAATCCTTGACAACTTCATTTCTCCTTTTATTATGATACTACTTCTTAGACCTGTTGTGGGCATTTTTGTTTGCTTTCTGTTGAAATGTTATCCATACTGAAGACTGTAGTCTTAGATCTTCATTAATAAGTGCTTCAATCCTCTTGGCTTTCATAAGCAAGGTTATGTCCTTTATGGTAACTTGTCAACGAATCTTCTTCCAGTATTGATGCCATGTTCTTTCTTATCTAGTCTAGTACCTCCAGTTATTTGCTTAGCATACAGATTGAATAAATATGGTGAAAAGATATAACCCTGACATAAATATGCCTTACTTGATGCTAAATCAAACAGATCCCTTTGTTTTGTTCTAACAACTGCCTCTAGTTTTATGTATTGATTCTAGAGGAACACAATTAAGTGTTCTGGAATACCATTTCTTCTCAGCATTAACCACAATTTGTTGTGGTGCACCCAGTTGAATGCCTTTGCATAATCAATAAAACATTGGTAAATATCTTTCTTATATGATCCATTTTCAGACATGATCTGTTTAATTTATCATTCTATTTACTCCTCTGAATTTAGCTTGAATTTCTGACACTCCTCTATAAATGCCAGAGGCACCTGGTAAAACCATTATGAAATGGTAGTAGTTCTCAGTGGACATCCCTGGATGTTCTTGGTGCTTGCAGGGTTTGTAGCCCTAAATGGTGCTATGATAAACATACCAGCAACTTTTGTATCTCCATGATAATGCTAAGATATGATTTTAGTTGACTTAAGGGAAGATTATTGCCCCTTTCAAGAGCTTCTTGTTGTTAAGTGCCGTCAAGTTGTAGACGACTCATAGCAACCCTATGAATGAAAGACCTGAACACTTGTATAATTTTCATCATTTCTCCAAGTTCATAGAGTTTCCAGAGGCAGGATATTTCAGAAGTGGATGCCACATCTGCTTCCAAGCTTGTTTTAATTGGGGAGCTCCACCAAACACTGCCCACCATGGTTAACCATATCACATTTGACCCATCAGAGTCACAGTGTTTAGCATCACAGCAACCACAAGTTACCTCTGTACAGCACATGGACAGACCAGTGCTATATTGCTTAGAAGAATGCTGACCAAAAACAGTTAAAACCAGGCTTGATGGCCACAGATTATAATCATTGGCCTTTGGCTTGGTAGCATCACTTACTGTCCACTAGGCCAAAGGAGCTCTCTAGTTGTTAAATGCTGTCGAGTTGTAGAAGATTCATAGTGACCCTATGAACAAAAGACCTGAGCTTGTGATCTCAGATTATACTGTGGAGTCATTGACAACACCCCCCCCAAAAAAATAAAACTGGATAAGAACATCTAATCAACCAGCAAGTTTTTTGTTTTGTTTTGTTTGTTTTTATTATTAATTTCAATGAAAGTTTACAGAGACTTAGGGTTTCCAGTCATTCATTGTTGCACTTTTCTCCCTGCCCACTCCCTCCCCCCAATTCACTTTTCTTCTTGATGAGTAAAAAAAAATTCTTTCATTGCTATGCAATCCCTGTCCCCAAGTCCACTGCACTGTGCAGCCTTCATTCTGGACTATTGTCATGACAATAACACCTAATCATATAGTATTACTGTGGAAACTAAGGTGCGTCTGATACAGGCCATGGTCTTTGCAATCACTTGTTATGCATCAGAGAGTTAGTTGGACAGTGACTAGGAAGGATAGAAAGAGAATTGATGCCTTTGAGCTGTGGTGCTGGAGAAGAGTATTGAATGTACCACGGACTGCCAAGAAAACAAACAGATTCATCCTGGAGAGGGTTAAACCAGGCTGCTCCTTGGAGGCAAGGATTCTGGGGCTTCGTCTGACATACTTTGGACATGTTGTAAGGAGGGACAGGTCCTTGGAGAGGAACATCATTTTGGGGAAGGTGGAAGGACAATGCAAGAGGGGAAGACCCTCTGTGAGGTAGATTGATTCAGTGACTGGGGTAATTGGGATGGGTGTGTCAGAAGCAGTGTGATTGGCACAGGATAGAGCAGGGTTTAAGGCTGTTGTACATAGGGTCGCTAGCGACTCAATGGCACATAACAACAAAAACAACAACATATCCCTTTTAAACAGTTCTCTCCCTCATCTGTTTCAGTGCAGTATACATCATTCCTCTCATTCTTCTCTGTCTTTCCTCAACCCCGGTGTCAGTCCTATTTTACAATAGTGGCCCTATGCAATATTTGTCCTTTTGTGATGGAGATATTTCACTCAGCATACGGTCCTCTAGGGTCATCCACTTAGAATAGTATTTCATGAGTTCCTTGTTTTTCAGTGCTGCATAGTATTCCATTGTGTGGCTATACCAGAGCTTCTATATCCATTTATTTGTTGATGGGCACTTGGGTTGTTTCCAGCTCTTTGCTGTTGTGAATAAAGCTGCAGTAAACACAGGTGTGTATATATCTGCTTGGGTGGCGGTTATGGTTTCTTTAGGGTAAATTCCCAGAAGTGGAATTGCTGGGTCAAATGGTATTTCTATTTGCAACCTTTTGAGAAAGCACCATGCAGCCTTCCAAAGTATCAACCAGCAAGTTTTATATTGTTCTGATGTATCCCTAGCTCTAAAGGGTGGGGTGGGTAATATATATGTCTGCAGTAATTACTTTTTTGAGGGTTAAATGGAAAAGGAAAAGGAGTCTACACACAAATAATGTGAAGAAGGGATGATTTTAGGAAGATGTGATAGAAAGTTTCAGGGAGGTCAGATGCTGTCAAGGCCAGGTCTACAAGATCCAGAAGGAGCCTCTTAAGATCAGACTGGCTAGGAGAAATGACCTGGTAAGAACTGAGGTGAAAAATCATCATCTTTGTGGCTCCAGAAAAACTTTAGACCAAAATGTGGAAATAATAGTAAGCAGAATCTTCGTGTGTGTGTGTGTGTGTGTGTGTGTGTGTGTGTGTGTGTGAGAGTGTGTGAGAGAGAGAGAGAGCGCGCGCGCGCGTGTGTGAGAGAGAGAGCGTGCGGGCGAGCGAGCAAGCACCAGTGAGCAATTTGGTTGAAAGTTTATGAAACAAATTTAGTTTCTATATAAGAATTTATACGCATTTTGTCTATGACACTGTTTGCAACTCCCATTATGTACTAACCACTCTTCTTATTTTCGCCTGTGTTTACAATTTTCCTTTATTCTTCTTTTCTATCCTTTCCTGACTTCTGAGATTTATGGGTGGACTCTCCGCTTTTGATCTCATATGGTTAGTCATGCTAGTGAATGTATAGCTCCCTCCTTGTTCACCATATAGTTTTGCCTATCTTTTGGCTGAAAGTTGAGCCATGAGGGTAAGTTCATTACTTATATTTGAAAATGTCGAATGGCCATAACCTTAAAGGCTTCCTTCAGTCTCTATCAGACCAGTAAGCTTCACTTTTTCTGCGATTTTAAGTTTTAGTCTACATTTTCCCGCTCTTTCCAGAACCTCCTATTATGATCCTTTTAAAAGAAGTTAGTATCCTAAAGAAAATAAGAGCCACGAATCAAACAAATGTGTGCACACCCATGTTTATTGCTGCCTTATTCAAAATAGCAAAGAGATGGAAGCAAACCACATGCTCATCAACAAATGAATGGATAGGAAAAACTATGGTACATTCACGTGATAGACTATTACGCAGCACTGAAAACAATGAACTTACAAAATATTATACAACATTGGGAGCCTGGAGAACATGATGAGTGAAGTATCTGTCACGAAAGGACAAATACTCCATAACACCACTGTTAGAAAATAGGACAGACATGGGTCTGCAGAGAGAATGGGAAAGAAGTGTGAACACTGCATGAGCTTAGATGAGAGGAAGAACTGTCAGAAAGGAATATACAATTGTGCATGATATGTATGACAGTAATCTGGGGAAAGGGGTGCATTGCAGGAAGGGGGAAGGGATAAGAAAATGTGCAATAATGAAAAAATTAAAACATTTTCTATGTTAAAAAAAATAAAGCAGTTAGCAGTAGTCACAAGACACTATTTGCTATTGATCTCAGGATCATGGAAGCTGGAATTCACATGGCCCATTAGTTCTTTTTGAACCTTTTTTTTTTAATAATACTTTACTTACGAAGTTCATATACATTGTTTTTCACACCAGTTCTTTCCCATTTCTTTACCCACCTCTCGCTCCACCCATCAGATTGTGTGATCCTATGATTAACTCCCACCCGTCCTCACCCCTCTGCTCCCACCCTCCCCCCATGGATCATTTTACTAATTCTTTATTTCTGCAATAATGGTCTTATATAATATTTGTCACTAGAGAGCTGAGTTAGTTCACTTAGCATACATACTGCTCATGTTAGGTAGTGATTTGCAAAATCATTGCTCCTGTATGCAATATTCCATCGTGTGTATGTACCATAATTTCTCAATCCATTAGATTATGGTTGGACATTTGGGCTGTTTGCATATTCTTGTGATGATGAATAATGCTTCTGTAAACATTGGTGTACAAATCTCCATTTGTGGCTCAGTTCTAATTTTCTTGGGGTATATTCCAAGTAGTGGAATAACTGGGTCATATGGAATTTCTACTTTGAGCTTTTTGGTGAAACACCAAACTATCTTCCAGAGTGGTTGTACCATTTTACTATCCCACCAACATTTATTTATTTGCATCTTTTATTGCCTTCATTCTTGTTTGCTTATGATGGGGAGAGACAAGTAGTTATATCTTAGATAGCTGCTCAAAAGCTATTTAAGACCCTCGTTGCTGCTCATCAAAGGAGGGTGCAGAATATTGTTTTTGTGGATTATGTTATGCCATTTGACCTTCAAGTCCCCTGAGACTATGGTCCTGAGCCCCAGATGTGCTTTACTATGCTACGGAGTTTTCATATTTTGAGGAGGCAGAATGTTCCTAAACAAAAATTTTCTTTGTTCAGATTGTAAAAGTAATGTTCTATGGAAATATTTTAAAACTTTTGATCAACATACTAGTATTCAAAGATATCTAGAATTGATAGATTTTATATTTCCCTTTTTAAACATAGCTGTGTTGATAGTATTATTTAAAAAGCAGTATGTTCAAATTGCGGCAGTGAATGAATGGAAATCCAAAACCTCTGTAAAAAAAATTATAAAAAAAAAAGAATCATCAGATAAAAAAAAAAAAGCAGTGTGTTCAGTAAATCAGGAGACATTGCACTGAGAAAGTGTGCAGTTCAGGGCCTCTCCAAATTATTGAGGAGCAATAATGTCAGTTGAGAACTAAGGTGTTTGATTCCAGTTTTAGTCTTTCCACTCACTATGCATCTAAGAGCTGAACAATGAATTGGGATAATAGAAGAAGAATTGATGCCTTTGAGCTGTGACACTGGAGAAGAATAGTGAATATCCCATGGACTGACAAAAGAACAAACTTATACATCTTAGAGAAAATGCAGACAGAGTGCCCCTTGGGAAAAAAGATTATAAAACTTCCTCTCACATACTTTGGGCATGTTTCTAGATGTTATTCCTTGGAGATGGACATCATGCTTGGAAAGGAAGAGGGTCACTGAAGGAGGGAAAGACCCTCAGCCAGGTAATTTGACACAGTGACTGTTGCAGTGGACTCTAATGTGACAGGAACTGTAAGAATGGCACAGGATAAGACAGTGTTCAGATCTGTTGTTCATAGGATTGCTATGGGTCATACTCAGTGGCACTCAACAATAATTAAAATTAACAAAAAGAGCAGTTTGTTATTATATAAACATTGTTAAATGACATAAGTGTTTTCTTTCCTATATAGCATTCCTAATACTTGATTATCGTATGGAAAGTCTGCAGTTAAAGACTTGTACAAATTACTGAGGTGCAGTGATGTCCGTTTGATTCCTAAGATTCATCTCATTCAGGCTCTGGTCTTTTTCATCACTTGCTATGCATCTGAGAGCTGGACAATGAGGATAACAGAAGAAAAATCTATTCCTTTGAGTTGTGGTGGTGGTGGAGAATAGTACTGAATATCCCATAGACTGCAAAAAAATCAATTATGTCTTGGAGAAAATACAGTCAGAATACCCCTTGGAGACAAAGAAGACAAAGTTTCAGAATCGCATATACTTTCGGCATGTTGTTAGGAGAGGCTGTTACTTGAAGAGGGACATCATGCTTGAAAAGGTGGAAGGTCAGCAAAAGAGAGGGAGAACCTCAACTAGATGGATTGGCATAGTGACTGCTACAGTGGGCACAAGTGTATCTGAAATAATGAGAATGTCACAGTATTCAGGATTCAGATCTGTTCACAGGGTTTGCTGTCAGCCGAACTCAACTCGATAGCACCTAGCAACAATATAGATTATTTAATCATTTTTCTAGTATTAGAAACATCCTAGTTTTAATTTCTTCTTCAAAATCTGTGATGGATATGTTTTAATTTTAAGCTTTTTCCTCATGCTTTTGGTTTTCTTTATGGTAAGGTCTCAAAAATGGGATAACTAGATATTTTTAACCTTCAAGAATTTTGTAACAAAGGAATAGTTTGTTTCAAGAAGTGCTAAAATTTTTTGTCTATCAAGATGTTGGAAAGGGATATCCTTCTAATATTAAACCTTGGGCATGGTTATCATTACATTTGCTTTCTACTTTCGATTCTGTAGATCTGCTGGATGTTTGAGTATTCTGTGATTTGAGTCTGTGATTTTGTTTGGGAGAGAGCCAAGCTGAGGGCTAGGGATTTGAAGCATAATTAAAAGTTCCAGACTGACTGCTAACAGATGCATGCTGAGCAAGTAAAAGCTGACATCTTTCTAGCTTTGTACTTTGTACTTACTTTCAGAATATGGTACCATCTTCTTTCTTACATCTAAATTCCCATTTTCTGGTAAAGCATACATGATCCCATCTGTGTTTGTTCCCATTCTTCTTGTGGCTGAATCACTGCTTTTGCCTCTCCTACTCCACAGGTTCTTTAACATTAAGGTACAATAACCAGCTTACTGGTTAGGCTGTTTTAGTGATAGAGTCAGGACTCATTCCATCCTCCAAGATTAATGATTTTTTTTTCCTCCCTAGGTAATCCAATGTATATCTTGTGGGCCTGGGCTTGGCTGGAATGCACAAGGATCCTGAAGATCTTTCTATAGCTCCCTTCTGTTGAACCTACTAAGAGAAGATGGCAAAAGTCAACATAACCAGAGACATCATCCGTAGACAAATAAAAGTAAGCAGCCCAGATCTCTGAACTAGAACAGAGGATCCTTTTCCTAAAATTTCATTTTACAAAAGGGGAAAAAGGTCTGGTGTTGGTTTTTTGCCTATAGAAATACACATAGTTAGTAACTGAGGGCTAGTGATCATAGTTTCTTGACCCCCTATTTCCTTTTACTCAAGAGTGTGGAATTAATAACCACTGCTTTGTCCAAGTGCTTGGACTTTTGAGTTTATGATAGGGACTCGTGAGAGAGGAGAACCAGCAGTTTTCCTATGTGTGTGGGGGATAGAGGGATAGGGAGGGAGAAAGAATAGATTGAAAGAGTCAATAAAGCAACAAGAGTAGATAAAGCTTCTCCAGATTTCTCCACTTAATAAGTTGTCTATACTACACCCTGTGAAAGTCTTAGTCCTGGCTCAGTTAGCTTCTTTCTTCTCAGAGGATCTCCTCTACTAAATCCTGCACCTGCCTTCTTTAGCTTATACAAAGAAGTCACTTCAGTACCTGTGGGATGAATGGATGACTAGGAAGTCACATTCAGTTAGTGAGGTAACACTAGGTGTTGTCAGGGAAGCCATGGTTAAGGAGCCATAGAGGATTAAATGGAGATTCGATCAATGAATGACCTTCTATAATAAGAACCTCAAACTGTGGTTGAGAGCTCAATCTCACCCCTCCCTTAATTTACTAATTATAAGACTTCAGTCCTTTTACCTACTTCCCTATTTATCAGTTTTTCATTTGCTAAGTGATAATAATGTCTGCCTGCTTGCACGCTTATCTTGAGGATGAAATATGAAAGAACTCAAGAAAGTTATTTGAAAAGATTTGGTACTTTAAAAAAAACAAAACCTTCTTCAGTGAGATGGAAAAGGCAATCTCCAGCTTCATTTGGAATGGAAAGAAGCCATGAATAAGCAAAGCACTCCTTAAAAATAGAAAAACGGTAGGAGGCCTCTCACTCCCTGACTTAAAATCCTACTACACTGCCATGGTAGTCAAGACAGCATGGTACTGGTACAATGACAGACACATAGATCAATGGAATAGAATTGAGAACCCGGAAATCAGCCCATCTATTTATGGGCAATTGATTTTTGACAAAGAGATGAAATCAGTTAGGTGGGGAAATGACAGCCTTTTTAACAAATGGTGTTGGCAAAATTGGAAAACTATCTGCAGAAGAATTAAACAAGATCCCCACCTCACTCCATATAAAAAAACCAACTCAAGGTGGATCATGGACCTAGGACTAAAACCAAGGACTGTAAACTTCATTCAAGAAAAGCTTGGAAAAACTTTAGTAGTCCTAATCCACAACATATAGAGTGTTCCCAGTATCCTGAAAAATTTACAACCAGGAGAAGATAAAACAGAAACTTCTCTAACAGGGTAAAAAGGGAAGCCACAGACTGGGAAAAAGTTTTTGGTAATGACTTGTCAGACAAGGGACTTATATCTAGAATTTATAAAATACTCGAGCACCACAACCAGATAAAGGAGAACAAGCCAATTGAAAAATGGGCACAGGATATGAACAGACACTTCACCAAGGAAGACATTCAGATGGCCAACAAGCACATGAAGAAATGTTCAAAATCCCTAGCCCTGAGAGAGATGCAAATCAAGACAACCATGAGATATCATCTCACTCCAGTAAGACTAGCAAAATTTAACAGAACAGCAAGCAACAAATGCTGGCGAGGTTGTGGAGAGACTGGAACCCTTATTCACTGTTGGTGGGAGTGTAAAATGGTGCAGCCACTGTGGAAAGCATTGTGGCGCTTTCTCAAAAAGTTGCAAATAAAGATACCATTTGACCCAGCAATTCCACTACTGGGAATATACCCTAAAGAGACCATAAATGACATCCAAGTAGATACATGTATACCCATGTTTATCGCGGCTTTGTTTACAAAGCAAGGAGTTGGAAACAACCTAAATGCCCATCAACAAACGAATGGGTAGAGAAGCTGTGGTATATTCGCACAATGGAATACTATGCTGCATTGAAAAACAAGGAACTCATGCAATATTATTCAAAATGGGTGACCCTGGAGGACATTATGCTGAGTGAGGTATCTCAGTCACAAAGGGACAAATGCTATATGGTGCCACTGTTGTAGAATGAGGCTGGCATTGGGGTGGGGGTAAGACTGAGAAAAACTGGATGAAATATGTTTACAGTATTGAAGTCTATGGGGGAGAGAATAGTCTAAAAGTATTATATTTTAGGGCATTATTTTTATCGTAGGAGTACGCAATGAGGATTGCAGAGTGGATTATATTTGGGGGTTTGGGGAGGTGCGGGGGGATTGTGTACCAATGAGGGAGTTTTTCTTTTGCTTTTCAAGGAGAGGAGCAAACGGGGGATGGGGGTTTGTACGGGGAGAAGGGTGCAACAGTGAATGAATGAAATTCCAAAATCTCTCTAGATGTTCATTGAAATGAAAAATAAACAAACTAAATAAAAAAATTTAAAAAAACACCACACAACTAGATACACACACCAAAGTGTATGTAATATAAATTGTAGTAATAATCCAGAAGGATTTTTCTGTGTACAGGTTTTTCTCACTATACAAAAGTAGAATATTCCAAAATTGCAGCTTTTCACGTTCCAAAATGGCATAAAGCAAAAACAGAAACACAGTTATCATTCATTCAGATGGGAACATTTTTTAAGTATTCAGTGACCCAGAAAAGAACCTACCATGTAACAGAAGAGAGCTCTAGTGGTCTAGAGCTAAGAAACTACACTGCAATCCTGAAGGTTCAAGGTTCCAATCCACTATAGCTATTCTACGAGAGGATGGACAGTATCCTCCCGTGTGATTTACTGTCTCTGAAAACCCCCTGGAAGGTCAGCTGTAAGTGGATTCTGACTCAGCAGCACACAGCAACAACATATAACATATAAAACTTAAAATAATTCCAGCAAAGTGTTCACAGATACACAATTCAAAATTATGGCAGCTTGATGTTGAATATAGTTTCCATTGAAGGAACTTGGCAATGCCACTCTCACCTCTTATGGTTTATGTTGCTTCTTTAATTAAGCACTGCAAAAAAATGCCAAATGTTAATTTTGCCTTTTTGTGACATAGAAAATTCTCTTCCATTAAAGAAAAAAAATCAAATACAAGTATATCTCATTTTATTGTGTTTCACAGATACTGCATTTTTAATAAATTGTACTTTGAAACCCTGTGTGGAACAAATCTATCATTTCATGTCTGTTTGTCACATTTTGGTAATTCTCACAATATTTCAAACTTTTCTGCACTAGTATTACACACCCAGTAGACTGCCCACCACTGCCTTCTGTTGTTGAGTCGATCCAACTAATCATGACCCTGGAGAACAGAGTAGAACTGCCCAGATGATTTTCTAAGGTTGTGAATCTTTATGGAAACCCCTTTGAAGCAGATAATGAGTGTGAACTACCAAACTTTTAGTAAACAACACAACACTTAACCTACTGTACAACTTTGGTTTCATTCATAAACTGTAGTGCACTATAAACATCATTTTATATATAATTGGGAAATTTTTTAAAATCTACTTTATTGCAATATTTATTCTCTTGTATTCGTCAGGAACTGAGTTTGCAGTACCTCTAATGTGTACCTGTTGATACAGGTCTTTCATAAAAGAAAAGTGACCTTTTAAAAAGCTATGGGGGTATGCAACCCTGAATCCTTTTCAGTATTGGGGGAGTATGATGTGTGTGAGAAAGATTGAGAGAGTGATTTCTTAAAGACAGGAGCCATTTGTTGAAGGCACAGAATCAGATTTAAAGGGATATGCATTTTATTCTGTCCTCTGTTATCCCTTGTCTCCTACAGAATATATCCTAAAAATGATGATGCCCACTCTCCAACCTAAACATGTGGAAACATTTATCTGTTTGTTGTTTCTGATTTTCTGAGTCTTTTTTTTTAACTCAGCAGCGCTCAATTTAGTGTGTTTAAATGGTATTTTTTGTCTCTTCCTGTACATGTAGATTAGTATAAGTTCCTACAGGATCATTTCTTAACTATCTTTCCAAATTTCTTTGATACCTACCCACCATACTGATTGACTTATAACATTGTTGTTTTTGTTCTTTGTCATCGAGTTGAATAAACTGGTAACTGACCCTCTAGGGCCTTTTCAGAGGCTGTAAATTGCACAAGAGGAGATTTGCCCATTTTTCTCCCAAAGAGCAACTGGTGATTTGAAATTATTTCCTTTGGGTGGCAGTGCAACTCTTACCACTAGGCCACCAGAGCTCCCTGGACATAAAATAGCCATTTAGAACTCATTTTTCATTTGATCAGTTAAGCCCTGCATTTCTTTCTCTTCCCCAGGAACGTGGTGCTCTGAGCTTTGAGCGGTGCTACCATGTCACTGACCCCTTTATCCGGCGGCTGGGCCTGGAAGCAGAGCTGCAGGTAAGAGACTTAGTTTGCACATTAGATGCTGATGACCTACTCTCCATTCTCATCTCTTTACTTTTTCAAGACATAAACACATTTTTTCTTTGAAGATCATGTTTAAATGGCATCTCTCCTTTCCATCAGTTTTACTGGACAAGTACATCTGCATTGAGGTGTTAGATTCAGGCACATCTGAAATTGGAGTGGTCTGTAAAACTGGTATTGTGGGATTCAGAGTGACAGCAGCTGACTTCCACTAACTTCACAAGTGAGAAGGCAAATTCTCAACAGCATCAGTAGCACAAAGCTGATTTCTGTAAGGTCAGACGTGCCACCACACATCATCTTCTAATGATTCTAACATACCTCCTTACCACAGCTTTCACTACTTCTCTGCTAGGTTTGATAATTTTTTGAAATGACCACACAGAACTCACAGCCAGTACTATAGAATATGAAATTTATATAGGGAAGCAACTGGTTGCATTTCAAGTTCTGAAACACTTAGTATAGAGGTCTACAGCCTCTTCTCAGGTATGTTCACAGAGAGGCCTCATTCTGATATTCACCCTTTCAGCCTTAGCCTCCATCCTTCCTAGGCAAGTGTTACAAAGCTCTTTCAGCTCTGCTAATTTTGTGTCCCATCACTCCACAAGCCAGGTTGACAGAAAGGAGGTCTGGACATAGGTAGGTAGACTTAGCCTCTGAAGAATACCCACGGACACTCATCCCACCAGCAAGTTAACTTCCTCAGCCCTTGGGCTGGCTACCAACCCACAGCTCTGTCTTACACAGATCTCTGATTCTGTAGCACCTCTGCTGCCACACTCTCATCTAGTGCCCCTCATGATCTCATCTTGTCTGTCTGATGTTACAGTTCTGTCTCAGGTTCATGCAAGAATTTCCGGTCCAAAGGATGCACTGCACTCTGTTTCTGCTTTGTTTCTTTCTTACTGTTTTGTTTCTGCTTTCTTGATGGTAATAAGTTCCCCATTTCCCACCTCTTTTAA
This sequence comes from Elephantulus edwardii, assembly GCF_000299155.1. Taxonomy (NCBI): domain Eukaryota; kingdom Metazoa; phylum Chordata; class Mammalia; order Macroscelidea; family Macroscelididae; genus Elephantulus; species Elephantulus edwardii. The sequence goes on along the minus strand of NW_006399778.1, from coordinate 1,886,934 downwards.
CCTATTTTTGCTGTTATGTACCAGAGTCAAAAGCAGCTCATGGATAACCCTCCAGTAGGTTTTCAGTGGCAGTAAATCACACAGGAGGAGATTGCCCATATTTCTACAGTGAGCAGCTAACAAATTATTTGAGTCAGCAGTGCAGCTCCTTATCACTATGCCACCAGAGCTCCTTATTTTCCTCTGTTGTTGTTGTTATTGTTAGCTTATGTAAAGTACGACTCATAGCCACCCTATGAACAACAGAGCTGAATCCTGTCCTATCCTTTGCCATCCTCATCACACTTGAGCCCATTGCTGCACTTTGTCAGTCCATTCTATTGCCATTTCTGCAGTCACTGTGTCAATCCATTTTATTGAGCATCTTACTCTTCTTCACTGACCCTCCATCTTTCCAAGCATAATGTCCTTTTCCAAGGAATAGACTCGCCTAACAACATATCCAAAGTATGAAACACAAAGCTTCATCCTCTTTGCCTCCAAGGAGCACTCTGGCTACACTATTCATGCCACCTCTATGCTAGCTCAATTTAACCCTGAATGTTTGATGGACAAATTGATCTACCACAGATTCAGGGTCTACACATCTTATCTATATGATCCCACCTGAAAGATGCCATTTACATTATTATTGTTGTTGTTATGTGCCATCGAGTTGCTTGCGACTCATAGCGACCCTATGTACAACAGCCCTAAACCCTGCTCTGTCCTGTGCCAACTGCACTGCCTCTGACACACCCATCCCGATTTACATTATTAGCAAGCTATTTAGGCTCCTTTGTGGGCCACAAAGACCTCACCTTTGTATAGACTATGAAGGCTTGAATTGACACAGTGATTACAGCTGTGGGCTCAAGTGTGTCAGAGATGATGAGGATGGCACAGGATAGGACAGAGTTCAGATCTGTTCTTGATCGAGTTGCTGACTCAGCAGTACCTAACAACAACAAAAACAACCAAGGCTGGTGGTGAGAGTTGGAAAGACATTGGCTAGAAAGCCATATCAAGTAATCTACACTGCATGCATAGTCACATAGAAATTGTCTTGAGAGCCTATTATTTAACTTACTGATTGTTTTGTGAATGAAAAAATTACATCTCACTGTTTACTCTAGGAGTCCTTGAGAGCCCAAATGGTAAAGAATTTGACTACTAACCAAAAGGTTGATGGTTCATATCCACTCAGAGGCACCTCAGAAAAAAAGGCTTGTCAGTCTGTTTTTGAAAGATAGCCATAGAAAACCCCATGAAACATAATTCTACTCTAACATGGATGGAATTGGAATTGAAACAATGGCTACTAGGGTTGGGGTTTGGTTTGTTTTTTTTTTTTTACTATTGACTTGTTTGTTGTTATGTACCATCAAGTTGCTTGCAACTCATAGCAACCCTACATACAAGAGCCCTAACTGCCATTCTATCTGTGCCAACCTTGCCATCTCAAACGTGCACTCATTCCTACCACGCCAGTCACAGAATCTATCCATCTCGAGGGTCTTCCTCTCCTGCGCCGTCCCTCCTCTCTCCCAACCATGATGTCCCTCTCCAAGGACCAGTCCCTCCTTGCAACATGTCCAAAGTCTATCAGATGAAGCTTCAGAATCCTTGACTCCAAGGAGCATTCGGGCTTCACCTTCTCCAGGACAAACCTTTTGTTTCCCCAGAAGCTCATAGTATATTCAACACTCTTCTCCAGCTCAAAGGCATCAATTCTCTTGTTACTGCTTTCCTAAAGCGTTACTAAGAATGGGAATGGACTCAGTGCCAGTGGGTGTTGCTTTCTTTTAATAGTATTACTAAAAATCTCCAACCTTTTTGCCATTACATATTATAACTATAGTAATATAAAAATGATAAAGAAGGGGGAAAATAACCTTAGTACCACCTGTCACATATAGCTACTGTGAAAATTGTAAATACATCTTTTTTCTTGCATATTTTTTAATTATTATCATACTTTATGGACCCCTGTGGTGCAACGGTTCAGCATTCAGCTGCTAACCAAAAGATTGATGGTTCAGACCCACCAGTGATCCCATGAATGATCTCCTTCTGTAGATTACAGTCTAGGGAATCCTGGAGTAGTTCTCAGTCATATAGGGTCACTATAAATCAGAATTGACTTGACAGCAAGCAACAACAGTACAGTCCTACTTTACATTGAATGTTGTGTCTCTTGTCAAGTTAACTTGCAATAATTCTTCTTTTGTGATACCTAGTAGTCTTCACAGATTTCACATAAATTTTTTTGTAATTATAGAAGCAATACATATTGTAGTAGAAAATATGAAAGAGGCAGAAATGTATAGAGAGGAAAACAAAATAGTTTTTAGAAAGGATCAGCAAAGGAGAGGAAGACTCCTGGGGAGATAGATTGGCATGGTGACTGTACCAATGTACTTAAGCACAGCAGAAATCACGAGTGTGGCACAGGATCAGGCAGGGTTTTCTTCTGATGTACATAGAGTTGGTATGAGTTGGATCTGACTTAATGGCACCTAACAACAGTAATACATCTTGGAGCAAAATTTTGCTAATAGTTGCTGTATTACCTTTGTTTATTATGAAGCAGAATGCTGCATAAGAGCATAGGCACTAGAGCTGGACAAATTTAGTTTCCAGACCTATCCTATACATTAATGAAACCAAGCTGCTCCTTGGAGGCAAGAATTTTGAGGTTTCATTTGACATACCTTGGGCATGTTGTCAGGAGGGACCACATCACTCACTGCCTCTGACATATCATTAGTATCTTTTATATTTTAGATATTTAGTAAAGATAAGCTCTACACTAACCCTAAAGCCAAAATAAGAAAAAAAATAGTCTTCATCTGAAATTGAACATACAGTCCAGAAGTATTAATGATTCCATGATTGGAGTTCAGAGCATGTTATTAATACATAGTTGCTGGAATGCAAAAGTTAGAAACAAACAAAAAATTAGACATATATGACTTGGAAAATATTACATTGTTAATAGAAATGAGACGAGAGATCACATTATTAAATTTTGTATTGTCAGGGAGCTCTGGTGGCCTAATGGCAAGAAGCTACACTGCAATCCCAAAGGTGTGCTGTTCTAATCCACCAGATGCTTCACTGGAGAAGGAGAGGAAATCTCCTCCTGTGCCACTCGGATCCAATTTGACAGTATACACACACACACACACACACGCGCGCGCGCACACACACATTTGTATTGTTATGTTTCATCGAGTCACTTGCACCTCATAGCAACCCTATGCACAATAGCTGTCCTATCCTGAGCCAGTCTCACTGCCTCTGACACACCTACCCCCATTAGAACCAGTTATTGTGTCAATTCATTTTTTCCAGGGCCTTCCTCTCGTACTGTCCCCCCATGTTTCCAAATGTGATGTCCTTCTCCAAGGACTGCTCCCTCCTGGCACTATACATGAAGTTATGTGAGATGGAGCTTCAATATCTTTGCCTCCAAGGAGCAACTTGGTTCCACTCTCTCCAATAAAAACCATTTAGTTCTTTGGCAGTCTGTGGTGTGTTCATTACTCTCCTCCAGCACCACAATCCAAAGGCATTGATTCTTCTGTCATCCTTAGTCTTTGTCCAGCTCTGTGATGCATAGAAAGTACTTGCAAAAACCGTGGCCTGGATGAGGTGCACCTTAGTCTCCAGACTTACATTGTTTCTCCTTAGCACTCTGGAGAGGTCCCTGACTGCACATTTTCCCAATGCAATTTGTCTTTTGATTTCCTGACTACTGGTGCCAAGAGTATTGATTGTGGAGCCAAGCAAGCTGAAGCTATTAACAATCTCAATCTCCTCTCAGTTTATTTTAATGCTGCCAGTTGGCTGGGTGGTGAGAGTCTTTGTTTTCTTGATGTTGAGCTTCAATCCATATTGAACACTGCAGTCCTTGAACTTCTACAGCAAACACATTAGATCCTCTACAGTTTGGGCAAGCAAAGTTATGTCATCTGCATAATACAGGTTGTTGAGTTTCCCTCCATTCCTGATGCCACATTTCTCCTCACAAACTCTAACAATCTTCAGCAAGATTTTGCTTGCATGTAATATCAGTGATATTGTTAGGTAATTTCCACCCTCTTATCAGATCTCTTTTCTTTGGACTAGGAATAAATTAATGGATCTCTTCCAGTTGGTTGGACTTCCTGGCACCACCTAGTGAACACGTCCAGGGCAGCATTCATCTGCTGAAATATGTCAACTGTATTGCCAACACCTTGTTGTTATGTGCCATTGAATTGCCTGCAACTCATAGTGACCCTATATACAACATCTCTGAGCCCAGCTCTATCTTGAGCTAATTTCATTGTCTCTGACACATCTACCTCCATTACCCCAGTTACTGAATCAACTAACACCTCGGTCATTGCACATAACCTTTTTCTAAAAAAAACAGTTACAGTATTTATATACCTGACCTGCTGGAATCAAGTCAGCTATGCTGAAGAGAAAATGAAAAAGTTCTGCATTATCAGTCAGACTAATGCCAGCAGCAGACTGTAGAACAGACTGCCAGTTGCTCATACACAAGTTTAAAACCAGCTGAAAAAATGAAATTAAAAAGATTAAGTTACCTTGAGTGTATCCTACCTTAATTTAGAAACCATCTTAAGAATAGGTTGCACTACAACAATGTAAACAATCCAGTTGAAAAATGGGCACAGGATATGAACAGACACTTCACCAAAGAAGACATTCAGATGGCCAGCAAGCACATGAAGAAATCTTGAAAACCCCTAGCTCTAAGAGAGATGCAAATTAAAACAACTATGAGATACCATCTCACCCCAGTAAGAACAACAAGCAACAAATGCTGGCGAGGTTGTGGAGAAACTGGAACCCTTATTCACTGTTGGTGGGAGTGTAAAATGGTGCAACCACTGTGGAAGGTGATGTGGCGCTTTCTCAAAAAGTTGCAAATAGAGATATCATTTGACCCAGCAATTCCACTACTGGGAATATACCCCAAAGAGACCATAACTGCTACCCAAGAAGATATATACACACCCAAGTTCATTGTGGCTTTGTTCACAATAGCCAGGAGTTGGAAACAACCTAAGTGCCCATCAAACAAATGGATAGAAAAGCTATGTGGTATAGTCACACAATGGAGTACTACTGCACTGCATGGAAAAACAAGGAACTCATGCAGTATTATTCAAAATGGGTGACCCTGGAAGACATTGTGCTGAGTGAAATATCACAAAAGGACAAATACTGCATAGTGCCACTGTTATAAAACAAGACTGACATCGGGGTTAGGAGGAAACTGAGGAGGACTGGATAAATAATGTTTACTGCATTGAAACAGAAGAGGGAGAAAACTGTTTAAAAGGGATATGTGACTAGGTATTATTATAATGAAAGGAGTCCAGAACAAAGGCTGCATAGTGGAGAGGACCTGGGGGGAGGGATTATAAAACAATGAAAGAACTTTTGCTTTTCAAAGAGAAGAGTATACTGGGAGGGCAGAGGGGGGAACAGGGAGAAAAGTGCAACAATGAATGAATGGAAATCCAAAGTCTCTGTAAATTTTCATTAAAATTAATAATAATTTTAAAAAGAACAGGTTGAAGCATTGAACGACGACGACCAAAACCAAATGAGTTGTGAGATGAAATTATGGTAAAATACATAAAGAAGGCAAAAGATCATATAAAAAGGCAGGAAAGAAGGAAAAGATCAAAATGAATACCAGAGGAGACCAGAAAGAAGGCTGCACAGTGGAGTGGACATGGGGGGAGGGATTGTATAGCAATGAAAGAGTTTTACTTTTTAAAGGGAAGAATGAACTAGGGCGGGAGGGGCTGGGCAGGGAGAGAAAAAATGCAATAATGAATGACTGGAAACCCTAAATCTCTGTAAACCTTCATTAAAATTAAAAAAAAAAAAAAGAACGTCAGAAGAGACTCAAATTTGCTCTTGAGCATCGTTGTTGTTAGGTGGTGTTGAATCAAGTATGACTCAACAGATCTGAACCCTGTCATGTCCTCACAATCTCAGACACACTTAAGTCCACTGCTGCAGTCACTGTGTCAGCCCACCTGGTTGAAGGTCTTCCTCTCCTTCACCGTCATTCCACTTTCTGAAACCTGATGGCCCACTCAAAGGAATAACTTCTCATAGCAACATGCCGAAAGGGAGCTCTGTTGGCCTTATGGTAAGGAGCTGCGCTCTAGTCCCAAAGGTACATAGTTCAATTCCACTAGCTACTCCGCAGGAAAAAAACAGGCAGTCATCTCCCATGCAATTAAACTGCTTCTGAAATCCCACTAGAGGGTCATCTATGGCTCAGTCTCAACTCAGTACACTACAATAACAGCAAAATGTCCAAAATATGTGAAATGAAGCTTTATCATCTTTGCCTTCAAGAAGCACTCTGACTGCACCTGTTCCAAGATATATCTGTCCTTTTGGCAGTTCTTGGGATATAAGCACTCTTCTCCAACAGCGCAATTCAAAGGCCTCCACTCTATTTCTGTAATCCTTAGTCAGTTTGAGGACTAAGGTTGTGCCTGTTCTTTTCAGTCTCATCTGACATCATTGTTGTTGTTGTTGTTATGTGCCATCGAGTCGTTTCCGACTCATAGCGACCCTATGCACAACAGCTCTAAACCCTGCTCTATCCTGCGCCAACCGCACCGCCTCTGACACACCCATCCCAATTACCCCAGTCACCGAATCAATCCATCTCATAGAGGGTCTTCTCCTCCTGCGCTGTCCCTCCACCCTCCCAAGCATGATGTCCCTCTCCAAGGACCCGTCCCTCCTGGCAACATGTCCAAAGTATGTCAGACGAAGCCCCAGAATCCTTGCCTCCAAGGAGTAGCTTGGTTTAATCCTCTCCAAGATGAATCTGCTTTCCTGGCAGTCCATGGTACATTCAGTACCCTTCTCCAGCACCACAGCTCAAAAGCATCCACTCTCCTTCTGTCCTCCCTAGTCATTGTCCAACTCTCTGATGCATAACAAGCGATTGCAAATACCATGACCTATATCAGGCGCACCGTAGTCTCCAGAGAGACACTGTTGCTCCTGAGTACCTTTGAGAGGTCCCTAACGGCAGACTTTCCCATCGCGATACGCTTTTTGATTTCCTGACTGCTGGTACCAAGAGTGTTGACTGTGGAGCCGAGCAAAGTGAAGCTGTGAAAACTCTCAATCTCTTCGTCATCCATCCTGACGCTGCCAATTGGTCCAGTGGTGAGAATCTTTGTCTTCTTGACCCTTCGCAGCAAGTGCATGAGGTCCTCCTCAGTTTCAGCAAGCAAGGTTGTGTCGTCTGCATAACGGAGATTGTTAATAGATCTTCCACCAACCCTGATGCCACAATTCTCCTCATAGAGCCCAGCCTCTCGGAAAATCTGCTCTGCATACATGTTGAAAAGGTATGGAGACAGGATGCATCCCTGGCGTACATCCTTCCCTATTTTGAACCATGCAGTGTTACCCTGCTCTGTTCTGACTACTGCCTCTTGGTCCAAGTATAGGTTTCGTATTAGCACAATTAAATGTTCTGGGATTCCCATTCTTCTCAGAGTCAGCCATAGTTTGTTATGATCCACACAATCAAATGCCTTTGCATAATCAATGAAACACAGACATTCCTCTGGTATTCCCTGCTTTCAGCCAAGATCCATCTAACATCAGCAACGATATCCCTAGTACCATGACCCATTCTAAACCCAGCCTGGACCTCCGGCAGTTCTCTGCTGATGTGCTGTTCTAATCGTTTTTGGATGATCTTCAGCAGAATCTTGCTTGCATGTGAAATCAATGACACTGTTCTGTAGTTTCCACACTCAGTTGGGTCACCTTTCTTTGGAATGGGAACAAATACAGATCTCTTCCAGTCAGTTGGCCAAGTGGTTGTTCTCCAGATTTCTTGGCACAGCTTGGTGAGCACATCCAGGGCAACATCTGTTATCTGAAATACTTCAATTGGTATACCATCTATTCCTGGGGCTTTACTTTTTGCTATTTCCTTCAAAGCAGCTTGAACTTCTTCCTTCATCACCATAGGCTCTTGCTCATATGTTATTTCTTTAAATTCCTCTGTATCTGCCAATTCCTTTCTATATAATGACTCAGTATATTCCTTCCATCTTCTTTTAATACTTCCTGGATCATTTAATATTCTGCCCAAAGCATCCTTCATTACAGCAACTCTAGGTTTGAAATTGTTCTTCAGTTCCTTGAGCTTAAGAAATGCTGAGCGAGTTCGGCCCTTTTGATTTTCTGACTCTAGTTCCTCGCACATTTCATTGTAGTATTTTGCTTTGTCATTCTGAGCAGCCTTTTGGAATCTTCTGTTCAGCTCTTTAGTATCTTGAATTCTTCCTTGTGCTTTGGCTTCTCTACACTCCAGTGCAATCTTCAGAGTTTCTTCTGACATCCATTTTGGTCTTTTCTTCCTCTTCTGTCTTTGTCATTACTCCTCAATAATTAGAGAGGTCCCTGACTACAGACTCCCAGTGCAGTTTGTCTCCTGATCTCCTCACTGCAAGTACCAAGATAAACTAAAATGGAAGAAAGAAATGATGGAAAAAGCCATGTTTTAATTTTACTCGAACTCATAATTAACACCCATGGAAACACCAATCAGGAAATCAAATCATGTATTGCATTGAGTAAATCTACTGCTACAGACCTTTTTAAAATGCTAATAAAGGATGTCACTTTAAAGACTAAGGGTACCTTGATCCAAGCCATGGTCTTCTTAGTTCCTGTGCATTAGAAAGACAGTGAATAAGGATGACAGAAGAACAATCAATGCCTTTGAATTGTGGTGTTGGAGAAAGAGTACTGAAAATCTATGGGCTATCAAAAGATCAAACAAGTCTGTCTTGTAATAAATGCAGTCAGGGTCCTTAGAGCGAGTATAATCAAACTTCATCTCACATACATTGGGCATGCTGTCAAGATGGATCAGTCCTCGGAAAAATGTATTCTCCTGAGGAAGGTCGAGGGTCAAAGAAAAAAGACAACCATCAACAAGATGGATTGACACAGTGGCTGTAGTAGTGATCTTGAGCTTTTCAAAGATGAGGATGGCTCTGGATAGTGCAAGGTTCAGATCTGTTTTTCCTAGGGTCACTATGAGCCCTAATCAACTCAGAAGCACCCAACAGCTACATGATGTCTAAATAGTCCAGCTGTGAAGTTTTTGTAACATTTTTGATGTTAAGATCTTGTTGAGATCAATAGTGTTTGATCTGCTTTAGAGAGTGCATCAGTTCTTCATTTTCTGCACTGAAGTCGCATCATCTGCAAAACAAAAACTAAAAAAGAAATTGACCTGCCTGTATTTATCCTGCTTGCTATTCATTCTCCTCCCCCTCAATATCATTTGCATATTTGCTGTTGAGTAAATTCTTAATGAGTTGTCTATTTTTGGTCAAGGCTTGGAGTAACAGTTTAATAGCTGTATAAATAGTTTTTGGAGAAAAAAAGTTACTTGTAAAAATATTGCAATCTAGTAGCTTAACATAGATTGGTCAGAGAACACAACTGAAAACAGATTCCAGTATTGGGAATTAGCATTGACCAAGGTAAAGATTTACAACCTCAGAAACTTGGTAGAAGTTTGCCGTGAGTGGAATCTATTGAACAGCAGCAGTTATTTGGGAAGGGGGGGAGTATTTTTTAATTAAGAATATATTATTTTGTATCAGAAATGAAAAATCTGAGTCCCTAGGGATTTTAAATGACTGATGAACAGGTAGGAAGTGTCCAAGACAGAGCTGAACCTACTCATGTTGTTCACGTTAGTTTTGCCTCCCATGAATCACCCTCTCAAATCCTCAGTTTCCTCTTGTAAATATTAATCTGGATAAAAAAACCTATAATTCTTTTGCTTATACCAAAATACACATTTATTTGCAAATTTTCTATGCTGTTTTCTTTCTGTTGCTCTGTCTTCCATCTCTGTTTCACTCTCTTTTCAGAAAGAGTGATTGCTTTTCTTCTATAGACCCTACATTTTGATACATTACTGTCTACTAAATTGCATTTATTGATAATGTCCTCTATTTTAAAATACATATATTCCAGCCTACAACAATGCAAATCAATTCAAACGGAAAACCACATGGCATTGTACTTGGTCTGGGTTGCCCAATTGACTATAAATGTTATTTTCCTATTGGACTTCATAAATATACTTCCTTATTCATAAGAGAACTACACAAACAGCATTGAGAAATGGAGGGGGGAAATAGTTTAACCTTTGAAAAAATACTCTATAGCAATTTGAAGTGATGCTCATTGGGCGATCACATAATACTGGGAGAAATCTAATGTAAATTTGGAGAAAAAAATGGGCTACAAAACTACTTTTAATGATTTTGAGCATTTATTTATGTGTCTGTTGGCCATTTGAATATCTTCCTCTGTGAAAATTCTTTCCATGTCTTTTGCCCATTTTGTGATTATCAGTCTTTTTCTTTTCTTTTTTTTTTAAGCTAAAGAAGTTTTATTAAGGGGTCTCCCTGGTGGGATCCCTTGGTCTGCAGAGAGAGAAACAGGTAGAGGGACCACCCAGGAAAATACCACACCCTAAAGTGGATTAGGGCAGGTTTTATAGTGAGGGTCTTTAAGGAGGGAAGGGAAGGACATCCCATTGTGGTTTAAGGAGGGAAGGGTGGACACTCCATGGTAGTTTAATCAGATGAGGGAGGCTGTTCACTCCCTTTGTTGGCATGTTGACATTCCTTGAATCCTTTGTTCTCGGTCCCAGACTGAAATCCCAGCCTCTTTAGTGAGAAAAAGGGTGACATATTCTTTCTGGCTACTTCCTCCTGAGCAGGGGCTAAGATCTGGGGCTCAGAGGCTGGATTGGAATGGCCCAGGACCAGTAGCCAGGGGAGAATATGGACATCACAGCCAGCCGTTGGCTCAAGTTGGTCATTTCTTTTATCCTGCTACTTGAGGGATATGCAAGTTCAAGCTGAAGTTGAGGAAAATTAAATCGAGTTCACGGGAACCAAAATTTGATCTTAAGTCTATCCCACTGGAATTTCAAAACCATCTCAGGAACAGGTTTGAGGCCTTGAGCACCAGTGAGCATAGGCCAAATGAGCTCTGGGAGGATATCAAGAAAATCGTCCATGAAAAAGGCAAAAGATTATTACAAAGGCTGAAGAAGAAGAAAAGACCAAAGATGGATGTCAGATGAGACTCTGAATATTGCATTAGAGTGCCAAGAAGCCAAAGCTAAAGGAAGAAACCAAGAAATCAAAGAGTTAAACAGAAAATTTCAAAAGGCAGCCCGGGACAACAAAGCAAGATACTATTATGAAATGTGCAGAGAGCTGGAGTCAAAAAATCAAAAGGGCCAGACTCGCTCTGCGTTTCTTAAGCTGAAAGAGATGAAAAACAAATTCAAGCCACAGGTGGCAATACTTAAGGATACTTTGGATAGAATGTTAAATGATCCAGGAAGTATCAAGAGAAGATGGAAGGAGTACACAGAGTCACTGTATCAGAAGGAATTGGCTGGCACAGAAGAATTTCATGAAATGACATATGAGCAAGAGCCTATGGTGATGAAGGAGGAAGTTCAAATTGCTCTGAAGGAATTGGCAAAAAACAAGGCTCCAGGAGTTAATGGCATACCAGTTGACATATTTCAACAGACAGACACTGCCCTGGATGTGCTCACTAAGTTGCGCCAAGAAATCTGGAGGACAGCCAGCTGGCCCACTGACTGGAAAAGATTGGTATTTGTTCGCATTCCAAAGAAAGGTGACCCAACAGAGTGTGGGAATTATCGAACAATATCATTAAATCACGTGCAAGCAAGATTCTGCTGAAAATCATCCAAAAACATTTGGAACAATATGTCAGCTGAGAACTGCCAGATGTACAGGCTGGATTTAGAAGAGGTCATGTTACTAGGGATATTATAGCTAATGTTAGATGGATCTTGGCAGAAAGCAAAGAATACCAGAAGAATGTCTATCTGTGCTTCATTGACTATGCAAAGGCTTTTGACTGTGTGGATCACAACAAGCTGTGGCTAACTCTGAGAAGAATGGGAATCCCAGAACATTTGATTGTGCTACTGCGAAACCTATACTTGGACCAAGAGGCAGTCGTCAGAGCAAAGAGACACTACATGGTTCAAAATCAAGAAGGGGGTCCGTCAGGGATGTATTCTGTCTCCATACCTTTTCAATCTGTATGCAGAACAGATCATCTGAGACGCTGGGCTGTATGAGGAGGAATGTGGCATCAGGATTGGTGGAAGAGTCATCAACAACCTGCGTTATGCAGATGACACAACCCTTCTTGCTGAAACTGAGGAGGACCTGAAGCGCTTGCTGCAGAGGGTCAAGGACTGCAGCCTCCTATATGGATTGAAGCTCAACATCAAGAAAACAAAGATTCTCACCACTGGGCCAATTGGCAGCATCAGTATGGATGGTGAAGAGATTGAGATAGGTAACAGTTTAAGTTTGCTTGGCTCCACAATCAACACTCTTGGTAACAGCAACCAGGAAATCAAGAGATGAATTACATTGGGAAATTCAGCTGTGAGGGACCTCTCAAGAGTACTGAAGAGCAACGACAACAGGCTAGAGACAATGTGGGTCTGATCCAGGCTATAGTCTTAGCAATTACGTGCTGTGCATCAGAGAGTTGGACAGTGAATAGGGTTGATAGAAAGAGAATTGGTGCCTTTGAGCTGTGGTGCTGGAGAAGAGTGTTGAATATACCATGGACTGCTAGGAGAACAAACAGGTTTGTCCTGGAGAAGGTGAAGCCGGAATGCTCCTTGGAATCAAGGATTCTGAAGCTTTATCTGACATACTTTGGTCATGTTGCAAGGAGGGACTGACTGGTCCTTGGAGAGGGACATCATGTTTGGCAGAATGGAGGGGCAGCGAAGGAGAGGAAGACCTTCGATGAGATGGATCAATTCTGTGACTGGAGTGGTGGGAATAAGTGTGTTTGAGATGGCTAGGTTGGCACAGGATATAACAGCAGTGAGAGCTCTTGTACATAGGGTCGCTATGAGTCGCAAACGACTTGATGACACATAACAACAACAACAATTATCAACATTTAATAAAGATAAGTAGAAATCTAGGACTAGGTTATAATTTGGACATTAAACAAGAATTGGACCTTTTGTTGCCAGTTCTTTCGCTGTGAACTTCCTGTTTCCTCTACTTCTTTGGTGTACAAGGCTTGTCCTAAGTAGAAACAGTTCCAGCACTTCATGGAAGCATACACTAGGCATGTTTCTTTTTTTTCCTTTTCTTTTTATCAGTAAGATTTATTTTTTTATTAAATTTTATTAGTTTTAATGAACATTTACAGAGATTTTGGGTTTTCATTCATTCATTGTTGCACTGTTTTCTCCAC
>NW_006399778.1:1713034-1854716 GCF_000299155.1 Elephantulus edwardii | reverse complement strand
AAAAAATGTATTTGCTATGAATAAGTCATTGATTGTGCAAAATTCGATCATTCTCTCTCCAGCTCCATTTCTGTTACCGAGTCCATGTTTTCCAATTACTGAATCTTCTTGTTTGTTCCCAGCTTTTGCATTCCAGTCACAACAAACTTAGTGGACTAAAATAACATAAATGAGTTATCTTCTAATTCTATCTATCAAGTCTGGTACAGGTTTCACCAAGCCAAAGTCAAAGTATTGATGGGGCTGTGTTTCTTCTTGAAGCTGCAGGGGAAAAGCCATTTCTTTAACATTCCAGCTTCTAGAAGCTTCTTGTATTTCTTAGCTTGTGGGCCCTTTCCTCTGCCTTAAAGGCCAGCAAAAGAAGTCTCTTTCATGCCTTCATGCTCTACTTCTCTGCAACTGGAAAAGGTTCTGCAATTTTAAATAAATAGGTAAAAAAAGAATTGATGCCTTTGAATTATGGTATTGGAGAAGAGTGTTGAATATCTCATTAATAAACAGATCTGTCTTGGAAGAAGTACAACCAGCATGCTCCTTAGTGGTAAGGGTGGTAAAACTCCATCTCACATACTTTGGGCATGTTACCAGGAGGGGCCAGTCCTTGGAAAAAGAGACCATAGTGGGAAAGGTAGAGGCTTAGTGAGGAGGTACATTGACACAGTGACCATAACAATGGGTTTGAAATATGTCAGAGATAGAGTGATACAGGATAGGGCAGAGTTCCAGTCTGTTGTTGTTCATAGGGCCACTATGAGTCATATTTAACTCAGTGGCTCTTAGCAACAACAGTGTTAATAGTCCAGACTAATCTCCCCACCTTCAAAGTCCTTAACTCTAATCACGTCTGTAAAGTCACTTTTGCCATTAAAGTAACATATTCACAAGTTCTAGGGAGCAGGGCAGGAGCATCTCTTGGTGCTGTTGTCGTTTGGGGCTGTTGAATTGCCTACAACTCGTAACAACTCTCTGAACAACAAATTGAGACCTTGGCCTATCTGACACAATCTCTGCCATGCTCAAACTCGTTATTACAGTCACTGTGTCAATTCATCTTAATGACGGTGGTTCTCTCTGTTACTGAAACTCTACTTCTTCTAAAGACTGCTCCTCCTGATTGCATACCCAAAGTATATAAGACAGAGTTTCTTCATCTTTGTCTCTAAGGGGTACCTGGTTGCATTGCCTCCAAGACAGATTTGTTTGTTCTTTTGGTAGTCCTTGGTATATTCAATACTCATCACCAGCCCAAAGCTGCTATCAGTTCTTCAGTCTTCCTTATTCGTTGTCCAGCTTTCACATGCATGCATATAGAGCAATTAAAAATGCCGTGGATTGGGTCAGATAAATGTTAATCTTCAGACTGACATCCTTGCTCTTAGGATTTTAAAGAGATCCTTGACAACAGATTTTTTCCAGTGTCACACCCTTGATTTCTTAACTGCTGCTATCATGGGGGTGGTGTTGATCCAACTAAAATAAAATTATAACATCAGATTTTTTTTTCTCAATGATGGATATGAGCTGTGGTGCTGGAGAAGAGTATTGAATATACCATGGACTGCTAAGAGAACAAACAGGTTCATCCTAGAGAGGATAAAACCAGTCTGCTCCTTGGAGGCAAGGATTCTGGAGCTCCATCTGACATACTTTGGGCATGTTGCAAGGAGGGTCTTCTTCACTTTCTGTATGCAAAATGGTGTCATCTGCATAACTGAGGTTGTTAGTGAGTCTTCCACCAATCCTGATGCCACATTCTGCTTCATAGAGTCAAGATTTCTAATTATTTCCTCACCCTCCAGGCTGACTAGGTATACAATCCTGAGGGACAGCTTTCCTGATTTTAAGCCGTGCAGTAGCCCCTTGTTCTACTTGAACCACTGCTTCTTGCTACAGGTTCCAAATGAACACGTTTAAATGTCTGTAATTCTTCTCAGTGCTATCCACATGACATCAGCAGTGATACACCTTGCTGAAGGGCATTTTCTGAATCTAGCTTGAATTTTTGGCAGTGCTTTTGTCTGTTTAGTGCTCCAGCCATTTTTTAATAATTTTTAAGGTTTTACTTGGTAAGATATTGTTCAATAATTTCTGTACTCTAATCACATTTTTTTGGAATGTTAAATATCTTTTTTTACCTGAAATAGCTATCGTGTTTATTTTACTCAGTCTAGTGACTTGTCCTTAATCTCAACAAACCTCAGTCTGTTATGTTAAGTCAATTCTGACATTAGTAAAACTCATTCTTTCCTGTGATTTTGCTATATAACATCTAGATTATTTTTTGTATATTTCCTATTTTAAATAATAATAATTATTATTATTGTACACTAGGGGTTCAAGGGCCTAGTGTTACTTCATTTTGGAGGAATATTCTTCTAAGTTATTTGTACAGCACTCTTCTGTCAATTTGCTCTACTGAGGTAATCTGAGTTTGCTGTTGGCTTTGCCATTGGGGGTCAAATGCCGTAACAGCGGCCCAAGATGAACAGAGGTTGGTGGAACAAATCTTTTTTTTGATTGGCTAGGTCTTCCAAATACTTTGGCATAAATTCCTGAGTACATCCAAGGCTGCATCTGTATACTGAAACACCTCAATTGGTATTCCATCAATTCCTGGGCTTTATTTTTTGTCAGTGCCATCAGTATAGCTCGGATTTCTTCCTTCATGACCATCAGTTCTTGATCATATGCTACTTCTTGAAATGGTTCCCTGCCAACCAATATGCTTCTGGGTACAGTGACTCTGTTTTCCTTCCATCTTCTTTCTTCCTGCACCATTCAATGTTTTGCCCCTAGAATCTTTAAGTATTGCAACTCTTAGAAATACTCTTATCTGATTCCCCTAGAGAAAACTTTTTTTTTCTTAGAAACTTTTAGCAGTTATTCCCATTGTATCTGATTAGGCTCACAAACTCATTTCTGAACCAATATTAGTTATGAATATATTACATTAATGAAGCTTTCCAAAAGATTGGTTCGAAAGCTTTATTAATGTAATATATTCATAACTAATACAAGATTAACTAGAAGATTCCTGAACAAGTAGGCAGGTTAGAAAACAAAAACTTGCTTACTTCTGAGTAGCTGCAGCCCAGACACACATACTCAACACTCAAGTTTATTGAAGCATTGTTTACAGTAGTGAAGAATTGGGAACATCCCAAGTGATAAAATACATATAGTGAGGAGAGTCAGAAATAGCAAGTATGAGTCACAAGCACATAATAGCAACAGTGACTTTGACTTGTGATGCTGGAGGAGAGTATTAAAAATACCATGGACTACCAAGAGAACAAACATGTCTGTATTAAAAGGGGTGAAACCAGTTTGTCCATCTCACATACTTTGGGCATGTTGCCAGGAGGGACCAGTCCTTGGTGAAGAACATTGTGCTTGGAATGGTGGAGGGACAGTGCAGAAGATTAAGACCTTAGATGAGATGGATAGATGCAGTGACTGTGGCAATGGGGTCAGGTGTGTGAAACGATGAGGCTGGCTCAGGAAAGGGCATGGTTCAGAGCTGTTGTTCATAAGGCCACTATGAGTTATAGTCGGCTTAACAGCACATTAACAACAAAAGTAACCTATTATTTTTCAACCACACAAGATTAATTTCTGCCCCTTCATACCTTATGCTTATTCACAGATTGTGTTCCCTCAGAGCCCTATGTTTGTCATGAGTCTTCGTGATTCCTCTTTGTATATGTTTTCAACTTCAGCATCTCCTGCTAAATTGTTTCTCAGTATAGAGCACCAAGATCAAGACTCTGTCCCAATTACTTTACTAGGTTCCACCTACATGATATAAGTAGACACTTTGTTTTCTGTACCACTATATTCCCACAACAAAAACATATTCCCAGCATTTTACTTTATTGGCTGCCTGGGCACCTACCCTTAATGGCTTAGAGGTGCTCAACCATCAAGAGTGGCATCCACTTCCTAAATAACATGCCTCTGGAAACTCTATGAACTTTGATAAATGCTTTAGGCCTTTTGTTCATAGGGTCACTATGAGTCGTGTTTGACTTGAAGGCAATCAACACTACCACAACATATTCCCAGCATTTTACTTTATTCGCTGCCTAGGCATCTACCCTTAATAGCTTAGAGGTGCTCAATCATTAGAGGAACTTATCAAGTGAGCTCATTAATATGAAAAAATATTTTACATGCTGTAGAATGCTAGGCAATTTAATTCAGTGTTTGTCACTCATATGCACCTTGGGAAAACTGAACTAGAAAGGCTGATTTACCTCCTCAGTCCCATTGCTCTATGTTGAGCTCCCCAAGAGGACCTTTAACCAACTTTCTTTTGTCCCTTCTATTTGCCCTTCTAGGGTCACTCAGGATGTGTGAACTGTCTCGAATGGAATGAGAAAGGAGAGTAAGTATGTGCAGGAACACCTAGAGGGTGCTGGAGAAAGAATTGAGGAGTCTAGGAAAAGGTTTGCATTCCTCTCGGTAAAACTAAAGATAAGGACAAACCCAAATGAAAATCCCTGTTCTCCTGTGTTCCTAAAGATAGTCCATAATTTCAACACACAATTGCAATTAATCCCAGATGGATGGAGGGTTGGATGACCATCCATAGCTTGCTTTTTTTAACTAAAACCAGAGTGTTGAAGAAATATTGGAAAATTCTTAAATAGAAAAGAATCAACCAATGTTTCCAAGATAACCTTAAGTTCAACAACATCTGCTCTCCTTCAAGGCCTTTGTGGCCTCAATCCTTATCATTGGCTTTGTGGGATGGAGAGGGAACTTGGGAGCTTGAAGAGAGGTCAGAATTTCTCATTGTGCTCACAGCTTGTTGGCTTCTGGATCCGATGATCAGCACACAATTGTGTGGGACCCACTACACCACAAGAAGCTGCTCTCCATGCATACAGGACACACTGCAAATATATTCTCTGTTAAGGTGAGCCACAGAACAAGTGAATGGGGGTCACTGGGCTGTAGGCTTGTTTGTGTTGGTACATGTGTCCCATGTACCCCTGGAATCACATACTTTTTGGATCTTAGCATCTGATGGTGATTCCTGAAAACCTCTTCTTTTTCCATACTCTGCTTCCTCTCTTAGAACCAAGAAGTCAGATCTAAAGGTGGTGATAGTGGATTTTGAAAAGCAGGCAGACCTGACTCTTGACTCCTTCATCTGCCTTTTGACAGCTGTCTGCATCAGACAAATCACCTACTTCTCTGAGCCTGTTTTCTCATCTGTAAAAAGAAAGTAACCATGTGTAGGGTTGATACTCTAATTCTGTGAGTGAACTTAGTAACAGCACCTAGCACAGATGTTTTTAACTAGACCACATTTTTGTAGGAAATTAATCTACTAATTTGTTGTTGGAAAGGACTTGAACTGAAGAACAGTGGAAAGTGGACGTTAGAAATATCTGCAGACCATTTAAGTCCTGTTATGTAGACATGACATGAAACCTGTTCTTCATGGTCTCAGAACAGAAGCAAATGTAGGCTCAGTTCAAGGATGAATTCTCTAATACTTGAATTACCTAAGATTTGAAAATATCTCTGTATCCTAACCTTGAAGTATTCCATTCACTGGGATACGTCCATCTACTAGTGGAAGGTTAGAGGAAATAACCTTTAAGGGCCTTTCAAGCTCTGAGACTTGATAATGCATAACATTTGAGAGTAGATTGTCTTTTGGAAAGCTTCGTTAATGTAGTATTTTCATAACTGATAATCAAGAGGAACTAGAAGATTCCTGAACAAGAAGGATGGTTAGAGAGCCCAAGACCTGCTTACTTCCCAAAAGCTGCAACACAAACTGACATACTCACATCCTTGCTTTTGCAGCATTATTTACGATAGCAAAGAATTGGGAGTAACCTAAGTAATTTAAAAACAAAACAAAACAAAACAAAAAAACACAAACCTACTTATTTGCTTAAATCTTGCCGCCTCTTAGAGTTCTGAATCTCATTTACTATTCCAGAGACTAAATCCTAGAGAAATTTCTGTTGTTGCAATTTGTCCTAAGATAACTTGTCTTATTTGAGAAACAAAACAATGCTGACTCACCTCTTCAATGGCCAAACAAAGGCTTCATTTTGCCCCTGAAATATTTTAGGCTCAGTTTTGAGTCGGTGTATAGTCAGGGAAGAAACCTAAACCATCAGTTTAGCATAATAGAGGACAGAAGAATTATTGAGTTCACACACTACCATTTGATGTTCCCTTGATACACCCTGTGATAGTAAGGGCAAGGCCCTTATATATTTATCAACCTCCTTGACTGAAAAGGGAAAAAAAGTGTATATTAATGATCTCAGCATAGTGGAGACTGTAAAGATGCCACAGAATCAGGAAATGTTCTCATCTGATGCTCATGGGGTCACGTTGTTAGGTACCATCAAGTATGACTCATAGCAACCCTATGAACAGCTGACCTGAACCCTGTACCATGCTCATTGTGACACACGGGAGCCCATTGCTAAACTCATTGTGTCAGTCCATCTCATTGAGGGTCTTCCTCTCCTTCGCTGACCCTCTGTCTTTCTAAGAATGACATCCCTTAAAAGGAATAGCCTCACCTAACTACACTAGTCCTAGCCAACTCAGTGACACAGGATAACCACATAAATATATTGAACCCACCTGCTCCCCCTGGTGGCAACTACTGGGTTTGGTGAATATATCAGCAGCCGTATAGGCCCTTGGTAATAGACTCACCTGTTTGTTTCTACTGTGCATTGAGTATCATCATTCTGGATGGAATAAAAGACTGTTGGTTGTTCTTGAAAACAATTCTGTATATTCCATCTAGCTCTTGTTATGAGGAGTAACTTTTAAAATATTTATGTCCTTAAAGCACTGAAAGTCTTGGTTCTTTTAAAGTTATTAGAAGTATTTGTTATTCATTCCCCAGTTATTATATTATGAGGCAATATGCACATGGAATCCAAAATACTTGCATTTGAACTATCATGCTGAATGTTAGTACTGAACTTGAATTTTCAGTTACTTTGTTATCCGGAGTTACTGGGTAGTACAGAGGGTGTTTGACTGTTAACAAAATAAGTAAGGCATTTTGAGTTTACCTAGAGGTGCCTTAGAA
Organism: Elephantulus edwardii; assembly: GCF_000299155.1. NCBI lineage: Eukaryota > Metazoa > Chordata > Mammalia > Macroscelidea > Macroscelididae > Elephantulus > Elephantulus edwardii. The sequence goes on along the minus strand of NW_006399778.1, from coordinate 1,847,632 downwards.
GAAAGTCCTGCCAGTCCTCTTCTTAAAAATCAGCCATTGACAACCCTGTGGCACACACAGTTTTACCCTGACACACATGGGGGTCACCATAAGTTGGAATTGAGGATAGCAACTGCTAACTTGTTGAGGTATCAATAAGATCAAGTACCCAACTCCAGTATCTAGCACATTGTAAATGTTTACTGAATTGTAACAGCAGCTGTAATTACGATCTTAATTAGTTCTTACTTGGAGAGGAATCAGAATAAAGGGATTTCTCAAGTAGTCTAAGTTAGCATGGATCCACTCCAGCAAAGTGAAACAATGTATCCTAAATTAGACCTTTGAACCTATTGCTTCTGCTCAGGGTGCAAAGGGTTTTTATTGAATTGGCTTGGGGAAGCCTATTTCCTTAATCTGTTTTAGAGAGGAAAAAGTGGTATTGATACCTAGACTAGTCCACTGACCTGGCTGGCCTTCCATTTTCTACCCCTAATCCCTTTTCTGATCTCTTCTAACCAGTTCCTGCCGCACGCTGGGGACCGCATCTTGATCACTGGAGCAGCTGACTCCAAGGTGCATGTCCATGACTTGACAGTAAAGGAGACGATCCACATGTTTGGAGACCACACAAACAGAGTGAAACGCATCGCCACAGCACCAATGTGGCCCAACACATTCTGGAGTGCTGCTGAAGATGGACTCATTCGGTAAGGGCCAAGGCATCAAGCAGAGCTCCCCTGCTCCCCCATCCCACCTGCCCCCTTTCTACCATGTCTTTCTGTGGGTCTAGCTTCTTTCAGTCAGCAGTTCCAGTCTGATTTGTTGTCCCACAACAGTTGTCTTTATACATACTCAGCTGCGACTGTCTATTTACCCCACCCTCCCCCTCCCCCTCTTACCTTCTTGTCTGGTTATCTAGGGCTGCTAGAGTGGAAACACCACAACTGGATAGTTTTAATAAACAAACTTACTTTTTTTAAATTATATTTTAACTAAAGTTTACAGAAAACTTGGATTTCCATTCATTTCTTCTTGCACATTTTCCTCCCTACACCCGCTATAGCATTTAGGAAGCAAGAAGTCCAAATTCAGCCCAATTTGGGGGGAGATATCCTTTTGTTGGCTTTGGAAGAAGGTCTTTGTCTCTAAAGTTTCTGCTTCTTGGATTTCCATGAGTCCTGATACTATCTTACCCCATCTTTCTTCTTTATCTCAAAAGCCATTGACTCAAAATATACTCTACACTAATCCATCCTTGTTACCACAACAAAACCCATTTCCAGATGGGATTATAACTACAAAGCATAGAAGTTGGGATTGATAATACATATTCTTAAGAGAACATGCCTCAATCTATAGATTCCATCCTTTGTTCTCCCCCCAAATTAATGTCCTTACAACATATAAATCTCATTCACCCCATCTCATCATTCCAGAAGTCTTTAGTCAACTCCAAATCTAGAGTCTTCTGAATCATCTGAATCAAATTAAGAGTGAGATTTGAGGTATAATCCATCCTTGGGCAAAGTTACTTTTCATCTTTGAGATCTAGACTCAAAGTTCCCTATTTCCTAGTGACAGAGCAAGCACAAGGTAGACATTTTAGGGATAACAGACACCAAGCAAAACTCAAACCCAGAAAAGCAAATTACATTAGTTTTCAAGACCTGAAAATAATACTCTTCTCTGAGACCATCAAGGCCATGGGCTTACCTTCTAGACTGTGGGTGTTGGTCACACCCTCTCTATTCAGAGTGGGAGCCCTTCAGCCCTGGGCATGAGCAGTGCCTTCCAGGCCCTCGGATGGCCTCTGCTCTTTCACCTTTAGGCAGCCTCATTCTCCTAGTCCATCTAAGGAGCAGCTCTAAACCCTCAAAACCAGCAAATTTGTTCTTCTGCCCCTTGGGCACGACAGTCTCATCCTCTCACCTTTGAGTACCAGTTCTACACCCCTAGTAGCCCCATATTTCAGAAATCTCAGCTAAATATCAAAGTGCATTACGTACAAATGCTACCTTCCATCGTTCATTCTAACATAATCAGGACTTCAGACTACTTCAGAATAGCTCTATAATTGCTGTTGTAAGCAAAAACTACATACTCATTGCAGTGCCTGTTGTGTTTTGACCTGAGTAGGAAACAAACATGCGTACCCTGGTCAAAGATGGCAGCTAGCCCCGCCGTGGTCCGTAATTAGCCGCCATGGTACTTGCTGAATGTGCTGTACCCACTGTACCAGCTCAGAGGGCCACAGCTCCAAGTGTTCTGAACCAGCTTCCTCATCCAGCTGATGCAGCCTGGCAAGGCTTAGCCTGACAACACTGTGCAGTTCCAGATCCCACTGGAGATGACCAGGGTAGACCTCAGGAACTACCTGCACAGTATCTACCAGGTGCCGGTGGCAGCCGTGAGGATACGGGTGCAGCATGGTTCCAGCAGGAAACAAGATCACAGAAACGTGCAGGTGAAAAAGCCAGACTACAGGGTCGCCTGTGTCCAGCTGTCTCATGGGCGACCTTCACCTTCCCGGACCTATTTCCTGAGAAGCAGCCAGACCCCAAAGGTGTCACCAAGGAGGACCTACAGAAGCAGTTCATGAAGGAGGAGCAGCAGAAGCAGAGCCAGGATCCCCAGCATGGCGGTGTCCCCTCCTGGTTTGACCTGTGACACAGCCACGGGGCAGAACCAGCCCCAGGCTCCAGTAAAACAGCAGAAAGAAAAAGAAAAAAAAGATGGCAGCCAATAACACTTTGAATGTGTGCTGATCTCCGTAATCCTGCCAATAATCCAGTCTTCACCATCAGGCTCCTAAAACCTTAGAGAAAAAGGACTGTGGCAGGCCTTGTGGAGAGCAACATTATTAGGACTCGTTCTGTGCCTGACCCTTTTTCACCCTTACGAGTTACCATTCAGAAGCATTTTCTCTGACCACTCTTGTTAAAGTAGACCCAAAATTGTTCTTTATATACACACAGGTTGATCATCTGAGTCACCATCTCTAGTTGTGTTATCATATGTTATCTTATGTACTTGTTGGTTTACTTTTTCATCCAGATCCCCCGATGAATGGTAAACTCTCTTAGATCATCTCATGTCATCTAGTTCTTGGTTGTGTCCCTAAAGCCCAGGACAGTACCTGGCATGTAGAGGTACATAACAAGTTCTCTTGAACAGTTTGCCAGTGGGAGTGTACCTGAAGGAGGGAGAGCTACACATGGTGAAATGAACTGTTGCCTTCTTCAGAGCATGTGTTCTGCCTTCCTTCAGCCTGGAATGAAATCATTTCCTTTCTTAAACTCCAGCCTTAATATGTGACTTTAGAATTTGTTTCTCATCTGCCCAACTGCTGTAAACACTTTAGTAAGAAACAGGACTCTGGAATCAGACCGGGTGTCAGGTCAGGTCCTGGCTCTGTCACTCAGGATTTTACAGGAGAAAGTCATTTGCCACTAGTTCTCAATTTCCTTAGCTGTAAAATGGGAATAACCATAGTATCTCTCTCATTTGTCTGATCATTAAAATTGAGATAATGCATTTAAAATCTTAGTATAATACTAGGAAGAGAGAAATTATTTCATTGCTAGTAGACCAAACTAGGTTGTGTTTGATGATCTTGACTGAGCCAAGGCCAGCGAGTAGAAGTTCAGAAACTAGGGAGTTGGCTAGGATCCATAGGCACAGTTAGAAATAACCACCTAGCCAAATATGAACTTGAGTCCCACTTGGGCCTTTGGATGGTCAAGAAAAGCACAGAAGACTTGTTGGCATGAGCGGAGTATGTGAAGGCTAGAATAAATGTGATGCGTACAGGATAAGGAGTTCTGTAATTGTAATAACCCAGGTTTGAAAAACTGAGGAATAAAATTTAGAGAAGTATGTGAAAGCAGGTCTTGAAAACCAGCTTGAGAAGTTTGAACCTTTACCTGTGAAAAATAGTAAGGAATCTGCAATTTTTTTGAGCAGAAGAGTAATGTTTCTGTATTTTAGGACAAAAGAGAAGAGTGAAGAGATTATTAGGGGTACAAAGTTTTTGTTAAGAGTAATGAAAAAAATTCCCAGAGGTGCACGGTTCAAATCCACCAGATGCTTTGCTGGAGAAGGAGGAACAATCTCCTCCTGTACCAGTCAGATCTGATTTGACGGTACACACACACAAAATAATTTTTAAAAAAAAACCAACCTAAAAAAAATTGGAAATAGTAGTGATTGTTGCACATCAATGTGAATATAATTAATGCCATTGAATTATGTGTAAAAAATGGTTATATTACAAATGTTGTGTTACATATTTCACCACAATACAAATTTTGCATAGGAAAGATGATTGCAGATGTCTAGCCAAGAAGTGGGTCAGTCCATGAGTGATGGGCCTCACCCCCTTCTGAATGTACCTGTAAACCGGCAGCAGAATCATGGTGGGGTAGAGCGTGCAGCTGCTGGGCAGGTTTCTGGCATTGCTTTCCCCCCGAGTGGTACTCTGTCTTGTCAGAGAGCAGGTGTGCTCGAGTTGCCCGATGCTGGGTCCCTCTAGGTAGCCTTTAATGCTCTCCAGGTTCTCTTTACTGTCACCTCTACACTTCCTTTGTTTCCTAAACTAGATTAGAAAACTGCTGTGTAGAGTGGTCAAAAATGCCTTCTTAGGAGTCTGCCCTAACTCTGTGCTCTCTGTGTCATCCTGGGCAGATTATTTAACTTCTGTGACTGGTTTTCTAATGGTATCAAGGGATGGTGTAACATTTAATTAAGTAATGTTTGTAAAACAAGATGATAAGTGATAGATACAAAATAAATGTTCACCAAGTGTTGGTAATATTCATAGTAGTAGTACTAGCGTCAATAATATTGATATCTATAAAGAAAGGGGAAATAGGATCTACAAAAACGGATTATGTTAGAACAAAACAGAATGTGTTGAAAGCCTCCTACTGTTCCTAGCACTTAATGGACACTCAGAAAATGAAAATAATCTTTGACATTCTTACAGCTTACAAAGAAATCCAAAGCCCCTCTCAATTTCCTTACATGACAAAGCCTTGACTTCTCCCAGAATAGGCACACAAGGACCAATTTCCCTAACTCTGTCCCCTCTCTCACAGCCAGTATGACCTTCGGGAGAACAGCAAACACTCGGAGGTGCTGATTGACCTGACAGAGTACTGTGGCCAGCTGGTGGAGGCCAAATGCCTCACCGTCAACCCCCAGGACAACAACTGCCTGGCAGTAGGGGCCAGTGGGCCCTTTGTGAGGCTCTATGACATTCGCATGATCCATAACCACAGGTATGAATAGCTTAGCCTCCTCTGTATTGGCTTACTGCCTCAAGACTGGCAGGGCAGTGACCCATGGGGTAAGCCATAGAAGCCTGCTGCCCCCTCACCTCATTTCTGTGCCCTTTTTTCTTTTTGTGAAGGGTTTGGTGTTTGTGTTTAGTTTTTTAATTTTGTAACTAGAAAAAATTTAGCTCTTGCTTGATTTGTAGAATAGTAAAAATATAGAGATTGCCTATAACCCCATCACCTAACATAAATCACTGTGTAGAAAATTTCCAGCTACCTCCTTTGTTCTGAATGCTATGATTGTTTGTATAGAATTATCTTACACACATAGTTTTTTCATATATATAATTTTATTGTATTCTTTCTTTAAAAACATAAGTAGGATATACTCAGAATCCCCCCGGGAGTCCCAAGACGGATCAGCTCCACCATCCTGGGCTTTCAGTGGACTCCTGGACCAGGACAGACACAGGAATGTCTGGCCTGCTTCCTTCCATTTGTAGGTTTAGGACCACAGCTTCTCTTGAATGCTACATGGCTTAGAGTGTTGAGCCTTGGCTTCTTCATCTGTGAAATAGGGATAATAGGATGTTGGTCTTGAGGATAAAAACAGATTGCAGGTCTACTCTGCAAAAACTGTAAAATATATGTCCACAGTTGTCTAGGTGGTTGACTTTTAGGGTTGTTTAAGTTAGTAAGATATTTTATCTCTCAGAGATACAAACCTTGGTTTTCTTCTATGGAGTGTGGGTTTTAGGGTAGCAGTAGGAATTATAACCTGTATGAATTTCCTTCCTGTCAGAAAAAGCATGAAGCAGAGCCCTTCAGCAGGTGTGCATACCTTCTGTGACCGGCAGAAGCCCCTTCCGGATGGTGCAGTCCAGTATTACGTAGCAGGTAGGGTTCAGTCCAGCTCCTGCCTGTGTGCGTAACATTGTCAAGGCAGTGAGGAGAGGCTGCAGAGTGTGGTGGTCAAGAGCAAGGGACTTACAGTTAGAACTATGTTTTAATCTCAGTCCTTTGGCAAATTACTGAGCCCTAGTCTTTTTTATTCCCCTCCCTCAATCTTCTCCCCCTCCCCAAACCTTACTAAATGATATAAAACATAAGCTGTTGTTGTATTTAACGTAACAGTAAGGACTTGGTATTTTGTAGCTGCTGTTGCTATCAAGTTTACTGTTAGCATCATCGATAAAACTTTAAACAGCAGCTCTCCCCTTTGGTGGGGGCTGGGATTCTCACACTAGCATGATTGGGTTTCCCCCTACAGGTCATCTGCCAGTGAAGCTACCTGACTACAACAACCGTCTGAGAGTGCTGGTTGCCACCTATGTAACCTTTAGCCCCAATGGCACAGAGCTGCTGGTCAACATGGGAGGGGAGCAGGTCGGTCTGACTATGAGAAGTGGTTCTCACACCCACCCTATATCCAAGAGCCAAAGCTGTGCACCCCATCTCCACTGACATGAGGCTGGACAAGAGAAACAGGCTTCTTGTGAATTCACATTACTGTGAAATATAGGAGAGGGACTTTTAGAGAGTTTCCTGGTTTGGTCTTTTCTCTCTTTTTTCCCCCATTAATACTAAGTTGCTATTTTATTACTGTTTATATACATTATGATGTTGAACAAGTTTATTTATATGAGCTGTAGGTTCCTTGTTTCTAAAATAGTATCCCTACAATGCAAACTGGTAAAGTTTAAAAGAAAATGTCTGTGGAATACCCACTATTCAGTGCCTTCCCTATTTCAGGTGTTTATTAATGGGAGTACTCAATAGTGGTGGTTATGAATAAGTGAGAACAAAGCACACTTTAATCTTGTTTTATACCCATAACAGAGGTGCCTCAAGTTAGAAGACACAGAGGAGAGTTGATACGAAAGTGGCTCTATGCCTGTGGACATGAACATTCTAGCCTCCTGGGTTTCGGCTCTTGCCTAGGGCAGAAAGAGAATCTGGGAGGAAGTTCCTGGGGCTCAACACATGCAGCTAGGCTGTGGTTTAGGACCAGCCTTGGGAAGTGCTCTTTGATAATGGCAGGTTGCTAAACCTCTGTTGGTGTATTCTTGGTCAGGATATTTAGTCATTCCTTCTACAAACACTTTCTGAGCACATACCTGGCACTAAACAACCAGGACAAATGTGAACTATGATCCATCCCCAGGCTGACAGTGGCAAGATAGTAAATGAAACAGTTGGTGGCATTACAAAGCAAGATACAATTATAGATGAAAGAAAAGGGGTGGAGAATAGGTGAGTGCCTGAGCTCAGAATAGGAGCAGCTTCAGAGAGCTGAGCTGCCCCATGGCCTGTAGGCAGACAGGGATCAAAGGGAGGCAGGGTAGCAGAGTAGTTAGGAGCCAGGATCTGGTATCACACAGACCTGAATTGAGCTGTGCCACATGCATCTGTGACCCTGGAGAAATGGAAACAATGGTATAGATATTCGTACATTTAATGGAGTGGTTCCAGCAAAGGATGAAGTACTTTGCAAAGTTCTTAGAACAGAGTAAGAATTCAGTAAATATTAAGTCATAATAAATAATACTTCATTATTAAAAAAGAAAAACTCGCATTTCCAGTGAGTTGGAACAAATTCATAACTGATCCTCCAGTGAGTTTCCAAGTCTGTAAATCACACAGGAGATTGCCCATGTTTCTCCCAAAGAGCCACTGGTGGATTTGAACAGATAGAGAGCATCGACTTTGGGTTAGCAGTGCAACTCCCTACCACCATAACTATCAGCATTACTTTGGGAAAATCACTTGCTCCACTGAGGCTTCAGTTTTTTTCATCTGTAAAATGAGGCATTTGATTTTGTGACCTCTGAGGACCTTGCCACTTTAAACATGTGATTCTAGTTAATGACAGTATTTCAAGGATTTAAGGAGACCATCTAGGGCTACTTTTAAGGCCAGGTGTTCAGAAGGTGTTCTTGCCCAAAGCTTACTCCCTGGGAACCCCTCCTGTCCTGGTTTAGTGGTCTAGAAGCCCATGTTTTATACTCAGTAGTCACTGTGTTCCAAGATTCTGATCTTAAGAGCCACCAATGCTTTACTAGAGGTCCAACTACATTCTTACCTCACAGCTTCCATCTTTTCTTCTGACCTCTCAATTTTAGGTCTATTTGTTTGATCTGACATATAAGCAGAGGCCGTACACCTTCCTCTTGCCTAGAAAATGCCACTCCTCAGGGGGTAAGTACAGGGCTTAGCCCTTCTCTCATGGTATCTCTGCTAACATGGGGCTGGGGAACTTGGGTATGTGCTGCCTTTTCTGAGAAGTCTACGTCTTACTCTGGTCTATGCCCATGATTTACCAAAAAGGATCAGTACTCTGAAACAAAATCCTCTGTACAGTAAGAAGGAAGATAAAAGGCCAGTGAAGGCCATCAGAGGAGTTTGTATTAGAACCCTTTAAATTTCCCTATGAAAATGCAGGTGCTTTCCGTGACTTTCAAGTTCCTGAAGAAGTTAATTTCCCTTTCTCTGACTTCTTTCTTAAGACTAGTTATTTTGGGAACCTTTCTCATCCCGACACAGCTCAGAGCAATGCCAAGTTGAAGCTGTGTCCCTTGCTAGCCAGCAGAGGGCGCACAGGCTTTTCTTTATGCTTATCATCTGCTGGTCTGTAAGAACTTGCTTTCTGGTAATGAATATTTCTCATGGAGAATGGAACCAACAATGTGATGGAAGTTAGCAATCTGCCAAGGGAGGAAATTGGAATTCCTCCTGAAACTCTTGCTGTTCCTTTCCCCCCCACCCTCTATCAGAAGTACAGAATGGCAAGATGTCCACCAATGGTGTGTCTAATGGTGTGTCAAACGGCCTACACCTTCACAGCAATGGCTTCCGGCTTCCAGAGAGTAGAGGACACATCAGGTGAGGCCAGCCCGACTTGTGCAGCCCTCCTAGCCCCAACTGTACCATTTAGACTAGAGGGAAAGGCATGGCCTATATGCCTCCTGCCAGCTCCTGCCTCAGACTATCTTCCAGAAGGTACAGGTGGGGGGGAAAGATTCTGAAGGGAGACTAGTGCTCCGGTGCTGCTGCTACCTGATAGGATCCCAGCCATCCTCAGACTGAAGCTCTGGTCCCTTGGTAGTAACTAGGGTCAAGGCCTGGGGACTAGCTGCCTCTTAGCACTGAGCTCTCTCCAAAAGGGACACCACCAAAGTTTTTACCATCCTATAAGCATATTTTTGTTAAGACCTCTGTGGGGCTTTTTGTATATAGGAATGATTGATTCAGAGATGTTCAAACTCTCTAACCCTTGAGAGAAATAGAAGAGGACCTGAGTAGTCCTAAAGTTCAGCTCACTGTGCAGACAGGTGGCTGGGACAGGCAGTATCAGCTACCTATTTAATCATACTAGCAGTTTGGTTAAGAATTGCCTTACTAAAGCAACTATGCGATATCATCTCACCCCAGACAGAATAGCAAAATTTAACAGAACAGCAAGCAACAAATGCTGGCGCTTTCTCAAAAAGTTGCAAGTAGAGATACCATTTTTTAAAAATTATTTATTTTTTATGTGTGTACCGTCAAATTGGATCTGACTGGTACAGGAGGCGATTGTTCCTCCTTCTTCAGCAGAGCATCTGGTGGATTTGAACCATGCACCTCTGGGATTGCAGTGCAGTTTTCTGCCACTAGGCCACCAGAGCTCACCTAGAGATACCATTTGACCCAGCAATTTCACTACTGGGAATATACCCCAAAGAGACCATAACTGACATCCAAGCAGATATATGCACACCCATGTTTATCACAGCTTTATTCACAATAGCAAGGAGTTGCCCATCAACAAACAAATGGATAGAGAAGCTGTGGTATATTCACACAATGGAATACTATGCTGCATTGAAAAACAAGGAACTCATGCAATATTATTCAAAATGGGTGACTCTGGAGGACATTATGCTGAGTGAAGTATCCCAGTCACAAAAGGACAAATACTGCATGGTGCCACTGTTGTAAAACAGGACTAACCTTGGGGTTGGGGGGAGACTGAGAAAGATGGGTTCAGTAATGTATACTGCATTGAAACAGATGAGGGAGAAAACTGCTTAAAAGGGATATGTGATTAGGTATTTTTGTCATGACAGGTGTCTTAGAGCGAAGGCTACATGGTGGAGTGAACCTGGGGGAGGGTTTGTAAAACAATGAAATAATTTTTCTTTTACTTTTCCAAGAGGGTAGTGTACTAGGGGGGAGGGTTGAGAGGGGAGAAAAGTGCAACAATAAATGAATGGAAATCCAAAGTCTCTGTAAATTTTTACTGAAATTAATAATAAGTTTAAATTTAAAAAAAAGACTGCACACAGAGGAACTATCTGGGGGGGGGAGAAGAATTGCCTTACACATGTCTTCTCTCTCTGTTTGCTCTTGAGTCAGAACCAGCTCATAACTGGTCTTCCACTGGGTTTCCAAGACTATTAATTGCACAGGTGGAGATTACCCATCTTTCTCCCATGGAGTATATTTCTCCTGTTGGTATATTCAAACCACCAGAGAGGCTTGACCTTTGGATTAGCAACACAACTCCCTGTAGACTGTGCCACCTAAGCTCCCTTTCAACTTATCCAAGGCAGCTTTATTTCTACTCCTGCTTTTAATCTGGCCCCAAAGGCAAGAATGTCTGGAAACAGACCTATTGCCTTTGATAGTAACCTTGGCCAGTGAACAGTGGTTCTCTCTCCCAGAGGGCAATGCAGATCTCAGATCCAAGAAAACATTGATGGCCTAGTGGCAAGAAGCTGTACTGCAATCCCAGAGGTTCGTGTTCAAATCCATCAGCGGCTCTGCTGGAGAAGGAGGGGCAATCTATTCCTGTACCGGTCAGATTTGATCTGATGGTACACACACACAAAAAAAAATAATAAAAATGTTTTAAAAAATAATAATAAAAAGAAGAACATTGATGACCCTTAGGAATGGCCTATAGATGTCTCTACGCTACCCTAACATTCCTTGACTGCCTTAACTTGGCTCTGCTTAATCCACAGCCCCCAGGTAGAGCTGCCCCCTTACCTGGAGCATGTGAAACAGCAAGCCAATGAGGCTTTTGCTTGCCAGCAGTGGACCCAGGCAATTCAGCTCTACAGCAAAGCTGTGCAGAGGGCCCCTCACAATGCCATGCTCTATGGGAACCGAGCTGCTGCCTATATGAAGCGCAAGTGGTAAGTGGACACCACAGAGAAGACTCAAGTCTAGGATGAGAGACAATTCAACTGATCCAAAATGCAGTGGGCATGCTAGAGCCAAAGTTGTAAGGCATCCAGGGAGGATAGCAGTGACACCCACCCTGCTACCTCTTAAGAGTTTCTTAACCTGGACAAGCCTCTCCTTCGAGCCTCCAGGATGAGGTAGACAGTGCCTGATCCATGATTTAGGAAGTCTCGAGTACCAAGGAAACTCAGTTAAATGGAACAGAGATGTATTCACAAAGTAGTTCTAATAAGGTCCTGCTGCCACAGGGAAAGTAGGAGAGAATGATGGGTAATTCCAGTTGTAAGAGAATTGGGCCTTAGACTCATCATTGAAGGAGCAGTAGACTCACTAAGTAAAAAGGAAAGGTTTGGTGAATTCACTTGGTTCTGCAGCTCCTTGTCCCTCAGGCTTATTTTCTTGGGCCGTTAATACACGCTTTGGATCAAGCACAATAAGCTGGCTGGGTCATGCAGGGGTAGAACGAGTGGTGATAAAGGAGTAGGTCTGTAGCCTGAAGAACCCCTCTTTGAAGGGTATTTGAGCCTCAGTCCTTCTGCCTGCAAGCACCAGCAGGCAAGCAGGCAGGCAGACCCCCATCCTTCAGGCAGGGCCAGGACTAGAGATGGATAGAGCTGGGCCCACAGCCATTTCTGCTCCGTCTGGCATCCGTTGGCTCTGCCCAGACAGACAGGACAGCTGGTGTGCCATCGTCTGGCTGTAACCAGGCAGGCCAAAGAGAGAAGCTTAAGAAACCCACCCAACTCAGCAGGGGTAGTGGGTGGGAGTTTGGGAAGAAGCTACCTTCACAGGCTTCAGAAGTTTGCCAGGGGCTCAGGTGCATCCAAGCCCAGGAGATGACTGCTCTGGGACCTCTTGAAAGGCTTTGCATCTCTGTCCAAACTGTTGGGTAGAAGGCGGTGATTCTTGTCCAGGGACTAGTCTGTGAGCTCAGCTTTACTCCAGTTTACTTGCTAAGAGAGACTGATGATTTCCCAATCTATGTGTGCCCTTGACATGTTCTCTGAACTCCAGCTATGTGCTGGGGAATACAGAGTTCTGCACTCTAGGCTTCTGTGCTCAGCCTTAGGACGGGGGATGTAGACATGGACACAGTGCAGCATAAAAAGCAGGAAGCAGTCTGTCTTAGGAATGGCTCAGGTAGAGTGCTGTGGGCATGGGGAAAGTTGAATCTGTAGGGCTCAGTGAAGCGTCAGGAAGATGTGATGTCTGAATGGGCTTTAAGTGTGGGCAGGCTTAGACAAGGAGATGGAGAGAGGAGAAGACTGTGGGGGAAGGACATTCCAGGGATATGAAACGAAACGGTATGAACAAAGGCGTGGGGGTGGGGGACTGACTGAAGAGCTTGTTTGCAGAACAACAAATCCATTTGGCTGAAGCAGAGGGTTCAGGAAGGGACTGGCAGGAGATGAGTCTGTGAGGTAGCCTGGGGCCGGCCTGGGAAGGGTTTGGAATGCAGAGCGGTGGCGTTTGGCCTCGATTCAATGGATGATGGGCAGCTACTGAAGAGTTGTGAGCAGGAGAGGGCTGTGATGAGGGCCGTCCTTTCAGGGAGATTGATCTGGCAGCAAGTCTAAGATGGGTGAGCCCTGGGGCCAGCCTGCCTGCTCACTATCATCACATGCCTGCCAGTGACCCCCAGAATGTCACATTCTGTCCCAGACCAGTCTCCCTAGGGCTACCATCTGCTCTTGGGCACAGTGGGAGCTGTCACCCCTGGCTCCTGGCTGGTCTCTGGCCGGCTCTTTCTCCCCAGGAGCTCTCAGGGGCACCTTGCAGGCAGTAATTGGGTTTCCAAGCAGCGCCTGCCCCTTCGTCACAGCCACTCATTCTGACGCAGGCCACAGCATCCTAGCCTCTGTCCCACCTGTCCCCACCAGGGCTGAGCTGTCTGTTCCTGGTGGTCTCTGCAAGGCTGCTGCAAGGGCTGAATATGCAGGAGAACAGGGTCAGGAAGCACTCTCCTATGTGAGTCCTCCTTGGACCAGATGCCGAAGGCTTGTGACCTGTGCCCTTGGTGGAAGGACCATTGGCTCTAAGGAGCACTTGGCACAGTTGGATGTTAGACCCACCCCAAGACCAGCAGGGAAAATACAAATCAGCTTCCAAAGCTCAGAGAAGTGGCTCCTCGAAACTGCCTGGCTCTCCAGATAAGAGGCAGAACTAGGGTGCTGGTGGCTGTGCACGGTGGGCAAAGCAGGGGATTCTCTTTTGACCTCTTCCATACTCCTCTCCCCTCCTCCACCTCAAAAAACCACTCCTGTTTCCTTTCATCCATATGCTTCCGGAGAGAGATTGGAGGAGTGGGGATGATTTGGAGCTCCTGGCGTTCACACCCCCTCGCGCCATCAGCTTCCAGAGAGCTGACTCTGCCAGACATCAGGCCCCATCCTCCAGCCCCAGGAGGTAGAGGCCACAGCTGCTGTGGATCAGTCAGCCAGGACAGACGGGGGTCTGGCTAAGGGTTTACTGCCTGCTGGTCAGACCCTGAATCCCCAGCCTGGCACGTCTGGCTTCCTCAGACCACAGAACTGTCCTTGAGGGCCCCCTGCCTCGGACATGGCTTTGAAGGCCAGCCGGGGGGGATTTGAGGAGGTGGTTGGAGGAAGAGAAAAGGCAGGCTTGGGGAGCCTGAGGTGGGCAAAATGCCAGGCCTTCTGCTGCAGAGCTGCGGGTGCCTGGGGTGAGTGGGTGCAGTTACACTCTGTGCCCAGCAGAGGGCATCCTGACACCAGTTTTTGCCGGTTTCCAAGCCCTGGTGCTTCCTGGCTTACCTCTAGCTTTCTCTAGCTCTTAGGGAGGGACTGCAGGATTGAGCCAAGATTCTCTCTATCGCCAAGTTCCCTCACCATGAGATCTGTCAGGGGTGACTGAGGGCACCACTGACAGTGGAGCAAACAGTGGTTGCCATGTGGCCTGACCTCCAAGTCACTTTCTCCTGCCTTCACAGGGATGGTGACCATTATGATGCTCTAAGAGACTGCCTCAAGGCCATCTCCCTAAACCCATGCCACCTGAAGGCACACTTCCGCCTGGCACGCTGTCTCTTTGAGCTCAAATACGTGGCTGAGGCCCTGGAGTGCCTGGATGACTTCAAAGGGAAGTTCCCGGAGCAGGCCCACAGCAGTGCTTGTGATGCGCTGGGCCGCGACATCACAGCTGCCCTCTTCTCCAAAAACGATGGTGGTGAGTGAGCAGGGAGGCGGGCTTGCTGCCACTCTGTTTCAAGTGATGTGTGACATTCTGGGAAAGAACATAGTTCTAGAAACTTGGGCTTCAGATACTGAATCTGAAACCTTGTGACCTTAGGACAGTCACCTGATCTCTTCAAGACTCGCTTTCCTTATCTCCAAAGGGGAATGATAGCATCTCCTATTCAGAGTTTCTATTGAGGATTAGCAATAACATGTTTAAAGCACCTGGTATAGTGCCTGGTACTAAGGATAGGAATCAGCTGAGCCCAGACTGGCCACATGGGTTCCATTTGGGCATTTGCACCTGCTCATTGACAGGGCCTTGGCCTCTCCACTTGGCTATTTAAGTAAGGGGCAGCAGCTGGTCATTGAACTTGTTCCAGTTTGTATGAGTGCAGCAGAGACGTAATACAGGGTGATAGAAGTGCCGTGGGCATGGGCTGTGGAGCGTTGGGTCTATTGTGGTACCTGTGTGACCTTGGAAAAGGCCTAGCCTCCCAGAACCTGCTGCCTTAACGGCACAGAGAGCATCTGAAGCCCGTCCGCACCACTTTCCTTTGTTGTACTGTATGAGCACTAGATAACAGTAGTGTTGGTCCACAGCAGGTAGGAGCCTCACCTCTCCCCTTTGCCATTTGCGAGCTGTGTGACTGATTCATTTGTTTACTGAATAGTTCTCAACCTACCTACAGTGCCTGCAGGCACTGTCTTGGGCCCTGGGAATACAGTCCAGGTCTGCAGTGATTTCTCTGTTGATGAAACTGGCAGCCTAGGGAAGGACCCATGGGGTGGGGGAGAAATAGCTGGGAGTGTTCTGAGGAGATGGTATAGGTATGTATGAAAGGGGTTAATGGCAGTCTGAGGTTTTTAAAAAAGAGAGATTTAAGTTGGGGTCTGAAGGATGAAAAAGAGGAGTTAACTAGATATAAAGCATGGCTGTCGAAGATAGAGTTCCCAGCAGATGGACCAGCATGTGCAAAGACCCTGAAGCAGGAATCAAAAGGTACTTTGAAGGAAGTCAGAAAGTAGTATGATATTAACCCAAGTCCCTCAACTACTATCTTCCAGAAGATAAGAGAGTAAACCTTATTGTCATAAGAACTATGACTCTAGGGAGCTCTGGTGGCCTAGTAGCAAGAAGTTGTGCTGCAGTCCTGAAGGTGTGTGGTTCAAATCCACCAGATGCTCCAGAGGGACAATCTCCTGTGCCAGTCCTATCTGATTCGACAGTACACAAAAAGGGAGGCGGGGGTGTGAGGTGGGAAGAGCTATGACTCTTTTGGAAAGTCACCCATTCAAGGTTCTGTGTGCCAGACCCTGAGCCTTTGTTTCCTGCATCTTAACGTCCACAGGAACAGAGCTTGAGTGAGTGCATCCTTGGTGCTCAAGGGCGTTTACTAAGGGACTTAAGTACTGGCACCCTGGCAACAAGGGTCTCCTTTTAAACATCTTCAGGAGCCAAAGCCAAAGATGCTTCTCCCCTACAACCTTTTCCTAGGTCAGGAAAGAGATAACAGGGCAGGTGAGAGACAGGAGACTCATCTTTTTTTAATCTCTGCCTTCAGAAGAGAAGAAAGGAGCTGGTGGTGGAGGCCCAGTCCGCCTGCGCAGTACGAGCCGCAAGGACTCCATCTCAGAGGACGAGATGGTGCTGAGAGAGCGAAGCTATGACTATCAGTTCCGCTACTGTGGCCACTGCAACACCACCACAGACATTAAGGAGGCCAATTTCTTTGGCAGGTCTGAGGCCCTAAAGAGGCCGGAGGCGGGAGGGGCACAGCCCAGTCATCAGCAAGAGGTTGCAGGTGGAAGGAGGTGGTGTGAGGGCTTCATGATTTTAGAAATGTCTCCAACCCCAGCGCTGCCTCTGTAACCTTGGGCAAATGGCTTCACCTCTGTCAGCCTCAGTTTCTTCATCTGTAAAGTGCAATTAGTCCTAACTACTTGTGGGACCATAATGAGGACTAATGAGATAACAGAAGTATCCAGTGCACGGCCTAGGATGCCTCTTCACACTACCACCTCCTCCCTCTGCCTCCATGGGTCAGACTGTGTGGTTCTTTATCTGGATGCTTGGTGCCTCCCTCTACCAGGGATATGAAGTACAAGCCCTCCGAGGCTGGGAATCATAACAGAATCAGAGCTCAGAACTGTACCCTGTGGACTGAGGGGTATAGCCTACGTCTCAGATATCACCACCCTCAACTTACCTCTGTAGATGTTTGTACTTTCTCTTCGGGTAGATGCAGTGCATGAACATGAATCATAATTGTCTGCTTCAAATGTCACAGTGCATGAGGAAACTGCATACTGTAGAACTTAGAAGTCTGGATCCAGGAAGGCTAGCATTTGTCAGTGAAGGCTTAGATAAGGATGCTCTAGAGGCCTCAAAGGCGGAAAACCTGCCCGACACCCAGGAAAGTTATGGTGTGCTTTGAGAAACCCAGATGCCCCATAACTCTGGGTTTAAGGGAACAGTGAGTGGGGCTGTGCAGTATGGAGAGGATTATGTGCTTGGGAGTTCTGAGTCAGGCAAAGACCCCAGAATAAAGGGATGTGAGTGGCTCCAGACTTCCCTACTCCTCTGCACTTGAGACTATAGAGCAGTACCCTACCTGACCTCCCTGCCCTTTGCCCCCTGCCAGCAATGCTCAGTACATCATCAGTGGCTCTGACGATGGCTCCTTCTTCATCTGGGAAAAGGAGACCACAAACCTGGTTCGAGTGCTTCAGGGAGATGAGTCCATTGTCAACTGCTTGCAGCCGCATCCCAGCTACTGCTTCCTGGCCACCAGCGGTATTGACCCAGTGGTACGGCTCTGGAATCCCCGGCCAGAGGTGAGGGTTCCACTGAGGTGGCCTGAGCCAAACAGGTAAAGAAACCCTGTTCCAGGCTCCACCTGGAAGGCGTGAGTCAGAAAAGTGACCAGAAGCTGTCATGGCAAAGACTGTCATGATGGATTCCAAAGCTTCACATGCTGTGGAGCAAGAGCACTGAGGCTTGGGAAGCTGGGACAGGGTGGACTCCTGCCCTCGTGGGAGCATAGCCTGAGCTAGCGCCACGGAAGAGACTCATGTGAGAAACTATAACCAAAGACAGGGGAGGCAGAAGGGATGCCTCATGAAAAGTGTCCTCAGAGGTTACTGGGGACCTTTTGCTGCTGTGTGTGTCCGTGAAGCTGTGCGGGGCCAGCCCCTCAGTCATACGGGCTGTATGCAGGCTTTGGAGTCTGCGGGTCTCCTTCATGTACTGCCCACAGGACTTAACTGTTTCTGACCCAAATTTATCATTTGGACTCTGGGAATAGGAAGGGAAGTACCACCTCAGAAGATTGCTGTAAGATTTAAAGAAAAGGTGTTGTTAGAATGTCTGACTCCAGGAACACTCAGGACAGCCTGTGCCTATCCACTTCCAACATGGAGAGGCAGGCAGACTTGGCCAGCACCTCCCTGTCCCTCTGTCCCATCCTCTCCAGCTTCTCAGCTGACAAAACAAAAGTCAGTGGTGGATATTTGATCCCAAACATAATTTGCTCTGCCTTAAAGAGGGAGGAAGGTGCCCTGGTGGGTCAGTAGGGAGTTGTACTGCTAACCCGAAGACATGGTGGTTCAAATCCAGAAAACCAGTGGAAGGTCAGTAATGAGTTTATTCCAACTCAGTGGCAATGATTCTGAGTTTAAAGAGAGAATTCTACAAGACCTTGCCTTTGGTTTGTGTGTGACAACCGAGGTGCTCCCTAAGGCTGTGTATACCAGTCTCCTCCAGTATCCTGGGATGTGTGTCCCGTAATGTCCTCCCCTTCATATAGATCCTCATGTGAGTCCCCCATACCTGCAACCCATTGTACCCTGTGTGTACTCCAGTACAAGGACTCCCTGCTCCGTACAGCTCCTGCTTTGTATATATGTACACACATAACCTAGTCTACATCCCCCCACCCTCCCACACATGCACCCCAGTGCCCCCTACATACCATCTCTTCTCCCCCCAACCCCACAGAGTGAAGACCTCACAGGCCGTGTTGTGGAAGACATGGAGGGCGCCTCTCAGGCCAACCAGCGGCGCATGAACGCAGACCCGCTGGAGGTGATGCTGCTCAACATGGGCTACCGGATCACAGGCCTGAGCAGCGGGGGTGCTGGGGCCTCTGATGATGAGGACAGCTCTGAGGGCCAGGTGCAGTGCCGGCCCAGCTAGACCCTCCTCGCCCTGGTCCCCAGCCCCTGCTACCGGCTGGACCCTCCGCCCTGGGCAGGAGGTCAGGGTGTTCTGTTTTGGTTTGTCTTCCCCCCAACCCTGTTTTTTTCATTTCCCTTGTTTTGTTTGTTTGGCATTGGGGGTGGGGGTGACTACAACTTGGTGGCTTTCAGACACTAGACTGACTACCCCTTGACTGTCCCAGCCCCAAGTGGAAGAGCAGGAGGGGAAGCCCCACTCTGATCTATCTCTTACTCCCTCCTGCCACAGCTGGGGAGGCAAAGGGCTGCAGCTGTTTGAAGGACTGCCCTACTCAGTTGGCAGCAGGGAGGGGGTGGAATTCCGGCAGTAAGGGCTAGCCTTGACCTGTTTCCACTCTTCCCCTCAGCCTGCTAGCTCTCTTCTGGACTTCAGGGAAGGTCCTGAAAAGGAAGGTGTAGGGTCCTACCCTCCCTCCAGAGCCACCAGTGTGGGGTGGAAGCGGAAGGGAGGTTGGGAGCCCTGGTGTGGGCAGGCCAGGCCACCTGCCAGCAGAGCATCCTCACCCCACCCTCCCCAGCTCTGATCTGGGCGATACATCTTTCTCACTGGGGGCTCAGCCTTTCCCAAGGGCCCTGGCACAGGTGGGACCCTGCACCATATCCCACCCACCCATGCCAGCCCTCCCACACTACGGCGGCCAGCAGCTGTTCTCCTCCCGGGCGCTCCTCGGCCTCACTGTGACCTTTCTGCCAGAGCTCCCCGCCAGGCCTACTCTTGCTGAGGTGGCGCAGCCGCCCAGGGCCATGCCCTGCCCTTTCTGCCCTGCCTCCCACCCCTTGTGCTGAGCCGCCACAAAGACCAAAGAAGTGATGGCTTTTCTCTGTCCCCTGCTGCTCTGGGGGGAGGGGGTGGGTCTCCTGAGCCACACTGAAGGGAAAGTCCCCAACTTGCCCCTCCCTCCTCAGCAGCCCAAGCTTTACACTGGATGCAGCGGTCACCCCACCACCCACCAAGCCTCCATTCCCTTCCTTTCCCTCCGGGGCCTCCCTTGGCTCTTAGCTCTGGAGCTGCTCCTGGTCGTCCATTCATCCTTCCTCCCCTCCCCCGCCCCTCCGAGCTTACTCGGTTCCAGCCCTCCAGCTGCAGCCTCTGGGGAGAAGCAGCCTCTCTTCTTCCCGCCCTCCTTTCCCCCCCTCACTCCCCCCTCAGCCCCTGTCTCTGCCAGGTGCCTCCTCTCAGTCAGGCTTCAGAGCAGCCCTGGAGACAGGAGGGCCATGTTAAAAGCTTTTTCACAGTTTTAAGAAGACGGGGGTGGGGGTGAGGGTAGGTGGGGGGTCTGGCACCATCTCGTTATTGCTTTAATCCCAGCAACACAGGTGGCAGCTTCTCCCCCACCCCAGTCCCTCTTCCCACCCTCTCTCCTCGCTTGGTAATGAAGTATATTTATTGGTGAAGGAAACAGCTGCTGCTGCTGCTCCTGCTGCTAGGACTTGCTCCCCTGTCTCTTCTCCTTGACCTTTCTCTAGCCAGAAGGGAGAGAGTGGGAGTAATGGGGCTGGGTCCTGGGGCCCAGGGACCAGCCAGAGCCCCTTAGCTTTCCTATGTGCGAGCCACCTGCCATTTCCCCCTTCCTTCTCTCCTTCCCTCTCTGCCTCCCACGGCCTGCCCTGCCTGGGCCCTGCAGTGTGGAGAGACACTTAAGCCTTACTGTCCTCTGGGGGCAGGAGCCGAGCCTTTTTGTTGCTCTGCTCCCAGGAGAGTGAGGGTGACGCAATTGATTAAAACCATTTTGTTCTAGGTGTGACTGGTGGCATTTGTGGGGTATAAATGGATCTTGGGACCAAAGTGGGGATACCCAACCTTGAGCATGCTGCTCTCCTTCATTCAGCAGAGGTCCACTGCTCCCTCACCTCTCTGTAGCTCTGTGACTCTGTGAGTCCCCATGCTCTTTCCTTCTGGCGGGGAAAGGGGTTCTGCCTTGAAGCATCACTGTGAGCACTGGCCACCCAGGGCCACGTGCAGAGCCCAGCACTGATAGCTGTGATTTGCAATAATCAGCTTTCACTCCTGGGGTCTGTTTTCTCCTCTGTCACCTAAGAGGGTTGGCTCCTCAGTGGTTTTCAATTTTTTTTTACTGGAACCTAAGCCAGAAATACACATTGAAAGTCAAGATACACATATTTATTTGTATGTGTATAATGAACGTAAGTTTTACACAATGATATTAACCCTTACTACATGCTGTTTATCAGTATATTTTATGTAGGGGGAAAATGCTGGTCGTAACCACTAAATTGGTAGCATAACTTGCAGTTTGATTTATCTTGATTAGATGATTTCTTAAAGCAAAGGTGCCCAGACTCTGAATTCCCAGCACCCTTGGTGTCTTAGTCAATTTTCAGTGGAGCCCTAGCCCAAAAGAAATACCTAACACTTCCATGTGTTAGTCAAAATCACTTAATAAGTGTCTATGTTCCTAACAAGTTAGTTGTCTGGAAAAATAATATACATAAACTGAAACAAACAGTATTTCTATTTCATTCTTAAATAACCACAGTTACTTACTAATGGGATCAGGGCACCTGTTGGGCCCACTTTCTCAAACTTTCAAATCAGATTGGATACTGTGCCGCTCTCATGTTCCCTATTGGTATCACAACCACCACTGGAACCTAATTTCTTAAAGATGGTGTAATCTAAGCGATTGTAGCACAACCTAATGATGAAACCATACTACCTTGAGCTAGTAGTTCTCAGAAACCAGCAGATGTTGGTACCTCAGAATTTAAAAGATCCTATTGTGCCCCCTGTGAATTTGCTGTGATGCCCTAGCGTCTGTTGATGCACAATGTGGGAAATGGGCTTCAGTACCATGGCTCTGTTCCATTTCACTAAAAAATCTTTGTGATTCTTTTGTTTAGACATTTGGGTAAAGCTAGATTGAGGCACAATAGGTGGTGGTATGAAGCAGATTCTGTGTTTAATTCACTTGCATTCCTAAGCTGAAGTCTAATAAAGCTGCTTCTAGAAATTTCCATACCATGCAAGGAAGGGATAATGTCCCTGCCAAGGGAATAGTGTGTGCAAAGTCCAAACCTCAGGGGCCATAAGTGATTCCCTTAGGCTAAACTGTATAACTGTATACACTGTAGGATGGGAGGGCCTGTGGACTTGATCCTACAAGCAGAGTAGAGCATTACAAGGCCATCAAGGGACCCCTTTCATTTGTTTTTGGTGCTCCTTTGTTTTTTTCAATTTTCTTATTAATAGACATTGAAGCAGTTTTTGCTTGAGAGAAAATTAAGCAGATAATAGTTCTCTTCTACTCCCTCTTCCCCCTGAGTTTCTCATACTATTGTTAACTTACCGCACAAAACCCAAAAATTTACTGCTGTCAAGTCAGTTCTGGCTCATAGAAATCCTATGGGATGGAGAACTGCCCCTCAAGGTCTCCAAGCTGTGGTCTTTACGGGAGCAGGCTTCCACACCTTCCTTCCTTTGTAGCCACTACTGGCTTCAAACCACCAGTGTTTGTTCACAGTGAGTGCTTTAATCACTGTGCCACCCGGGTTGCTTAACACCTTGCGTGTTGATAATTTTTTTTTTTACTTTGACTAAGTAAAGTCTATGGTTTACATTAGGGCCCATTCTGGGTTATAAATTCTATGAGATAGAGACCCAGAACAATCAAGACAGTAAAGAAGAACAGACACCACCTGACTTTAGTCCTTCCAGTAAAACTGCAGTAATCAAGACATTGTATTGTTGGAAGAATAGACAAACAGGTCAATGGAACTGGTCTTTGACAAAAGAGCAAGGACAATTAAATGAAGAAAGAATAAACTTCTCAGTAAATGCTGGGACAACTGGATATCCACATGCAAAAGATTAATCTAGACATTGATTTTATAAAAATGAAAATGGATCCTAGATATAAATGTAAAACAGGAAACTAGAAAATGGAAAAAATCTAGGTGACCTTGGGTTTGGCATTGAGGTTTTCGATAACTACATCAAAAGCACAATCCATGAAAGAAAAAGTTGACAAGTTGGATTTCATTAAATTAAAAACTTCTGTGCAAGGTACTTAAAAATACAAGCCACAGACTGGGGGGAAAAATCTGTAAAGTACATCTAATAAAGAAAGGCTTTGTTTCCAAAATATACCATGATTTAAAAAACAAACTTACAATACAGCAACAGCCATAGATAAAGAACATACACATACAGGAAATAAAAATAGGAAAATATGCACAATACATGTCATTAGGGAATTTAAAATGAGGTCAGTTGCCACCACACACCTAGGAGCCATGAGGGCACAGTCCAGAGGGAATTACCCGCCAACCCGAAGGCCCAGCCTTTGGTTCTTCTCCACCAGATCACCAGGGACAAAAGCTGAGCAATCTTCTGAGAGAGCAGTGGAGGGGCCGCAGGGCCAGCTATATGAGTTTGGTATATCTGCTAAAATGACTTGTTTTTAAATGTGTACAATTTGTATCTATTGTTTCATGTAGATTGTGCTTCACACATTCCTACATTAGCATTGTTTCATATGATCATAAACATTGTGTTTGACAAAATCACCATTATCTACACCTCTATCACCCTATCTTTTTAGCTCCCCATTGGATCTTTCATAATTTCTTCACCCCCTTCCTCCAGCCACCAAACTCTTCTCATCCTAGTGAATTCTCTCCCCCACACACACTCCGTCCTCCTGCCTCCTTCCAATTCTCCTTTTGGACTTTTACACATCTTACTATTTCAGGGCTGACACAGGGAACTCTGGTGGTCTAGTGGTAAGGATCTGTGCTGCAACACAGGCATTTGGTTCTAATCCACTAGCTATGTGGGAGAAAGATGGGAAATCTTAAGTGATTAACAGCCTCTGAAAATCTGGAGGGTCAGCTATGAGTCAGGTTTTTTCATATAAACTCAACAGCACCTAACAATACTAATGCTGGTAAGGTTATGGAGCAACAGGAACTTGGGACTGCCAGGGATGCAAAATGGTACAGCTACTTTGGAAGATAATTAGCAGTCCCCCAGAAAGTTTAACATGTCTTACTATGCAGTCCAGCAGTTGCACTTCTAGATATTTACCTGAGTTGAAAAGCTAGTCTACACAAAAACCTGTACATGAATATTTATAGCACTTTTATTCACACTTGACAAAAACGAAGCAACCAAGATGTCCTTCAAACAATGAATGAATAAACAAATTGTACATACATACAATGGAATATTTAGTGATAAAAATAAGTACGCTATCAAGTAACAAAAGAGCGTGAAAACTATAAATACATATTAATAAAAGAAACGAGTCTGAAACCCTGCATACTGAGTCCTACTATATGGTGATCTGGAAAAAACAAAACTAAAAAAGATCCCTGGTGCTCCGTTTGTAAAGAGTTAACACAGCTCTGATTCACCTAACGTTCTCACCAACCCCACTCATGGAGGGCAGGGCTGGATAGCCTGCTTGGTGAATGTGGAGTCAAGCAGCATGAGAACTTGGGATCCGTGTCTGTGGTGGACAGGCATGGCCTCAGGAGCATGCCAAAATGTTTTACAGAGCTTAGAAAGCAATGAAAGATCAGTGCTCCACCCTAGAGATTTGAGTCTGATTGGTTTGAGGTGGGACCTATCCAAAACCCACAGCCACAGAATCACCTGGAAGCTCCCTGCCTCCCCTTTCCACAATAAAGCCGCTGGTGGATTCCAATCTCCAGCCTATTAGCAACCCAGTGCTTAATCCACTGCACTCAGGGCTTCTGGAGGAACCTAGGTATCCATTATGTTAAAAGAATCCCAGATTTATTCTATGGGTATTTTAAACTGAAAGCCACTGATCTAACTTAACCATGTGAATGTGCAATTGAGTCGCCTGCGACCCTGTGTACAGCAGCTCTGAACCCTTTTCCTGTCCTGTCTCACTAATTCCAATACACCAACCCCCATGGCCCCAGTCACTGTATCAATCCATCTGCTCTGGAGTTTTCCTCTGCTGCGCTGTTCCTCCACCCTTTCCAGCATTATGTCCTCCTCCAAGGACCAGTCCCTCCTGGTCACGTGTCCGAAATATATGAGAGGGAGCTTCAAAACCCTCACCTTCAAGGAGAAACTTGGTTTCACCCTCTCTTGCAGAACACATCATTCGAAAAGCAGAGTTTTATGAGGAGGAATGTGGCGTCAGGATTGGAGAATTTTAACCATATCTCTGGTCAAATTGAGGCAGGCAGAAAAGATGAACTTGCCTAACATCTTCCCCCATACACACCCTCAAAGTAAATAAGAGGGAAAGGACTAGGTATCTCATCCTAGTTCAGTTCTTTAAAACTCA
Source organism: Elephantulus edwardii (assembly GCF_000299155.1). Taxonomy (NCBI): domain Eukaryota; kingdom Metazoa; phylum Chordata; class Mammalia; order Macroscelidea; family Macroscelididae; genus Elephantulus; species Elephantulus edwardii. The sequence continues at coordinate 1,822,423 of NW_006399778.1, read as the reverse complement.
TTGTCTTTAAACTAGTCATGATGCCTCTGAGTTCCTATGTGCCAGGCATGGGGCTGGGCAGACTGAGTTAATGAAAATGGATGCAAAGAGAACAGTCCTGGACCCTCCAGTTATCTGGTAGACAAGCGAGAACAAATATGAGGATGATAAATTTCATTTAAAAGTTCCGGTCATCCATCCCCAGTCCATTCTGCCATCACTCACCTCGTGACTCACTATGTACAGGTTCCATGCTGGCCCTAGAACCCTGTCTAGCAGAAGACACAGGCTAGTGGGAGGTATTAGCGAAGACATAGTAGGTATGAGTGACTCATTCTACATCCTGCATCCAACCCATGCCTTTTTATATACTAGATCCTGGTCCCAGGGAGGCTATAGTTTACACTTACTGTATAGTATGGGAGCTCTGGTGACATGAGTCAATTCCACTTCGAAGGTGCTGAGCTGATGCGGTGATTTACATATACTAAAGCTGGTCAAGAGAGCACTGGGGGATTAGTGTTGGAATTTCCACCTTCTAAAAGGGTCAGTGCTACACTCAAGTCAGTGCACCTGAACCACTGCCACTGGAGGCTTTGGGTTACTGTGATGGTAAGCATTTCTGTGGGACCCTGAAATTAAGACTTGGATGGAAAAGTGCCGATCTACTTGGGGAAAACCCTATGGAACACAATGACTGGTCCTGTCATTCCTGGGGTCTCCATGGCTGTCTCAACAGAGCTAGCAACAAGGTTGACTTCAGCTTCATCACTCTTTAATGACCCTAAATGATCCTCAGCAAAGACAGTTCAAGGTCAAAATTCAAAATTCTGGTATGTAATTAAACACCTATATCCCGAATCCAGTTCTTGATAAGAAAGCTTATATCCCAAGCTTTCTGGGGTGATTCCAAATACCTCAAGCTGCGGCCAGTTTTTTATGTTGTGGCAAGTGTCTCTTGAGTTAAGGAGTCTGTAAGCCCAAATACCAGGTACCAATGTTAGGGAAGTCTTCCTATCTCAAGACAGTTCTGAGGAAAAGTCCTTTCCCTTGAATTTCTGCTCCGTGTTTTACTTCGTGTGGCTTAAGGCCTCTTCTCTTCCATTTACAGCACACTGTAGTCACAAGTTTCCCAAGGGAGGGTGATGTGTCCTTAGATCTGGTTGTTTGTTGTTGTTATGTGCCATCGAGTCGTTTGTGACTCATAGCGACCCTATGTACAACAGCCCTAAACCCTGCTCTATCCTGTGCCAGTCTCATTGCCTCTGACACACCCATCCCGAGTACCCCAGTCACTGAATCAATCCACCTCATAGAGGGTCTTCCCCTCCTGCGCTGTCCCTCTACTGTACTCAGCATGATGTCCCTCTCTAAAGACCTGTCTCTCCTTACAACATGTCCAAAGTATGTCAGACGAAGCCCCAGAATCCTTGCCTCCAAGGAGCAGCCTGGTTTAATCCTCTCTACGATGAATCTGTTTGTTTTCTTGGCAGTCCATGGTACATTCAATACTCTTCTCCAGCACCACAGCTCAAAGGTGTCAATTCTCCTCCTATCCTCCCTAGTCATTGTCCAACTCTCTCATGCATAACAAGTGATTGCAAAAACCATGGCCTGTATCAGGCGGACCTTATATAGTGTTTTCTTGCGACACATGTGGCCCAAAGAATTGCAGGGTCTTTCTGACGCACTTTGGACATGTTGTGAGGAGGGATCAGTCCTTAGAGAGGGACATCATGCTTGGGAGGGTGGAGGGACAGTGCAGTAGAGGAAGGCCTTTGATGAGATGGATTGATTCAGTGACGGGCAGTGGGGCTAGGTGTATTAGAGACAATAAGATTGGCACAGGATAGAGCAGGGTTTAGGGCTGTTGTACACCGGGTCGCTATAAATCGCAGGCAACTTGGTGGCACATAACAACAATTAAACTTCAGGCAAGCCCTGCTGTAAAATGAGTGTCATGATACCTTTTTAAGGTGGAGGAAGTCTTTATTGAAGAGTGGGATCAAGGCAGAAGGGGCGAGTTGTGGTCAAGTAGAGCCCTAGGTGGCAGCCCCCCATCATGGTACCTTCTAAAGAGGCTGCAAATTAGTGAGGTTATGTTCATGAGTGCTTTCTCCGTGATGAAGGATTCAACAATGCTATGAGTGGTTTTAACTGCTTTACTATTACTACTAACTGAATGTTTATTATGACCAGACACTGTTCTAGTCTTTCAAATAAACCTCACAAGAACCCTACAAAATGTGATTTTTCTTTCCAGGTAGTGACAAAGCCAATATTCAAACACTGCACTGGCTGGCTGGCCCCTAGGTTCACATTTTAATCATCATGCTTCACTGTCCTCCCCAGAGTAGGAGAACTGGATGACCTAGGCCTAGCTGTGTGCTTTCCATGACCCTGGGGGAGTCTGTCTCTAAAATGGGATGCAGGAGGAAATACTTTTGTGAATGTTTAAGTCTGTCTAAAAGGGTCAGAGGGTCTGTTGTGGTCCCCTCCCCACTATGAGAGGGCTTTGGGAGCATCCTGAAAGCGTCGACTTAATGAAGAGGGGCTCATTCTGCTGGAGCCTGAGAAGGTAATGAAGGCAGTAATGAGGAGCTGGGCGGCAAGGCTGCCGCAGAGAGGACACTTCCCTCCCACGCGCCGCACACTCCAGCTCGCACTGCATCATGGCCAACCGCAGCTCCACCAACCTGTGCTGCCCTGGCCCGACCCTGCTTCTCTGGATTATTGATTGAGGTGATTCTTCCCTGGCGCCCTTAAGGAGACTATCTATGGTCGACAAATTGCTTCAGCAGTGTTCCCTGAGCACTTCCTATCTGCCAGGTGCTGTGCTGGCTACAGGGACCAATAGATCCAGTCAGTCCCCTTTCTCAAGGAGTTCAGTCTCCTGAGGAAGACAGACATGTAAACAGCTAATGCTAATGCAAGTACACATGAATATTCAATAGGTAGAAACACAGGCTTCGTGCTTAGGGAGCAAAGAGGGAGGAACATTTGTGGAAAACCTTGAAAGGGGGTGTAGGAGGATAGGGGAAGGGCATTCCCACTGAAGGAACAGTGTGAGCAAAGGCTTGGAGGTGTGAGGTGCAGGGCCTTTTTACTGAGGGGTGAACAGCCCAAAGAGATGTCTGCAAGCGAGTCCCCAGGGAGGCAGGGAGTGATGAGGCTGGAAAAGAAAATGAGAACAGAGCATGGAGGTGCCTTGACTACCAGGGCGAAGCATGAGGTAGTGTGAAACAGGAGGTATGTGAGTTCATGGTCTGAAGGAGGCGGTGCCTTGACTCCACCAAGAGAGATGCCCCACAGTCACCCCTCAGACAGGAAGCTTTCTCAGCTTGACAGGTCAGGTCTGCTGTCCCCTTAAGTGTATCCAGATGGCCATTCCTATTTTAGGTTGATGGGAGGGCTCAGGGAAGGGCTGGAACCCTACCAGTCCTGCCCCAAGCACCCCATAAAGGAAGTTTCTTCCGGGACCCTGCTGTGAGCCTCTGAGCCTAGAAGGAAGTGTTGGCTTTCAGAGATTTCCCATCTGTCTGTGGGTGATGAAAGCCCTAGTGGCACTGTGAGCGAAGCATTGGGGTACTAACCAAGCGGTCAGCAGCTTGACCCAACCAGCTGCTCTGTGGGAGAAAGGCGAGTACGCTTCCAGGAGAGACTGACATTCTTGAACCTGAGGGGGATTTTACCCTGTCCAGGGGTGGCCATGAGTCAGAACTGACAAAGGCACAGATCAGAGAAGACATCACGTGGTGTGAAAGAATCACAGTGATGTACGTGTGATAAGTTCTACAGGGGAACTGTTCTGGGGGACAAGCCTGGGATGGAGGCAAGGGAGTCAGTGGGGCTGGCTTGTCCTCCGAGGTACCTGGCCTTCATGATGGCCCCACTTGAGCAGCTGCCCAGGGCAAGGCTGGAATGAAGTAGTCCACAGTGAGAATTGGAGGGAAAGAGGATGTCTCTGGTCAGACCCACCAAACCTCCATGGGCCCTTTTAAGTCATTTACGGCACCTGGAGTTAGCAGGGGAGGGGTTAGTTTGCTGGTCTCATGGATAGCCAGCATGTGAAGCAAAGTCTATAAATATTTCCCATTTATTAAATTGTTTATTGTTGTTGTTGTTTACCATCGAGTCAGAACTAGCCCATAGCTGACCCTCCAGCGGGTGTTCAGAGACAGTAAATTGCACAGGAGACTGTCCATCCTTCTCTGATGAAGCAGTTGGTGGATTCGAACCATGTGCCTTTGGGAATGTAGTGCAGTTTCTTACCACTAGGCCACCAGATATTAAGTAAATAGTATTCTACTTGATATTAGGTCCACAGAGACAAATACTGTCTATGGCCTCAAGGAGTTTACAGTCTAGTGCGGGAGTCAAGCAATAAATAGCTACAAATGGACTATGCAGGAAAAGAACAGGGGGTTCCAGAAAGATGAATGGGGGTTCTCTGATTTACATAGAGGGCAGCAAAAGGCAGAGAAAGAGGCATTTAGAGATTGGAAGACTGAGTTCACCAGTTCAAGGGAGTATAGAGAGGCATTTAAGGCAGAAGGAACAATGTGTGCCAAGTCCCTAGGCTATAAGAAAAAGCACAGCACATGGTGGGAACTTGATAAAGGCCAAGTTGGCAGTAATATAGCTAACTCGTTAGAATTGATGTTGCCTATTGGTCCAGTGGTGAGAATTTTTGATGTTGAGATGAAATCCATATTGAAGGTTGTAGTCTTTGATCTTCTGCACCAAGTGCTTCAAGTTCTCCTCACTTGCATCTGTCATCTGCAAAACACAAGTTGTTGATGATTGTTCCTCTGATTCTGATAACACGTTTCTTTCTAGAGTCCAGCTTCTCAAATGATTTACTCATTTTTGGAGCCTATTTGCCTGTTGTTGTTATGTGTCGTTGAGTCACCTGCAACCCACAGCAACCCTATGTACAGCAGCTCTGAAGCTTGCCCTGTCCTGAGCCAGTGCCACCAATTCTGACACACTTTGCCATTGCCCGTTACTGTATCTGGCCCTATCATCCATGGTCTTCCTCTCCTGCACTGCTCCTCCACCCTTCCAAGCATGATGTCGTTCTCCAAGGACCAGTCTCTCCTGGCCACGTGCCCAAAGTATGTGAGACAGAGCTTCAAAATCCTAGCCTCCAAGGAGGCTTTTACCCTCTCCAAGACAGACCTATTTGTTTTCTTGGCAGTCCATTGGATGTTCAAGACTCTTCTCCAGCACCACAATTTGAAGGCTTCTATTCTTCTGTCATCCTTATTAATCATTGTCCAGCTCTCTGATGCATAGCAAGTAATTGCGAAGACCATGGCCGGGATTAGGTGCACCTTATTCTCTAGACTGATTATCACTGGCCTAGGCTCCACATAATTCAGAATCTTGTAAACCACAGAAAGATATCTCTTTTACCCTAAATGCAATGGGAAGTCAGTGAAAGTGGTCAGATTGAACGAAGTATTCATGTTAGTCCCACTGAATTTGTGGCAGACCCTGGGAAAGAAACTCAATTATCCATGTTGTTGTTGTTGTGTGCCATCATGTTGGAACCAACCCATAGCTGCCCCTCCAGCTGGTTTTCAGAGGCAGTAAATCAAACAGGAGGAGATTACCCGTCATTCTTCCACAGAGCAGTGAGAGGATTTGAACTGCATGCCTTTGCGACTACAGCACAGCTTTCTAACCAGTAGGCCACCAGAGCGCCTTTATTTATCCATACTGAGTTTAAAGAACACACAAAGCCCTGTGCTACAAATGGGAACTGAAGATGGTAAAGAGGAATGTCTAAGGACACACTTCCTTAGGAGCCTGTGGTCTAAAAGAGATTACTTAACTACAGTAATTGAATCAAGCAGTAATAAAATATATTCATCCAATATACACCATACACCAAATCTAGCCAAGCCCTGTGCCAGCTGCTGTCCTTCAAGAATCATACATGCCACACGCTGTGTCACAGAAGTACAAGTACGAAAGTGCTCACAGAATTTTGAGTGGGTTAGAATCACTTTCGGCTGTGCTATTTAAAAATAAATAAATAAATAAATGAGCAAATCATTTGAGAAGCTGGTATCAGGGTCCGAGGAAGATTCACCAACAACTTACCGATGACACAACCTTACTTGCTGAAAGTGAGGAAGACTTTAAATACTTGATGCAGAAGATGAAAAATTGCAACCTTGAATATGAACTACACCTCAACATCAAAAGTTATCACCTCTGGACCAATAGGCAACATCATGCTAGTTGGAGAAAATACTGAAATTGTCAATGATTTCATCTTACTTGGATCCACAATCAATACAAGCATTATCAACAGTCAGATTAGATGTATTGCACTGGGACATTCTGAAGTCAGAGACCTCTACAAATTATTGAGAAGCAATGATGGCAGTCTGAAGACTAAAGGGCACCAGATTCAGGTATTTTCAGTCACTTGCTGTGCATCTGAGAGCTGGACAGTGAACAAGGATGACAGGAAAACTGATGCCTTTGAGTTATGGTGTTAGAGATTATTGAATATCCCATGGACTGTCAAGAGAGCAAACAAGTCTGTCTTAGAGAAAAAATGCAATCAGAGTGCTCTTTAGAGGAAACAATGTTGAAGCTTCCTCTCACATACTTTGGGACATGTTGGTAGGATAGGCTAATTTCTTAGAAAGGGACATTATGCTTGGAAAGGTGGAGAATCAGCAGAATACAAGACTCTCAACAAGATAGACTGATATGGTGACTGAGGCAATGGACTCAAGTGTGTCAAAGAGGATAAGGATGGTAGAGGGTAGGACAGGTTCAGATCTGCTGTGAGTCATACTAGACTTCATGGCACCTAACAACAATGACAATCTGGAAAAGATTTTTCTAAAACTCCATTAATTTGATCTTTAAAAAAACCAGTATGGGGGAGCACAGGTGGCCTAGTGGCAAGTAGCTGCGCTGCAATCCCAAAGGTGCTTGGTTCTGATCCACCAGATCCTCTGCTGAAGAAGGAGAAACAATCTCCTCTTGTATCAGTTGGATCTGATTCAACGATAAACACACACACAAATAATAATAAAATTTAAAAAAAAAACAGTATGTAGTTGTATCTTCTAACCAGGAACAATGCTCGCTACGGAGGTCAAGAACCTTAGAGTTTCATAGCTGAGACACATACAGGAACAGACAGGGACATTTAAATATCTGGTAATAAAACAGTGAACAGCAAGTTTTCTTCAAAGCAGTATTGAAGAAAGATAATTGAGTGGAAGGCAGACTCTCCCACAAAGGGGCTCCCACCTTCTTGAATGGATTTGACTGTACCTTCCTTTGCTGGATTCTCACCTGCTGTCTTTCTTCTTAGGGAACTCTGCTGGTGTAGTCCATAGGGAGCCGCACTGCTAACCTGTTAAGTCAGACCTCTCAAATTCACCAGCACCTCTGAGGGAGTAAAACGGGCTGTCTCCTGTGCCATTTACAGCCCCAGAATCCCAGTGGCAGGTCAGCTATGAGTCAATTTGGCCTGACAGCAATGGGGTTTTACTCTCTTGTGTTGGTCACATTGGTCTTTCTTCCCCCAACCCCAATCTGACTAGCTTCTTCCATTTATCTTCCATGTGTCAATCAACATTGCTTTTCCCTGGGGTACATACTTAAAGTGTCTCTTTCATCTAGAAATACCTCAGAATAATGATGGATACAAAAGGAAGATGGGATTGAGGATGGAGAGAGAATAAACATTAAGCATTGATTTTAGATGAGTTAGAGAGTGTGGTTTACATTCCATGAGAAACAATTTGGATGATATTTATCAAAATCACAGATGTATATATTTTCTGATCTAATTCCATTCCCAGGTATTTATTCTATAGTTCTATACTCTCATGTGCCATATGATACCACTTTTCTTAAGTTTTAGGAGTGTTTCTTTTGAGTCTTCCTCTTTATTACCTATACCACTGTCGATCCTCATTCCAACAGATCTTTATTTTGTCTATCTTGGCATCTGCCTAAAAGTCAAAAGATTCCAGGCTGACTTCTCCTTAATCCTACTGTGTGTGACCTCAAAAAAATTACTTTCCTGAGCCTCCGTTTTCCCATTTGTACAATGAAGGGCTCTGATCACATGTCAAGGCTTAAATCAGGCAGGATGGTATTCACACTCCCCTGCACACTGTGCTCTGCCTGGCCGATCTTCCTGCTTTTGCATGGCTGCACTCAGCCTCTCACCTCCCATCCCCCCAACACCACCAGATGGCAAACATCAAGACTCAGCTCAAATATCTCGATTTTAGCCTGTCCTTTCTTTTTACTACCACTACCGAGTGAGAAATTACAGAATGAAAAAGGCAAGGGAGCTAGAAAAATTTAAGTTTTAACTGTCCCCATTCACCTACTGTGGCTCAGTTTCTCACTTGTTAACATCGGGAAAACACGAGTTCGCATGTCTAACCAGTTTATGGGGATTAAAAACAAAGCATGTCAAGTGTCTGACGGGCAAGAAACACATCATAACGTTCAAGACACGTACACCACCTTTTAAGAGCCCGCATCATACAACATTAGAGAGTTCTTTGTCCATTGGTAGACTTCGAGCTACCTCATGGAGTCTTTCCCGCTGCCACGCAATGCGGGCAGCACTAAACCCACGCCGGGTACCGAGGAAGCTGGAGAAGCTGGGCGGGCCCAAGACACGCGGCTCCAATTCCCGGGGGAAGGCCTAGCGGAGCGGACCCGGCCTCCGGGAAGTGACGCCACCAGCCGAGCAGCGCCGAGCGAGCCGGCCCGAGCGGGGCGCGCGCAGCCATGGCGGAAGCGGAAGGGAGTTCTCCGCTCCTGTTACCGCTGCCGGCACTCCCGCCCGGGATGGCGGAAGTGGAGGCGCCGACGACGGCGGCCGAGACGGACATGAAGCAATTTCGCGCTTCTGGTGGTGGTGCCATGGATGTGGAGCGGAGCCGTTTCCCCTACTGTGTGGTGTGGACGCCGATCCCGGTGCTTACGTGAGTTTACCTCCGACGTCAGGCTGGGGGCGAAGAGGGCCTTGGGAAAATCCTGGACTCGCACAACGTCTTTGGGCGGCCAGGGGCAAGGCTTCTGCCCTGGTCCTCACTGGACCTTATCTCGGGCCCAGTCCGTACTCCCAAGAGTTACTAGAACCCCTGCCACCCTGATGAATGGGACACGTTCCCCGCCCACTACGCCTGATCTCACTCTTATCAGACCCATAACCTTTTATTGGCTTTCTGTGGCTGTAAATTGCATCGGAGGAGATTGCTCATCTTTTCCTACCGATCTGCCAGTGGATTCGAACCGCATGACAGATGCGATCTTTAGTAGCAGCGCAACAGTCGACGGGCTACGCTCCCAGAGCCTTCCTACGCTTGGTCTGTTTGGAGAGAAAGGCAGTTGTAGTTCGCTGGGAAACGGGAGCTGTGGGTGCTCATTCTCCATCCGAGGAGGCAGCTTCATTTCATTCATTGGTTTGTCCATTCCTAGAACAAGTGTTTACTGATTATTTATACACAGCACATCTGCTGGGTCTAGAAATGAGACTGAGACCTCACAGACTCCTGGAACGTCAATATTAGAAGAGTCCATAAAGATCTAGGAATTCAGCCCATTGCTTCACAGATGCGGCTGAAGATCACATACCAGCTCAGTTGCAAAGCGGGTTTAGGGTTTAGGGCTCAAGGTGTTTGCTTCTTATGTTGCCACCTGTTCTCCATGTGTCAGCTTCCGAGGCAAAGGTTCTTTCTGTGCCACTAGCCCATGTGTCAGAAGAGAAGACAGATGCCACCTTTTAGCCAGGAGCTCCCAGGTTGATTAATCAGGTTTGCTTTACTGCTTCATCCTTGTCACTTGACAGCAATAGTCTGGACAATTTGCCTTTGCCCTTAATACCTGTTCATTTCAGTCAATTTCTGTTAATTTCTTAGGAGCTCAGATAAAGAAGCTGAGCAATTGGTACCATTAAGTAGTTTAACCAAATAAATACAAGGCTAATGAGCAAAAGCAAAAATTAAAAGTCTCCATAATTAGCGGTCTTTTGACTAAATCTCATCTGCTTTCACGTGAAAAGATAGATTTGTTCCCTCTATCAGAAACCAGGAGTTCTGGTGGCTTCTTGTTGTTGAGAACTGTAGAGTCAGTACCGACCTATAGCTGACCCTCCACCATCCTGTTTTCAGAGGCAGTTAATCACGCTGGAGGAGATTGCCCATCCTTCTCCCACAGAGCAGCTGGTGGCCTCGAACTGTGTGCCTTCAGGATTGCAGTGCAGCTTCTTGCCACTAGGCCACCATGGTAAGGAATTTTGGTGCCAACACAAAAGTATACTATCCACAGGAGAAAGATGGCCAATCTCCTCTCTGAAAACCTGCTGGAGGGTCAGCCATGGGTCATTTCCGACCCCATGGTCCACAAAAACAACATCAGAAACAGGCAGTAGGTGCTATGGAGAAGGGGTTCTTTTTGCCTTTGTATGTTTACAGATCATAAAACCATGATTTTTTTTTATTAAGTTGAAATACTTCTAATTTAAGAGTATCCAACTCTGACCTTTAAAAATAAAAATTTTACAAAAATATGTTTATTTAATTCAGTCATTGCTCTTTTAAAACATTTGCTAAGTGATTCTGATGTGCACAGAATAGTTGTAGGTGATGAGAATTGGTGAATAAAACAAATAAGATATTTAGACTAGAATGTTTCCGTTTCCTTTTCTCTCTTGCTACCGCTACCTCTTGAAAACCTACAGAATGAAAAGAGCAAGGGAGATAGGAAATTTGGGGTTTGGCCATGTCCTCTCACCTTATCTACTGAGCCTCAGTTTCTCACTCATAACATGGGGAAAATACCTATTCACTGGCCTAACCAGTAATTAAAGCACAGGACTACTAACCAAAAGGTAGATTATTCAAACCTACTAGCTGTTCTTCAAGGGGAATGATGTGGCAATCTGCTTCCATAAAGATTTACAGTGTCAGAAATCTTACGGGGCTATTCTGTTCTGTACGATACAGTTGTTAGGATTCGATGACGACTGGTGTGATTAGTTAAGTTTGGTCCTGCTGTTGTATTGTTTGAGCTCTGGTGGTTTAGTCTGTAAAGAGGTGTGAGTGTAGTTTACAGCCTCAGAAATCCAGTGGAAGAGTCAGCTCTGAGTTGGTTCTGACTCAGCAGCAGTGAATTCAAGTTTTTTTTCATCAGTTTCAAGGTGCCCTGGTGTCATAGTTGCTTACATGGTACCCTGCTAAACAAAAGGTCAATAATTTATATCTACCAGCTGGTCCATTTCCTGTCAAGATTTACAGGCTGGGAAACCAGGTAGAAGGTTGTTTTTGAGGGTTGGAATGAGTTGATTTGGGTTTTTGGCCTCATAAAATTTATATCATGGAAGAGAGTAGGCAGTAAACAAGTTAACAAGAGAACTTCAGATAGTGCTTTGTGTAATAAATATTATTAAATGTTAATGAGTAGAAACGGGAAGGATAATCAGGAATTTCAGTTTTGCTAAAAATGACCTGTTGGCTTTAGCTCTTGTTGGTTTTTCACCATTCTCAAAAACCCCATCTGTGGAGTAGCACCTTGCTCTCAGGACTGGCGTAACAGGAGGTGGAATCACAGAGTGCCCCACCAGCTAGGCCAGGAGACACTTGCACCCCATTTCTGTTCATACCCCATGTCTATTCGAGACACTTCTCTTTTTTTCCCTGACACATTCCACTCTTTGCTCCTTGATAGTTTCACTTCCCACCTGTTGATATCAGTCCTACACTGAGACGACGGTAAAACCTACCTGCTCTGTGGAGCCCTTTGCTGTCCACGCCTCGGCCCCTCAGATTGGCTCGTGAGCAGCACCTCTCTCGACTTCCCCTTTACCTCTCATGGGGTGTTTTGTGCTCACACTGACGTGGCCCAAAGATAGACCTACATCTGCCAAATCTCCAGCCCCCATTCCTTGCTGACACATTTGAGGTTCCTGTATATTTTTGGTTTTTAGGGTTAGCAACACAACTTACTACAGTCTGTGCCGCCAGAACCCCCTGAGATTTTACTTTAAAAAATACGAATGACTTTAAAAAAAAAATGATGTTAGGGCTTGGCATAGATCATGGAGTTTTTAACCCTAGTCTCTTCCCTTGTAAATACTGTTTCCTGTTATTTCCTCAGACACCCCTTGCCCTAACTCCCCTATCACCGCCACTGCAAATTACTTTACAAAGTGAACAAGTTTTATGTATACAGGCAGTGGATTTTTGCACATGTTCACTCATGTAGCCACCCGCCAAAGGACAATTTGTGCCCCTACCAGGCAAGTTCACCACAAGGATAGTTGTACCTTTCCCCCCTTCTTTTATTTTTTGTTATTTGCACTTCTTACCTCTTGCAGCAATGATTGGTTTTGCCTTTTCTTGACCTTCAGGTAAACAGAATTATTCTCATGTACTCTATGTAAAGGGAGCTCTGATGGCCTAGCAGTCGGAAGCTATGCTGCAATCCCAAAGACATGCAGTTCAAATCCACCAGCTGCTCTGAGGAAGAAAGATGAGCAGTCTCTTCCTGTGTAGTTTACTGCCTCTGAGAACCCACTGGAGGTTCAGCTATGAGTTGAGTTAGTTCAACAGCAACAATGACAACCCTGTGTGAGGTTTCTTTTGTTCAACCCTATGTCTAGGACGGAGCTCTGGTGGTGAGATGGGCTGCCAAACAGAAGGCTATGTACCTCCAGTGGCTTTGAGGGGATAAGATGGGCAGTCTCCTCCCATTAAGATTAGAAGCCCGCTAGAGGGTCGCCATGAGTTGAAATGGACTCGATGGCAGTAAGTTTGTGTTCTGAGCTTTTTTTTGTTTTATTCTTTTTTTCTCTTTTCTTTGTTATTTTGTGTTTTGACTTTTCTGTCAGAGGCCTTGCTAAGTGCAGCAAAAGTGTGTTCTGCTTCTTTATTGTACAGTGCTTCACTGACTGCCACCATTTATCTACCCATTTTACTGTTGTTGGGCATTTGGATTCTTTCTACTTTTGTTTTTTAGTCAGCTTTATGAAACAGATTTACATACACAATTTTAAGTTGAGTTTTAGCAAATGCATTTTTTCTGCATTTTCAGGAAATTGTGATCTGAGGGACATTTACAGAGCAGAGCAATATTCCATTCATATTTTGTTTTCATTTCCTCCTAGCTTGTATAAAGGTGCTTTGAGTATTCTTATATTGGTTGTTGTAGACCTTGTACTTATTTCTGTTGGTTGTATTCTCAGAAGTGGAGTCACTGAGACATAGAGTATATTGCCAAAGTGGTAGAGACTGTTTAATTTCTGTTTCCACCAGCAGTGAATGAATGAGGGCTTTGGTTGCTCTTTATCCTAAAATCCATTTGGTGTCATCAGTCCTGTTAGTCATAGCCATTCTTATGAGGTGCAGTGTAATCTCATCATGCAGTTCATTTGCAGTTGCCCCCTTCTGCATTTCCCCAGCGCCATTGGACCACCAATTATACCACAGATTATATTCCTATAGAGAGTACCTGATACCTGCTTAGCCAACAGACAGTCCCCCCTAAGCACTTCCCCTTCCCTGTCCTTTTCTCTTACAGGTGGTTTTTCCCCATCATTGGCCACATGGGCATCTGCACATCCACAGGAGTTATCCGGGACTTTGCTGGCCCCTACTTTGTCTCGGTAAGTCCACACTCTTCCCCCTCTGAAGGATCATAAGGCTGAAATGGAAGGCTGACCTGTCTTGCCTACAGGCAGGCTTTCTGTCCTGAGATCCAGGAGAATGCAGATAACAAGCAGTCCCTCTGCCCTCATCAGTGTTTGACCCCTTTCCCCTTCTCTTGCCTCCAGGACAGGCCGGGAGGGCAGTGTGTCCAGAAGGATTCTTAAGTAACTGACCCAGCCTTTTGTCCCCACCCTTGGGGTACTGAGACATGGGTAGGGGTTAGAGGCAAGAGTGGAGAGTCAGATCATCCAGGAACTACATCTCGGGATCTTCAGAAGGTGGGAGTCACAAGGTGGGGGGAAACTGGTTCGCCGGGTTTGGCCATGGAGAAAATTGGGTGGGGTTTCTAGAAAGAACCACCTTGTGTTCCCAGGGATGTGGCCACGATGGGGGTCAGTGGGCTTGCTCTAGATGAGCATGCATCGTCTTCCTTGTTTCCAGGTTGCTGCTTGATCTCCATCAGAGTCTGGAGCAATAGGCTGTGATGGTTCCAATCTGTGGGTTAATAGTCCCCATAATCCTACTTAGGCAGGATAGTGGCTGTGACTTTGCCACTTCAAAATACTTTCACTCCTGTTGCTTTCCTTGTTTTATATGTTTGTGATAACTAGCATTGCACTGCATGCAGGACACTGCTTTTCTAGGCAGTTTGTTCATCTTGACCAGCTAGCTCTTCCCTAATTCTACACCCAGAATCTTTCTCTGCGTAGCTCCCACTGCCTAGATCTTATTGTAATAAGTTTAGGATTTGGCTGAAATGCCTTTCTTTTTTTTTATTATTAAATTTTATTAATTTTAATGAACATTTACAGAGATTTTGGGTTTTCATTCATTCATTGTTGGACTATTTTCTCTACCCTCCTCCCCAGTTCGTTCTTTTTTTCCCCCCCTTGAAAGTCTGTTTTAATTGTCCAGTTGCCACAGTGCTTGTCAAAGCCACTTCTAATTAATCTCCTTTGTCAGTGTGTCCTTTGCCATTCCCTATCACTCCTCCCTGAGAGAGACTTCACCCTGATTCATAAGGAAAAGGGGATGGCGTATTCTCTTAGCTACTTCCTGCTGAAAAGGGACGCTGTAGGTTTCAGGGTGAAGATCTCTCACTACTCTAAAGGGCCCCTTTGGCAATAGGAAACACATAGACTATTATGGAGATTGATTTTGGAATTTAGATGCACTATTATCAGTTGTGCTTAGCCGTACATGTTCATATCCTTGATGAAATTCCTTTCTTGTTGGAAGCTCTCTACCCCCAGTTCTACGCTAAAGATAGTCACATCGTCCCTGCTTTGCCCCACATACAGAGATAAGAGCTACTTGACCACCATTATTGGGCCAGAAGTCAGAGGGTTGCCACCATTTTCACCACAAAGAAAGGTGCCTCGCTTTGATCAAAGCTCAGAAAAGCTTGACCACAGAACTTGGAAACTATCAGGCCCAAAGAATTACTTGGGTGCCACACGGCCAAACCCAGAGCCCAGGTCTTGATCTCCCCAGGTGGTGCCCTGTATATTCTGCATGACTGTATTCCCACAGAAAAGCTGCTGCTGGCACCTCAAATACTGTACTTTTTGCAGCACAGAGCCCATGCCCCTGACATACTTCTCAGTCACTGCTTTAACTACTGACCCAGGACTGTCCGCTGGGCTGGATACAAGTTCTCCACTGATTCAGATTCTTGTCCCTTACAGGAAGACAACATGGCATTTGGGAAGCCTGCAAAGTAAGTAATGAACACCTGTGACCAGCCCTTGGGCCAGGTTTTTCCTGCCTGAAGCAACAAGCTGGACTTGAGTCCTAGCAAGAGTCAATACCCTGAGGACAGGCGGAGAGGGGAGGGACAGCCAGGATCCAGCAGGGTATAGCAACCCTGTGCCAAGCGCCCACTATCTGCCAGGTCCAGGACTAGCACTTTTGCCTACAGATCATCTAGGCCCAACTTTACAAGGTCGGGTTTTAACTCCATTGGAAGGACAAGAGGTCAAGACAGAAGGTAGGAGCTGGTCAGGCTGGGACCCACCTCTGTTTCATTCCAAAACCTAGACTATCTTTTGCTTCTCAGAAAGGGCACACAAACCAGACTGCTGGCAAGTCGTGTTTGGTGAGGATTAAAGAACTTGAATTTTTACTGCTTTGGTTTGCAACTCTTCGTCTTCACTTTTTCTGTCTGAAGACCCACCCCAGCTGTGTGCTTCATACTCAGAACAGTATCTGGTGCTCCACCTGTGGCAGCCCTTGGACGGTACAGACAAACCCAGGACTCAGGAAGGAGTTTATATGCCCAGATAGTAGGACCGTATGGAGTGTGCTCCCCTATTCCTACTCTCACTTCCTCAGCCAGCTGGAGGTCACATCCAAGGACTTCTTGGACAGGTGTTTGCTGCCAGGCTGTTTTATCCCAATACGGTCGCTCATGTCCACACTAAGGCTCTTCAGCTACTCCAGTCGAGGGTGCTGTCCTGTCTCACTGATAGCTCCTTGACCCTGGGCTCCTATGCCAAGCCATGCCCCACACAGCAGCCAGAGGGCGCTCTGGTCCCGATACTCCTTGTCTGAATCCCTGTGGGGCACTTCTGTTGAGAGCAGTAGTTCTCATCCAGCTTGGGGTTTATGACACTTTAGCTCTGTGATCTTCTCTCCTCCTTATTCCCACCAAACCATTAGAGAGACCTTGGGCTGAATGCCTGCTGACAGTCAGATGCCTTTCTGTGACATTTTAGTACATGTGGCTTTTGCCTACACCTCTAGACTAACCTCTAATATTCTGTCGCCTTGTTCCTTCCTGTGAATCCCTAGTAATACAAAATCACTGCTTTCAGGTATATACTGCACAGCTTTATGCCTCTCACTGCCCAAGCTGTTCCCTCTGCCTGGTATGCCCCTCGCCTCATTATCTTGTTAATGTTCTATGAAGTCAGAACCAAGTCATAGTTGTCCTACCAGCAGGTTCAGAGGCTGTAAATTAAATGAGAGGAGATTGTCCATCTTCTTCCCGCAGAATAGCCGGTGGGTTCGAACTGCTTGACTTTGGGTTGGCAGCACAATTCCTTACCAACCAGGCCACCAGCCCTCCTGTTCTAGGCCCCACTAAATTCTCTTTCTTCAGACTAGACTGAGGTGTTACTTCGAGGAAAACTCACAAAACACCGGCTGAGTGACTTGGTCTTCAAGGTTGGCTACGCAACTCCCTGGATCTTCAGCCTCAGCCTTGCGCATGGGGCCTGGCATAGAGCAGTCATCAGGGAACGTTTGTGAAGCTGGGTGTCCACAAAGGAGCAGAACTAGTGCCCAGAACCCCTCTGTCCCTCAGGTACTGGAAGCTGGACCCTGCTCAGATGTATGCTAACGGGCCCAATGCGTGGGACACAGCTGTGCATGACGCCTCTGAGGAGTACAAGCACCGCATGGTACGTGGGCTGGGACAGGCAGGCATTCCTCGGGGTGGCTCCAGGACAGGAGATGTCCCCGAAGCCCCGCCTGACCCAGCCCTTCCTGTGCCTCTAGCACAATCTCTGCTGCGACAACTGCCACTCACATGTGGCGCTGGCTCTGAACCTGATGCGCTATAACAACAGCACCAACTGGAACATGGTGACACTCTGCTTCTTCTGCCTGCTGTATGGGAAGTACGTCAGGTGAGTGTGTCAGTATGCCACCCACCCACTGCTGCCCTCCACTGGAGCTCTTTCCAATGGGCCCAACAAGATCATCCTTCTCTGGGGTCCTTCAGCCAGCAAAGAGGAAAAGCAGATGCCAGCTGGAACTTTGATGGTTCTAAGATTATAAGCTGAGTTCCTGGAAAATTGAGCACTGAGGCAAGGAGCACTGGACTCAGAGTCCAGCTTTACTTGGATCCCAAGCTTGGCTCTATTACATGTTCACTGTGAGCTCTTGGGTAACTGGCACAGCCACTCCAAGCTGTAACTCTTCTATAACATAAGGGAATAAATGCAGCCCCTCAAGGAGGTTCCCAGAGCTCTAGGCCTTCCCAGCAAGTAGAGTGAACAGCTGAGGATGGTGAGGGAATGGGTCTAACCGCTGAAGTGACACTCCCACAGGGCCTCTTTCTAATTCTCTCATTAGTCTGATCTGGGTAAGAGGACCCCAGTGGTGGACCAGGAGGACCTTTGTAAGGTCTTCTGACCCTTCAAGGCAAAAGCGTTAATCCTGATTTACAGATAAAGAGCTCAGAGAGGTTGAGTGACTAGCCTTGGTCCCACAGAATCACCATCACAGAACCCAGACCTGGGCTGGTCCAGCTATCTCTCTCTACATTTTTATTAGCTGCTCTCATCCATAAGACTTTCTGGAAAGGAGACTCTTGGGAATCTTTCAGTCCTGGAAGCTTTCATAGGCCCCTGGCCTGTGTCCTCACTTCAAAGAGGGAGGAGAATGTGTAATCATGATCACACAGAGACCAATGCAGAGTCTCTGACTCCCAGCCACCAGTGGGCAGAACCACCTCCTGCTTTCCATGCTCATGCTTAGGTTCCTGGTCCTCCCATTGGAGACATCTCCTTAGAGGCAAGAATGACTGTAGGGGAAGCCACAGAAGTCCAGAGAGGTGACCGCATCTCCTGGACTACCCAACAAGGTGTCGGTAGATGATCACTGGGAGCCGGGATGGCCCCTGCCCAGGACTGTGGTTGGTTGTTGTCCATGGTGGGCACCAGACCCAGCCCTTTCTAGGGGTCAAGGGGGGTTCCAAGGCTGCCTTGAGGGGCTTTGGGCTGCACATGTGTTTGCCTGGCCTGTCCCACCTATGCTCTCCTCCCTCCTGTCAGTGTCGGGGCCTTCGTGAAGACCTGGCTGCCCTTTATCCTTCTCCTGGGCATCATCCTAACCGTCAGCCTGGCCTTTAACCTGCGGTGATGGCTGCCCAGTGCTCTCAGACCCACCAGCTCCTGAGGAGGCAGCTATTATCATCCCTTTTAGTTCAAGAATCTTTCTCCTCGACCCCAAAAGCAGAGATGAGCCTTCTGGTTTTGACTGGGATTCTGGGCTGGGTGGGGTGGGAGGGGGGCTTGTGACCTCTGCCTTTGGGATACCTTCTTTGTTCCTCTGTTGGGAAGGCCTTAGCTTCCTGTTTGTAGAACCCCTCCTGCTCCAGCTGAGCCACTGCCTGTTGGGCTCCTCCTGCCTCAGTTCCTCTGGCATATCAGGTGTCATTCTTGGTCTCAGTGCCCAGTGAGCAGAGGGAAGGGCCTCTGGGCCTACCACACCAGGCAGTGTGGGACCAGAGCTGCTCTGGAGTCTGCCCTTCTGCCATTAGCTCCAACCGAGGGGTCAGGGGTACACTGAGCCGTCTCCAGACATTAGTTGACCCTGCTGAGGCTTTCACCATTGGCCTCTGGCATGATCTAGAGGGGCTGAATGCCACTTACACCTGGTATTTGTCAGAATCTGCACTAGGGGTAGTTTGTGCCCCTCTGCCAGTGCCGGTGTCTTCCAGCCCATGCAGTCCCACTTCCCAGGCCTCCTGCTCCTTGGACTCACCTTCCCCTACAGCTTGGGGCCTGGGTGCCTCCAACCAGGTGGCAAGGTGAGTGGAGCTAATATGCCAGAGTGACCCCCTGTAGACCAAAGTAATGTAAACTTGGCCCAGCCCCAAGGATGGGCCTCATGGTGGCCCCCCAGCATCCACGATGTGTGCCATCAGAGAGCTAGAGGGGGCTGTTTCCGCCCACCAAACCACAGCTCTCCTTCATGTTGTCAAGAAGGGCCCTGTGCTGCCCACTCCCTGCTCCACGGAGTCCTTTGTAGGGTTCCCTGGGTGGGGCAATAAAGAGTTTTGACTCCGAGTGGTGCTGTCATTTTTCTCCCCCTCTGTGGTCCCCTTTCTCCTGTGTGGATCTTCTTGCTGTTGGTGGGTACCTCTGTCCTCTCTCTGGTTGCCAAGGCTATGGTTGAGTCCGCTCTTACTGCCTGGCACTGAGAAATGTCAGTATCCCTCAGGTATGCCTAAGTGACTCTTGGAACCCTTCTTATGCTCCCTGTTGGGAAGAACACGGGTGCAGCATTGAGGGTGGATTGAGTAGGCCTGTGCTTTTACCAGACAGACCAGAGGCGTGGACTTGCACCCTTATCTGAGAGTACATGATTTTGAAAAAAGCCACTTGCCCCTGCCATGTCCCTGTGTCCACATTGCTATCATGCTGAACCCCAGTGCTGTGTCATTGCCCAGTTTAGCACCCCAAATCACTGTGGAGTGTGGTCATTCTCACCTCCAGCCTTGCTACCTCCCACGGCCCCTGTCACTAGCAAAGCTGCATCCATTCTTCAGTGTCCTTTTGCTCCTGTGGTCTTTGGCTTCCACATGTTGAACTTATGACCTTCCGAGGCCTATATCCAAGGCCACCGTGGTGAAGCCGTTCCTGTTCTGCCCTAGTGCCTGTGCCCCTTTAGTTGGAGTAGGAAAGAAGTTTATCTGTGACTCCCCAGAGGTTTCTTAGTGCTCGCCCTGAGGATGTCCTGGCCATCGTCGCAGCTTTACTGTGGTCACATGCCTCCAGCTCCTTCTATACCCTGCAGTGCTTTGGGTACCAAGCTCCAGGGCAAGGCTGAGGTATCCGCTCCTCAATTCTAAGCAGCCCTGCTTTCAAATCATTGTATTTCAGGGGTCCATCTCAGAATTGGTTGGGGGGAAAAGGAAACAATTTCACATAGGACAAACCAAAGCAAAGCAGATGGAAAAGGTTTTAAGGCATGTCTCCCAGCCCAGCAAACATTTAAAATTCCTGGGAAGATGACAGACATAGGTCATAAACACTTCCAACAGTTATTGAGTTCTTACCGCTGGGGCTTTCTGACGTTGGTGCTATCGTCCCCATTTACAGGTGAAATAAACAGGTGAAGTCTTTTGCTGATGGTTACAGAGGTAGGACTTCTAAAACCATGTTTCAAACCTGGCATTATGGCTCCAAAGTATCCTCTCACCTATCTGCCTCAACTGCAGTTGGCACGGAGGTGTGAAAGTGGGGAGAAGCTGCCACCCAAAAGGGTGAAAAAGTACTGGGACAAAGGATCCGAACCATGCCTTAAAACAGTTCTGTGTGTGGGATGGCGGCTATTCCTGTTTATAGAGGAAGAGAACAAGGTTGGTCCTCTGTGTCTGGCCCAAGGTTTTGTGAGAACCACTACAGAGCTAGCGTTTTAACCAACCTCTGCTGGCCTCTGGGCCCCAGGCTCTTGGTACAGAGTTGCCTAGAGACACTCAGCAGCAAAGACACAGAGACTTGTAGGAGGACTGAGCAAGCCCTGGAAGTTGATGGAGGAAGAGCGCCCAGGCTGAGTGGTACAAATACAAATGGAGAGTGAGTGTGTATGTGTAAGAAATGAAGATGGACAGAACCAGGGCATCCTGAAGGGACATGCTGAAGGTGGACTGGACAGGTGATGGTAGTCCAGTAAGGGAGGACAGTCTAGTGGGAAGCATATTTGGACATGAGCCAGAGGATTACCTGGTTGTCTACTGGCACCTGCCAAGACAGGGGAATGACAAACTTGATGTGTTCCACAAAGCCCTCTGGCACCTCTGCAGGGGTTAAATGTGGGTTAAACCAAGGAGGAGGGGGTTGAATGGGCACTGACCTGGACAGTGGGAGGTGGATTGCATTTGGTGACCACCAGTAAGAAGCAGAATACCTGGGGACAGGATGATGCAGGCTATTGACAGATGTGGGACCTTGGAAAATAAGGTGGGGAGGGACCAGACAAACAGGTGAAAATGACAGGTGATATGAGTGTCCAGGAGAAAAGAGAAGAAAGATTTAACAAGTTGGAGAAGAGACCAGGAAATCTAATGCCTTCCAGGGGTGAGCACTGCTGAGAATTGAGAGGGGATATAGGAAAAGACAACCCGAAAAGACCCAGCTAGGAGATTGGAAGAGGTCAGGATGCTGATGGCCGCGCTCCTTCTATTCTGAGGGGCTTCACAGAGGAGGCTCCCACAGCTTGTATCTAATGCATAGTCTAGACACACATAACTAAGACCCTAGCAGGGACATTGACTTTAGTGAAAACTATGAAGAAAGATGATTGCCCCCACTTAACAGATGAGATTAAAAGAGACCCGGGAAAAATATATAATTTTTTTTTCTTCCTTGTTGTGTACCGACTGGCACAGGAGGAGATTGCCCCTTCAATGAAGCATGTGGTAGATTCAAACTGTGTACCTTTGGGATTGTAGTACAGTTACTTGCCACTAGGCCACCAGAGCCCCCTGGGGGGGGAAATTTGACTTGCGGGAATAAATGAAGGCTAGACCTTGAGTCAGGGCTGAAGGACAGAACCCTCAGATGTTGAGACTGTTGACAACAGTCACAAGGAGCTACTTCTCACAATGGGGTTCCCTCCAGAGTCTACTTCCTGCCCCATATTTCCCAGGAGTCTGAGAGATGCCTTCTTATCTTTACACTCAGAAACTGGCCATGGGCCAAGAAGATAAGTCCACCAAGTTGATGATCCTAAAGTATCCTGATTGATCAGGGACATAGAGTCAGCACAGAATGTGGGACTCAAGAAGATTCTCTGGACAGAGCCTGTGTGATGAAAGCTTCATCCTCGGGGAGCTCTGGTGGCCTAGTGGCAAGGAGCTGCAACTACAATCCCAGAGGCACACGGTTCGAATCCACCAGATGCTCTGCTGGGAAAGGAGGGACAGTCTCCCCCTGTACCAGTCAGATCTGATTTGACGGTACACTCACACACAAAAATAAAATTTAAAAAAAAAAAAAAAAGCTTCATCCTCGGCACCAGGAGCCAGGCTTTCACAAACCCAAACCTTGGCAGAGGGCAGAAGTGGTTGCTCTGACGTTGCCAGTACTTGCTGGGACAGGTGTGTAGAAGTGGAGGAACAGTGGTATAGGAGAAGGGGCACCTGGCACCTACTATATGCCAGCTTGGCCAGAACTTCTGTTTCCCTAATAATAGGCTCTTACTACCGCCAGTTTATTTAGAAGGAAATTGCAGCTCAGAAAGTTTAGGAAGCCTACTCCAGGTTGTACAGTGGCAGAGCAGGGACGTTACTCCGCGTGTTCTGACTGACGTCTCTAGACCTTCTAGATCTTTCTCCATTACCTAACTTCCACAGATGGACCCGTGTGAGACTCTCCCTCTGAGATGTACTGTATATTTTCTAATAAAATTATCTTTGCTTTTCACCAAGTGGGCACGGATCACTGACGATTAATTTTATAAAAACACTGCAAATTAAACACACACAAACACACAAAACCCTCTATACCTTCTACTACCCTAGCTGTTAGAAAGTGTTTCTAATTTTGTTTTTAAAACAAGCCCCTATAAGGAACTTAGGAAGTAGGGTTGCACCCTAAAGAAATCAGAACTGCCACTCAAGCAGATATATGCACATCTGTGTTTATTGCTGCTTTCTTTACAATAGCAAAGAGTTGGAAACAACCCAAGTGCCCATCAGCAAACAAATGGGTAGAGAAGCTGTGGTATATTCACACAATGGAATACTATGCCGTACTGAAAAATAAAGAACTTATGAAATATACAAAATGGGTGATCCTAGAGGACGTTATGCTGAGTGAAATAGTCACAAACGGACAGATACTGTATAATGCCACTGTTATAAAACAGGACTGACATTGAGTTTTGGGGGAACTAAAAAAAGTGGGGATAAAGTACACTGCATTGAAACAGATGAGGGAGAGAACTGTTTAAAAGGGATATAGGATTAGGTATTATTTGCATGACAAGAGTCCAGAATAAGAGCTACATAGTAAAGTGGACTGGAGGAGGGGGGATTGTATAACATTTTTTTTTCAAAGAGAAAAGAGGACTAGGCAGGGAGGAAAAGGTGTAGCAATGAATAAATAGAAATCCAAGTTCTCTATAAATTTTCATGAAAATCTCTAAAAAATCAAAGTAGGGCTGCTACCCATTTCACAGATGGGATGATCAAAGCTGTAAGAGATTAGGCTACTAAGTGAGTCCACAGAGGAACGGATGCATAACCACTGCTCACCTCTGCTTTCTAAGGGCTGGAGTGACACATGCCCCTGCAAGCCACGAATCCAGGCCCGGTTTTGCATCAGACCCATCTGAGAAGGTGTTTCCTCCTCGGTGGGGCAGCTGCTCGGCTGGGCGGCCTGTTGAGTCAGCCTTAGTCCCTCCAGGCTCTTCTCCAGTCCCAGAAACTTGGCGGCTATAGGAGCCTGGGTCGCCCTTTGAAGGCGTCCCCCATATTGGACCCCTCCAGGTAACACAACTTGGGGCTAGGATCCCCTGCCAGCGTCCCAAGGGGCAGATTCTGCTGCCTGGTGTTCTGAGCACCTTTTGAGACTTTGGGGTGGAGGAGGTGGGAATGTCTGGGACTACCGGACAGATGACTGACAGATTCTATCCACCGGTGGGTCTATCCTGTAGGGTTGACCCAGAGTAGAGGGGACTAGACATTTGATTCGGCTCCTGGAGAGACAGGGAACTGTGGGGAAGGGGTGTACTGGGGTCCCCATCCTCAGATGTCCCCAGCCTGGCCCAGGCAGAAGGGAAAGGACAGGAGCACCACCACCACCCCCACACACACATACACGTCTGATGACCCCCAACCCCCCTCCACACTTATACACACCTGGTGACCCCAATGCAGCAGCCCTGAGAAACATGACACAACATAATACACAGTAATCTCATGTAACACAGGAGGAAATACAGAATGCACACAACCACATGATACTGTCACCCAGAGAGGCACAGCCACATTACAGGAGTCAACCATGCTCATCATACTGTGACAAAACACATGGACACACGCTGGTGATAACAAAATTCACACAAAAATACACAACCAATAGGACACAGGCCTGTAACACCTAGAGTCACACAACAGTGTGACAGATGCAAACAGGGATTCACAAGGGAGTTCCAAACTCTGTGTGTGTGAGAGTGTGTGTGTGTGTGTGTGTGTGTGTGTGTGTGTGTGTGTTGTACCAGCACTATGCCTAAAAGAGAGTAGCTGTTTGGAAAAATACAGTGACTGTTGAACAGAGATGTAGATGAGCAGAAGCCGCATTAGCCTCAGTGAGGGTGGGGCTTGTAGGCCTCAGCTCAGTGGGCCACTGACTCAGCCTGAAGGGTGCTGAGCACAGGAGGAGGTGGTGACAGTGAACACAATCCAGGACCTGCCATCCTTCTAAGCCACTGTCCCCATCTCAGCCCTGCATGGGTGTCCAGGCCTGTGAGGGAGGGAGGAGAGGTGGGGAGCAGGGGGGAGACTCAGACCAAGCCCCTGCTGTGCTCATGGCCAAGTAACTATGATACCTTCACAGCTTTCAATTGCTGGGACCCCAGCTGAGTCATGGGCCAGGGGCAGGACCAGTGGCTCTGGGCTGGAGAGCAAGTAAGGCAGGGAGGGGAACCCCTGAGGTGGAGGCCTCAGAGAGTGGGTGTGGTGGTTACCTCTGGGTGGGAGGGGGGAGGAAGTTAGGGGTGTAGGCTGGAGAGGAGGTTGCCTCAGACAGGAAGGCCACATGGGCTAGGGCAGAGAAGAGATGAAGGGTGGAGGGAGGGGACCCAGGCTAGAAGGTTCTCAAGGCCCAGGGGTGGGAGGTGGGGGGTGTGGGGGTGGTACGTGGGTGGGTGTTGGTGTCTGTATTCCCTGCAAATGGACAGGATTCTTTAGGATTTCTGCATTTCATTAACCAAACTTTTACCAACCACCTGTTACCTTATGTTGATGCAAGTACTGGCTTTAGGGGTGATGGCTCATTCCTATCTTGAAGAAGGGCATAACCTAGGTGATGGTGGTGTGATAGGTGAATATGTACATGGCTGTGTGATTTGTGTACATCTGAAGAATGTATTTGTCCAGGGTTAAGAAGGTATGTGTGTGTGTGTGTATCTCTTGATTGGAGCTTATGTGTATGTTTACATAGCTGTGTCTGTGAGAAATGGGCCTGTGTGTCCATGTCCCAGCTGGTATTTGTGTCTTTATGCATATGTATACAGTGTGCGAGTGATTTCATGCTCTATTTCTGAGGTTCCTTATATGTTCCTGCTGAGGGTGTGTGCATGAGTTTTCCTGAGACAGTAGATACACATGTCTGTGGGTGCCTGTCTTTCCACTTGACTCTAGCCATATCAGGGTGGTGCCCTGCTGACCCGATTCCTGGTCTACCCAGGTAGCTTCGTGTGTCCACATGGACTGCAGCTGATGCCCTCAAGGGGCCACCCATCTCAAGAGGGGCTCTGACCCCTGTCCTACTTATCCATGGCACATGGGCCTGAACCTGAGACTGATAGGCTGCTTGACCTCAGCTTCCTGACAGAAGAGGAGCAGAAAGCCATTGCTGAAGTCCTGAAGCGAGATGCCCACCTGCGACAGCTGGAAGAGGGGCGGGTCAGGTGAGGGGAGGCAGACCCTTCCTCAGAGGAGCACAAGAAAGAGCTCAGTCACTGGGAGGCTTGGGCGGCCCCCTCAAGCCCTCTACCAACAAATTACTTATCAGATGGCCACGGGGTCCTTATCTTTACCCTTTGGTTCTCTCTGCCTTTGGTCACCTCAAACTTAAATTTCTTGGGGTAGCTGCAGCAGCTCACCTGCTTCAAGGCTTAAACCCTCTGGTCTGCTTCACTGTGCTGTAGTTAAAGCTCCTCACATCAGCCCTCATTATTGTTAATGTTGTTGCCATCAAATCAGTTTTGATTCATAGAGACCTTTTAAGTAACATCTAAACATTGCCCTATCCTACTCCGTCCTCACAATCTCTGACATGCTTAAATTCACAGAGCACTGTGTCAATCTATCTTGTTGAAGTCCTACCCTTGGTATTCCCTGAAATTCCTCGGCATGTCCATAGGGCTTCCCTAGTTGATGCCTGCCAGCAATTCTACCTCATTTTTCACCAGTAACCCCCTGCTCCTAACATATGCTACTGTGTATACAAAGCATTCTGCTGCTGGGGGGAGGGGGAACAAAATATTATACTATGGCTGCTCTAAGCCCTCCCACCCCTGAACACCTTCACATCCAAGCTGCTGCTCGTCCTGGAAGAGCACGGTGGCAGAGGAGCATGGGAGTTCTGCCTAGGGTTTAGGGCCTTTATCTGACCTCCTCAAGCACAGTCTCTTCATCTATGAAATGCAGCTAAAGACTCTTACCTTATAAAATTAAGAGGGATTATGCAAGTGTGACTCCTACTGCTCATTTAATGAACAGTAATTGTTATCCTTCTCTATGTGGAGAATTCTAATTTGTCCTTCAAGAAGCAACTCAAACACGGCCTCTTCTGGAAAGCCCTCTTAGATTCCAACAGGTAGCACTGGCCACTCTCACATACATCACAGCACCTCTAACACGCTAATTTATTTGTCTGTTCTGTACTTGGTCTCCCCACAAGTTTGATAACCTTCAAAACAAGGATAAATTCTATTTGTTTGTGTGTCTCTAGCCCTGGTACAGGGCCTGGCACAGTGTAGATGGCAGAAATGTTGGTAAGTGGTAACAATTATACCATGCTTCCCCAACCCCACCTCCAGCAAGCTCCGGGCCTCACTGGTAGACCCTGGACAGCTGAAGATCCTGACGGGTGAATGGTTCCAGGAAGCACGCTCCCAAAGGCATCACCATGCTCACTTTGGCTCTGACCTCATCCGTGCCTCTATCCGCTGGAAGAAGAGCTCCCGGGGTGAGAGCAGAGTCCTGGGGCAGGGCTGTTGCATGCATGTGGAAGGGTAAGAAGATCCCTGGGTTCTGGTCCTGGTTGCCTCTTGTACTGGCTTGTCTTTGGGTGGGCACCACCCCTGCATGAGCTTGCACTAGGTAGATGAGTTCTTCCAAGGACCGCTCCTGTAAGTAACATCCAGCCTGCCTGAGAGCAGGGCTTCACAGAACTTCTCACCTTGGCCCAGGTGACCAGACTCTGGGTGGTGATGGGGAAGCTGAGGTTTCTGGGAAAGAGAAAGAAGAGGAGCTAGAGTGCAGGTGAGGAGTCATTGTGAGGAGAGGGTGGAAGGTGCCTACTGGTCACCTGGGTTCCTTTCCCTGAAAATGACCTCCTCCCACTTCCAGGCTCCCCATAGATGAGGTTGAGAGGCTCAACGAGGCTGAGGTAATGAATAATGGACTGACTTAATGAATTAATGTAGAGTCCCTGGTGTGGAGCTGGGGAAATAGCCCCAGGCCAGGAAGTAGGAAACCTAGGATGCACCCCTTGATTCTTGGCCCCAGTCGTCTGGAGAAAGCATCCCCCTTTTGTGAAACAGTGGTGTGGATCTGGCCTCTAAGGGAATTCTGAATCTAGTTATTGAGGGTGAAGTGAGAACTCAGTTACCCTCTCAGTGGGGCCCAGGGAGGCAGGCCAGGCAGGCCCTAACTCGTGCAGGTGTGTGAGTACAGGCGGAGCTGGTCCCACTACCAGCCCTGCCCTGAGGGCTGAGATGGGGGAGAAGTCTGGAGTCTCTGGGCCCTGAGCGCATGGTGACCCTGGATCTTTTCCTCACTACTTCCATTTGTAACTTCTAACCCTTGCTTCCTGCAGAGGCTTGACTCTCCCTCACCATCTGCCCCTCAAAAAGCAGATTACGAGGAGGAACCTCAGGCTCTGGAAGGTGAGTAGGAGGGTGTGGTGACGAGGGCACCAAGAGTTGAGATTGCAGGCAGTTCGAAGTGACCCCAACCACCCGTATTCAGCTTTCTCCTTCTGCTTTGGGGAAGCCCCGTGTGGTCCCCACAGGCCACCTCCAGGCAGCTTTGGGGTCTGAATCTGGAGATCACAAGGGTTACAAACTAGGCGCTCCAAATGTGTTCAGGGGCGGGCAGGTATGGGGGGGGTCCCTCTGCTCTACAAGCCAGCGCTTGGCCCCAGTCGTCTGCCCAGGGGGCGCGCAGGTCCCCACGGAGGAAGCGGAGCCGGAGCCGGAGCCAGCGCAGCGCTCGCGTGGAGAGGAGCAGGCGCCCCCGCCAGCCCAGGTAGGCGGGAGCGGCCGGCGGCTGCTCGCAAGACCCGGGGCGGACGTCAGGGCCGGGAGTGCCCCTGCCCCGGGTTCAGAGCCGTCGGGCCTCAGCGCCGTCGGGAAGGGACAGGAAAGAGGGAACGCCAGGGTAATTTTCTCCTTTCCCCAGATCGAGGTGGCGTCTGAGACCTTGGAGAACGGGGAGGAGACCCCAGGGCCCGGCCCCTCAATCAACCGCATGCTCAGCAGCAGTTCCTCAGTGTCCAGCCTCAACTCCTCCACGGTGAGGTGGTAGGCGTGGGAGGAGGTGGGTGCCCCCTCCCCACACCCCTGCGCCTAGCCCCTTTCCTTGCCTGGCCTCCGCCCCCACGCATGCCGACACCTAGCTTTACCCCTACCCCTCCGCCGGGCGCTCGCATCGACCTCGAGGTGAGCGCCGCCCCGCCCTGGCCTGCCTGCCCCGCCCGCAGCTGAGCGGCAGCCTGCTGAGCCTGTCCGCGGAGCCAGAGGGGGGCGCCCTGCAGGTGCGCGGCTCCCTGCACTTTGCGCTGCGCTACGAGCCGGGCGCCACCGAGCTGCGCGTGCACGTGATCCAGTGCCAGGGCCTGGCCGCCGCGCGGCGCCGCCGCTCAGACCCGTGAGTTCCAGCCCCCAGGCGTCCAAGGAGACGCCTATCCCTCTGGGAGCGAGGGCATAGCGTTCACAGCCAACTCTACCGCTTACCTTTCCCCGGCCTTAGCTTCCTCCTATTTAAAATAATAACAAGAGAGTACCTATGTGGTTGGAGGCTGGAGATTACATCCATCACTTGGTCTGGCACAATAGGAAGCTGTGTGGTGGCTGAGGAAGCCCCTGGGGCAGGGGCAGGGGATTGGGAGCTAATAGGGCCCTTTCTTATCTCTGGACCTCTTCCTTCACTCCCCCAGCTATGTCAAAAGCTACCTCCTGCCAGATAAGCAGAGCAAGCGCAAGACAGCAGTGAAGAAACGGAATCTGAATCCGATCTTCAACGAAACTCTCCGAGTAAGACTACAACAGGGCAACCCCACATTAATGAGCAGGATGCCTCTTCCAGCGTGGAGCTGAGTGGCAGGAACAGTCACATAACGTTATTACCTGTTGCTCCAATTGTGGTGGGCGTGGAGATAGTCCAGGGCCCCCTTGAACACCCTTGATGGAATTCCATCTCTCAAGGATTATGGTAGAACCAGCCTCAGTCAACACTCGATCAGCACAGAAGATCGGGCCCTCCATTAACGCTTATCTCCTGTCCCCAGTACTCCATCCCGAAGGCTGAGCTCCGAGGCCGAGTACTGAGCCTGTCCGTGTGGCACCGGGAAAGCCTGGGTCGTAACATCTTTCTGGGCGAAGTCGAAGTGCCTCTGGATACGTGGGACTGGGACTCTGAGGCTACCTGGCTCCCCCTGCAGTCCCGGGTGAGGCAGCCAGGGCTGTGTGAGGGGACCTGTAGCACAGATCTAACCCCATAAAGCTCCCCCACCTCCCCGTCCCCTGCCCTAAGCCTTTCTCAGACTGCCTGCAACAGAACCTCCACTGGCCTGGCAATATTATGGCCCATCTGAAGGTCTGGCCCTACATGACCTCTTCCTGAGGGCTTTGCAGATCCTTCCTGAACCAAGGTGTTGCTAGGTGCCATCGAGTGGATCCAATGAACGACATATCTCAACCTTGACCCATCCTGCACTATCCTCACACTCTGCTGTGCTTAACCCATCACGTTGAGGGTTTTCCTCTTTTCCCCTAGCCTTCACTTTTCCAAGCATGATGTCCTTTCCCGAATACTAACCCCTCCTCTAACGTGCGTGCACAAAGTATGGGAGACGAAATCTCAACATACTTGCCTGTAAGGAGCAACCTGGCTGCACTTCTGTGACAGATCTGTTCATGTACCAGTCCTTGGTACATTAATTCAATGTCCTGCGCTTACAGTTGCTCTCTGGAGACTCCACCCCTTTTATAGGCATTGACCCGCCCCCTGACTAGTAAACCTCCCGCAGGTCCCGCCCTCCCCAGACGAGCTCCCAAGCCGAGGGCTGCTCTCTGTATCGGTTAAGTACGTTCCAGCTGGCTCTGAGGGTGAGTGACAGACCCTAGAGACACGAGGCTGGTGGTCCCTGGGAGGCTGAAGACTCCTATCCCTTAGGTATGTCGTTAGGAGCCTGGGGCCTGAGCAGAATGTCTCCGCAGGCACTGGACAACCCCCGAGTGGGGAGCTGCACTTTTGGGTGAAAGATGCTCAGGACCTCGTGCCTCTTCGCCAGGGATCCCTGGATACGTACATACAATGGTGAGAGGCCACCGAGACCTCCATGCTGCTTCTCTGTTCCATGTTCTCTTGCAGTGAAGCTTCCTGCCTCAGACAAATTCCTAGCCAACCTCAGATCCCCACTCTGGGCTTCAACTATAGAGCAAAGGACTTTAGCCTAGAGTCAGGAATATTTAGGATACCTTGAGAAGTATTCCAGTGTGACTGGCACCTAGAGAACTTGTCAGAGTACCGGGTGACTATAGAAGAGTGGAGATATGGTGGGGCTTGGTCTTGAACTTGTCACATGCTTTCAAGAAGTGTAGGTGTGCCTCAGATCCCTAATGTCAGAAAGTAAAATTGAGGTAGGCTAATCAGGTTCTGAGTTCCTGTCCTGGTTGGGAACAATATTTTATTTTGCAGATAGGAATCCAAGATTCTAGAAAGTTTGGAAATTACCTTTTTAGATCACCAGATAGCCAGTGAAGGTCCCTGAGCCAGTAAGTAGCAGATTTCTCATTTCAGAAGCAATACTCTTGTGTCCTTTGCATAAGAGTTGAAATTAAAGTCAAGACATCCAAAAGGAGCCTTGCTTTTTGTTTCAAGAGATGGCCAAGGTCACTTCTCAAGAGTCAGGGGACATGGACATTTGAGGGGAGATGGAGAGAGCTTAGTGGCCCTGTGGAGTATGAGATGGCCACATGATGTCAAATTCTGCCCCAACAGCTCTGTGCTGCCCGATGACAGCCGAGCCAGCCGCCAGCGGACCAGGGTGGTACGCCGCAGCCTCAGCCCTGTGTTCAACCACACCATGGTTTACGATGGCTTCGGGCCTGCTGACCTGCGCCAGGCCTGCGCTGAACTCTCCCTGTGGGACCATGGGGCTCTGACCAGCCGCCAACTAGGGGGCATACGCCTTAGCCTAGGCACTGGTGAGTAAGGCAGGGCCCTAAGAGAAACCAGTGATGGGCAGCAGGGACTCACAGAGGCCTTGGACACTCCTCTGGCCTTTCTAGACCTTTGGTGTCCACTAGAAACAGGAAGTGACTAGGCATGTAATCTAAGACCAAATAGGTGTTTGAGACCTCAGGTAGTTAATGGAATGTTCCCTCTGCCCTGGCCCACCCACATCCAGGCAGCAGCTACGGGCTCCAGGTGCCTTGGATGGACTCCACCCCTGAGGAGAAGCAGCTGTGGCAGACACTTCTGGAGCAGCCGTGTGAATGGGTGGATGGCCTGCTGCCCCTCAGGACAAACCTGGCTCCCAGGACGTAGCTGTCCCAGGAGTTCCACTACACCCCTCCTTGGGCTTCCAATCTCAGGGCTTGCCCTTCAGCTAAATTCAATAAAGTCTGTTCTAAGGGCATCAAGGGACTGATTATCTGTTGAGGAGAGGGAGAAAGATGACAAGATGTAAGGGCCAGAGAAGTGAGGGAAGCTTGGGACAAATGACAGAACTTCAGACTCAGACACGAATTCCTCAGCAGCCCAGCTCCAGCATACTCCCCAGACACCCCTATACATATGTTACCAAAGCAAGGGTAGACAGATGTGTTGTTTAATAGTACATGTGGCAGTGCTTAGTGTGCAGGGTGTGCCATTGTGGTCAGTTTCCTCCACTGGAGTTAGCCGTGAGTCCCACCAGCCATCTTCCCATTGCTCCTTGATCCTGGGGCAGGTGTATTAGAAGCGAGCTGTGTCTTCTGTATTAATCCATCCTTGTGTCTGGCCTGCTGTCTCTGTTGCCCTCACTCAGCCTCCTGGAAGCTAGGGGTATCCGGCATGGCTTCTGCCCGTTGCTCCAAGATAGATCTCCAGATTCGACACACCATCCCTCCCCTAGGGTTAACAGGCTCAATGTGGCTCTGCCAGAAGAAGGCCCTTTCTGCCCAATGCCCTCTCTTGTCCCAGGAAGCCCTGTAGTTCCTAGGAAGGACCCGATCAGACCTATAGTTGGGGGTTAAGATCTAGCCAGAATGAAGCCAGTTTTGTGAATCAGCCCCAGCGGGTACAGGACATACTTGATGTGGGTGTAGATGAGATCATCCCGAGTGGCACAGGTGAGCAGAGCGTGGAGGGTGAAGTTGTGGTTCAGCAGCTGCTTATAGACCAAAAAAATCCAAAGATAGGGAGAAATACACGCAGAGAAAGATGTGTGCAGAGACCCAGATCTCTATCAGTCCTTGTACTGTCAACATGTTGGTGCAGATCAGACCCCTTCCTGGGCCTCAGTTTTTCCCTTGAGTACAGTGAGAGGGTTATACTAAGTGCTCTCCTCATACAGAGATTCTCTACTTAGGAAGGAGAAAATGAGAAAAAAAGATGGACAGAAATCCAAGTCCTTGGTTGGTGGGATTGTCAGAGATAGCCAGCACCTTCTCCCTCACCACCCTCTGCCTCACCGTCTGGATGGTGCCAGGATCCACACTCAGCTCCTGCAGCCACCGCACCAGGCCCTGGTCAGCTGGAAAGCCATGATCAAGAAGTCGGGTGGTGAGCCTCGGGCTTACCTGCCCGGAGCCGCCTCACACCCACCACTCATGTTCTCCAGCCAGGCCATACTCACCTGGGTGCTGGGAGGCCGGTGCCAGAGTCCTGGCTTCTCCTTCCACCCGCTGGAGAGCCTGCTGCATCAGGGCCTGGCACTCCTGTTCCTTCTCTGCCAGGACAGCACGAAGCCTGTTGGAGGATAAGAAGGAGAGTAGAATACAGTGGAGGCGGAGCCAGCAAGGGGCTAAGGGCGATTTCTAGGCGTTTACCTATTGGTCTCTGCCCGCAAAAGGCCCAGCTGCACCATCAGAGGCGGGGGTCCCTGTTCAGGCTCCTTTATGTGTGGGCTTCCCTGAGCAGTGGTCTCCTGTTGATGGACTTGAGCCTCCTTTTCTTTACTTGCTTCTTCTGACAGCGGGGAGACAACCTCCTCCACCTCTGCTAATCCGAGTGGGTTGAGCTCAGGTAGGACAAGAACACCCATTTGGGGCCCCAGAGACTCTATTAGGGGACTTGACCTAGCTTTACACTGAGCGGGGTCAGGAAGAAACCCTTAGGCCACACGCCCCTGATGTGGCTGGGCCCGGAGTCCATGCCCTCTTCCGACCCCATTCCTCGTTTGTCACGCCCCTAAAGGGGTCACGCCCTTGCAGGCGGGCAGGTAGGGGCGCCTCTCCCCGCTTACCCGGTCCTAGCACAGACAGGGCTGCCCGCACAGCGCGGCTAAGCAGCGAGTCCAGCACGAACATCCAGTGTGGGCGGATCTGGCGCTGGCGGAGGATCTGCTTCACCTGGAGGAGGGAAGAAGGGCGCGGCTAGGCAGGCTCGGCTTCAAATAGGGATAGGGCTAAATTAGAAAGGCCTAGAAGGACTCGTCTGTGGGAAGGGGAGTGGGCAGGCTCAGGACATAACCAAGAAGGAACTGGGAAGGTAGGCTTAGGTAGCTGTTTTCATTTTTACGGAAGAGACATGGAGTCCTGGAAACTAAAACTTTCCAGGCACATTCCCAGGCACAGGAAGTTCAGTACCCCTTTACAGGGCAGTCCTAAGTGTGTGAAAAATTGTCAGCGAAAAACTGGAAGACCTTAAAGGGGATGGATTGATTCTGGCTGAAACAATGGACTGAAGCAGAGAAAGGCTTGTGAAGATGAACGTGGCCAGGTAGTGTTTAGTTCTGCTGTAATACAGAAGCTATGAGTTTAGACTTACTTGATGGCACTTAAAAACAACCTGTTATACTGGAAAGCTCTGCACACCCATGTTTATTGCTGCGTTGTTCATGATAGAGAAGAGATGGAATCAACCCATATGCCCATCGACAAACGAATGGATAAAGAAGCTGTAGTATATTCACACAATGGAATATTATGCAGCACTGAAAAACAGGGAACTCATGATGGAATATTATACATAATGGGTGATCCTGGAGGACATGATGCAGAGTGAAATATCTCAATACAAAAGGACAAATACTGCATAATGCCACTGTTATGAAACAGGACTGACATCAGGTTGGGGGGGAAACTAAGGAAAGGGGATAAATAATGTACATTGCATTGAAACAGATGAGGAATAGAACTGCTTAAAACGAATATATGATTGGGTATTGTTTGCATGACAACAGTCCAGAATAAGAGCTGCATAGTAAAGCGGGTTGGGGAGGGGGATTGCACAACAATGAAATTTTTTTTTTCAAAGACAAACGTGAACTGGGTGGGGTGGGCAGGGAGGAAAATGTGCAACAATGAATGAATGGAAATCCAATTTCTCTATACACTTTAATTAAAATCTCAATTAAAATAAACCCCAAAACTGGGAAAGCTCTCCTCACCGCATCCGGGAAGGCAAAGAGTGGTCCCTGAAGAAGCACAGGTTCAAGGCCCTGGGCCTTCAGCTGCCCTTGCAGCGCCCGTAGATCCTGGGCCAACTGTCGGCGGTTGGGAGTGTGGATATGAGCTCCAAGGCAGCGCAGGAGCTGCTCCACCTGATTTCCGTCAAGCCGAGGACCCTGAGAAGGAAGAAAGAGGTTCTCAAAGAGGGTTCCCATCAGAGAGCCAAGAGGCACGTTGGGGGCAAGGCAGACGGGGGAGTCCTTCCCAGGCTCGACCACCAGGGGGCGGCAGGGCGGGCCTCCGCACCTGTTCCTGCTCCAAGCTCAGACCGGCCACCAGCACAGCCAGCTCCTGCCGGACCACTGCAGCCAGCATGGCCCGGCGCTGGCTCTCTTGGTGTAGCAGACTCAGCCTCGAACTCTCCTCGGGGGACGCGGGTTCCTCAGCCCCGGGCTCGTCTGGCACCCTGAGTGCATTAGAGAGTGGCTGACGGATGGCGGGGCAGCAATGCTACCTCCACTACAGGGTTTGAAAACAGGTTCTTGTACTTTTAAAGCCTACTTCACACAGGGATAAGAGAGAAAGCAGGAACTGAGGGGGCACAGTGAATGAAAGAGCATCTGAGAGAGGTCCCCGTAGGCACCACAGGCCATCACTGCAAGCATCCAATGTGCTCCAGTCCTCAAGGAGGGATTTTTCATGGAGGCAAAACCAGGTTAATAGAACCCTCCCAGAATCCTAGGTTCTCACCGGAGTTGGCTGGTTCCCCCATAACTGAGGCAGCGCTTTGGGGGGCTGGGAGGGTGTTGAGAAGGTGCCTGAGGGCACGGGAATGTCTGGGACTGGGTGGTCGAGTCAGCTGAGGGAGTGGGACTGGCTGAAGGGACATCTGAGGGAGAACAAGGCTGTCAGCCTAAGCCAGCCTCTAAGCCCTGTAGCCCCACAGCCCCCCTGCCCTCACTCCAGTGCACTCACTGCCTCCACCCTTGTGGCACCTGAGGGCCTTGAAGCATGGCGAGGGGAGCCAGGGCTGCGGCTCCTCTTCCCAGGCTGTAGGAAAGGATCCCCCAGCAGAGCCTGGGCACTGGCTCGGAGGCGGGGATCTGGCTCAAAAGTTCGGAGGAGGAAGGCTTGGGCCTCAGCTGACAGAGAACTGGGCATTGGTGGATGCACCTTGTACATGCCCACCTGGGGGAGTCAGGGCAAACAAGGTAAAGCTTAGAGAGGTTTAGGGCTCAGTCTGGTTCCACTCCCTACTCTTCTGTGGGCTGATTCTCACCTGAAACATGGCAGCCTGAGGACTTCCTAGCTCATGGAAGGGTGGACGACCCGTGGCCATCTCAATCACCGTGCAGCCCAATGACCAGATGTCAGCTGCCTTTCCATACCCTCGGGGGCCTTGGTCAATGATCTCTGGGGCCATATACTGTAGGGTTCCTAGGACAGGACCAGGAACAACACTGTTCATCTAAGCTTATTCACTGCGGGGGGCTCTGGGGCATGCACCCTAATACCATCATCCAAAATAGATTACCCCTCCTGTCCTGGTCATCACACATCTGAATTTAATCACATGCGCTGGGCTCTATCACCTGCCAAGGCTTGCATCACTCATCCTATGTTCCTTCACAGTCATTGGCTCTGTCACTCACATTAGGTAGGGTCCCTGAGCTCTAACATCCATTTAGCCTCTGACACCCAACTTCTCAGCCTACATCAATACCCTGGACTCAACCAAGCTCTAAGTCTGGGTTCCAACAGCCCCCTCCATGGCTCAGTCACCTGCCCTGGGTTTCATTCTCCCTCAGGACCCTAAAGCCATGCTCAGAAGAAACCCCATTCTCCAAAAGGCCCCAAGAGTTCTTCTGCCCCAGCCTGCATTCCCATATCTCCCCTTGTTACCGGTGAAGGTCTCAGTGCAGGGTGTGATGCCTGCCAGTCGCTTGGATGTGCCAAAGTCAGAAATCTTGAGCAGCCCACTGAAGGTGTTAATCAGCACATTGTCCCCCTAAGCAGAGTGGACATTGTGCTTAGTGGCCAGTAGGCTGGGCCCCTAAAACCAGAACTGGAACACCTTCTCCCCCCCACCCCCCTGCCCCGAGACACTGTCTCCTGGAGTCCAGCCTGGTCCTGCTTCTATCAACCTCCTTCCTCTGCCATATACATGCCTCTCTGGGAGCTGATACATGGTCTGACTTCATATATCACCTTCTCCTCTTAGTAAACTACTGGTGAACTCGCCACCCTTTACAAAGAGTCTGTCCAGTTATTCTAAACTGCCAGCCTCTATGTGGGGTCATATTCTATCCCTACCCTACTCCCAGCACCAGCAGGACAACATGGGCCGACCACAGGGCTTACTTTGATATCCCGGTGCACAATGTGATTGTCGTGCAGGTAACTGAGTCCCTGCAAGATCTGGCGGGTGTAAAAACTGATGGTGCTCTCATTGTCTTTCAAGGGTCCCCACACTGATCGCAGCAAGGAAGATAGGCTGCCTGGAGAGACACACACACTCCAGGTTCATCATTGGTACCCACAGGCACACACCCAGGCCAGGCACAGGCTCTATTCATTCTCTAACCCCACTCTTTCAGTTCATTGCCAGCTGGGGCTCTCATTTCCTTTCAGGGTGGTCTCACTAGAGACCCTAGAGACACCTAGGGTGGTCTTACTCCCAAAGTAGAGGGGGTACCTCCAGGCACTTCCTCCATGAAGATCTTGAGGTAGCCACCTTGGCTGGCTGAGCCCAGATAGCGCACTATGTTCTTGTGTCGCAGGCGTTTGTGCAGCGCAATCTCTTCATGCAGGGGCTGAGAGAACCTGGAGGAGGGGGGGTGTTAGAAGATGCGGAGATGAACATATCAGCCCCGCCAAGGAAAGGACGAAACTCTCCATCCTGTGCCGTTCTCACAATTTCTGCTGTGCTTCTACCCATTGCTACAGTCACTGTCAATTTGTCTCGTAAAAATAAGACAAGCTTGGGCAGAGATGTTCACCCTCCCCCAGCACAGCCAGACCACTTCCCCAGGTACCACACACCCACAACTCCTTCCCCACTGGTCACTCCTAGATCACAGGCTGCTTTGGGCCAAAGCGCCGCCCACACAGGCCCTGCAGGTGCCTCTGCATGTAGCTCCACCCACACCACCCTCTGCCCACGTGGCCCCGCCCACCTGACCGGCCCACGCGGACCCTCACTTGTCCCCAGCCCTGAGGGTGGGTCCACGTGTCACACCTGCTGTCCCGCTCAGGGATCTCCTTGATGGCAATGCGTACTCGCGTGTGTCGTTCACGGCCTGCGTACACCACCCCATAGGTGCCCTTACCCAGAACAAGCCGTTCACCGGTCTCTGAATACTCATAGTCAAACTGCGGGGGCATGGGGTTCGGGGTGAGATGGGGGTCAGCAGAGTCACCCGAACTTCCCCCTCCTCAGGCCCATTTTCTCACCTCCAGCACCTCCCGCACACCATCTGTCTCTTCCGTAGGTGCCATAGAATCTGGTTTTGTCACCGAGGCCTGGATCAGGTCACAGAACCTGGGGTTGGGAGAGGTTAATGGAAGGGGCACTGTGGCAGAGCACTGTCCTTCCCACGCTGGCGGCACCTAGGGGGCCTTGTCCCTTTCTTTCCCACACCTGCCCAGAGGTAACCTGGGTAACGCACCACTGGCAGTGCGCCACGCTGGGGAAACACAGCTGGACGTCCTGAGCTGGGGGCAGTGTGTAGAGGAAGCAGCAGCGCTCATCCTTCTTGGAGGTGCTGGGAAGGGAGGAAGACCTCAGTGAGCCCCAGAGGATTGGCAGTTCCAGGCCCACCTCCACCCTGACACCTCACAGTCCCCACCTCTCACCTAATCCCACAAATGGAGGTGACTGGCAAAGTCCAGCACGAGGGTCCATCCTGTGGGAAGATAGGGAGTCTGAAAGGGTCCTGGGGGCCTGAAGATGGAAAGATGCTCAGTGATGAGTGGGCAGCAATTCCACCTGGGTCTCAGGCTCCAGCAAGCTGAGAGTTACAGCGTTCACCGGGTCCGCGCCACACACCTCCAGCCTCGCAGGTAGCAGCACCTTGTTAAGCTCCAGAACCAGCACCTGTAACCAGAAAGGGAAAGGGGTCAGAATGGGCCAGGCCCTCTGCCTGGTCCCCTTCCTCAACAAACCTCACCAGGCACTGGTCCTCTTTCAGAGAGGTAGGCTTGAATGGCTGGCAGGTCTGCAGCAGGAAATGGAGCCAGAAGTGGGCACGACGTGGGGGCCCTCCAAGAGGCTCTGGAGTGGGCCTGAAGTGCTGGTAGAGCAGGAAGGTTTCCATCACCGACACCAGATACCTGCAAACACAGCCTTGTCCTCAGCTCAGCCGAGGCACCCACTAGCGCTCCCAGGAAGGGTAGTCTGGCTTGGATAGAGCCAGAATGTGGTGACTGAGTGTCCTGAGACACTGGCGTTAAAGGGACCAGGCCATTAGGTCAGAGTTCAGGCTAAAATGCTAGTGGACATGGGTCCAGGGCATGTTGACAGCTAAGACGTACCATATTGGGGCATTGAGTTTGTATAGCTGTTCCGAAGCCAGTGCCACCTGGGAGGGGTCATTAGCAAGGATCTGGGCACCCAGATAGAAGCCTACGTCCCAGTAATACTGCATCTTCTCCACACAGCCTTTGCGGGCCAGCAGGCGGCCCAGCTTCATGCCTGGGGGAAGGGACACAGCCCCAGTGAGAATAGGTGTAGGTGTGGATAAGCCTCGGTGTGAGCCACACCATTCCTGTGGGCAGGAGTGTGGGCATGAACGTAGACATGGATGGAAACTCTCAGGCAGACAGAACTCAGGTGAGAGTCTGGTCAGAGTACTTATGGAAACAGGTATGGGCTGAAGGATAGGTTAGCACAGGACAAGTGTAAAGACCCAGGTGTGGGTACAGATCGGGATGAGCTCAGTCCCAAGCACATTCTCCCTTCCTGTTCTTTTCCTAGGCCCCTCTGAGCTCTGGCTGACAGGGGCACAGGGGAACCAGGGTCAGGACCCACCGATGAGCCAGAGCTCCTCAGAGTCCTCAAAGCACTGCCCGGCGGCAATGAGGAGCACAGCTGCATTGATGCCTGAGTGGAGGCTGGGCTCTACCTCGAAGGCCTTTCGGTACCTGGCAGGAGGGAAGGGCATGGCTGGACTGATGCCCACAAGCCCCTGTCTCTTTACCTCAGCTTAGCCCTCTATCCAATTGCTTGTGCCCCTTACCAGTGATAGGCCTGCTCCCGGTGGCTAGCGTCCTGGAAGCCAGAGCTGAAGAACATGTCTTTGTAGACACGCCCACACATGCAGTACAGGTCAGGTGCCACGGAGCCCTCACACCGCACCAGTGGCAGCAGCACAGCCAGGGCCTTCTCACGGTCTCCAGGCCTGTTCCTCCTGGGGGCAAGGGAAGATGGGCTGGGAAGCCCCCTAATGCCCCTGCTCCACTCTGTCCAAGCACCCCCAGATTCAGTACATCAAGGACTCTTCCAGAGACTTATGATAATCACCCAGAATGTCAGTGACCCTGGTCAGCCCTGACATCTCTAAGGTGGTGAAACGAGATAGAAGTGATTCCTCACTTCACAGTAACGACTCTGAGTAGCAGGGCCTTTGGACAGCTGTGCTAACTCTAGGCAATGACCCTCCTCTCTAGGGCATCTCACTCTCTAGGGCATCAGTGACCCAGAACAACAGAGACCTGTTGATATCAGTGGCCCAAGTCAGCAATTTCCCTGAACTGTGATCCCAGTGATCTCACACAGCAGACTCAGATCCCAGTGACCCCCGTGTGGCAACGGCTCAGTCCTACTCACCGGTTGAGGGCAAATGTGTAGTGGAAGCAGACATTGTGCTGCTCCGCCACATCACAGGTGGGCAAAGCCTGCAGGGTCTCTACCAGCTCAATGATTGCCGAGTAGTCCTGAATGAGGAGTCAGGAAGCACGAGCATGAAGACCTCTGGGGGCCCCTTGGATTTTGGGCCCCCATGCCTCACTTTTCCACCCACCTCCTATACACCACCAGACAGCAGATGCCACACTTAGAGCATCCACTGAGTGCCCCAACCTTATGACTGCCCTGGGTGGCAGTGCCACCATCAGCTCCCATGACAAATGAGGACACTCAGGCTCAAAGATTAGAATGTTTGCTCAAAGCCACCACTAAGCAAGTGGCAAAGCCACGAGCTGAAGGGAGGGTCAGTGCGACATCAAATGCCTGCCTGTGCCTGGCCACTGCTCCATTCCCACCCCCACCTCACTGGGCACCACGCACCTGCACGTCTCGGTAGGACAGCAGCAGGTTCATGATGATGTCAGGGCTGAGCAGCTCCACGCTGTCCAGTCTCCGCTGAAGCCGCGCTAACTCCTGCCGGAGCTGCTGCCCACTGAAGCGCTCCCGTGCCTGCCGGATGTCCTGTCGGATGGTCTCTCTAAAGTAGCCACTAGTACCCAGGGCAGGAGGAAGAGAAGAGAGAGTGATGTAGCCTAAAATTCAGGCCCAGTCCCTGGTGTTCTCATCAACCTCATCCCACTGCCCCTACCCTGTGGGCCTCCCATTACCAAGAGTCTGTGGGTGTGGTTTCCAGCAGGTAGGCTAGTCGGCTCACCAGCGGAGTAAGAAGGGCCTCAGTGCCCACCCCAGCCTGCACCAGCCCATCAGCTAGGCCCTTCAGGAGACCAATGTCACCACAAAGCACCCGATTAGTGGCTGTCACCACATAAGGGATCAGTGTGTAACTGCCAACGCAGTCCTGGGGGAAGAGGTCAGCACAGGGTTAGGGAGGGGCAGCGAAACATCAGAGGTCAGGAGCCATGGGGACTGGAAGACAGGGACGGGGTACATGTCATGAAGGGAAGTAACAGGGAATAGAGGGTTTCATTAGAAACCAGGAGCATTAGGGAAGTCAAAGGGACTGAAGAGGACAAAAAGTATAATGGAAGTCATAGGTCACCTTGGAGGCCAAAGGGCACACGAAGGGAGGGGTGGGTTCTGCTCACCGAATTCTTCTGGAATACATCCTCCTGTAGGAGACAGAGAATCAGATACTGGTGTTTGGGGAAAGTCCCACCCCAGCCTCCCCCTGCCAGCCATCTGGCCACCTACCCGCAGGGCCTGCAGGTCAGGGAGGTCAGCCTGAGAGCAGAGCAGCACATTGTTGGTCATGCTGAAGCTCTCCCGCACTCCAAGGTGGTAGAAGAGG
Organism: Elephantulus edwardii; assembly: GCF_000299155.1. Taxonomy (NCBI): domain Eukaryota; kingdom Metazoa; phylum Chordata; class Mammalia; order Macroscelidea; family Macroscelididae; genus Elephantulus; species Elephantulus edwardii. The sequence continues at coordinate 1,780,014 of NW_006399778.1, read as the reverse complement.
GAGGGCTGTGCCAGGGAGCTGTTCACCTCCAGCACCACCACATCTGCGGGCATAGGATGGAGAGCCTGCAGTTGAGCAGAGCTCCCTGACTCAGCCTGCCGATCGTGGGACTCCAGAAGGGTGCAAAGCTTCTCTGGGCCTCAGTTTCTCCCTTTTAGGGCCCCCCTGCTTCTTCCATGGGGTCGCTAGGCTCAGATTCCACTCTTGGTAATGGGTTTGGCATTTTTGTTCTGTTTTCTGATTTTTACACAGAACTAGTATCAGTGGTGCTCCCTTGGCCACTGTTTCCTTGAAGAGGGTGGGGACCCAGGCTTGCCCCTCATCCCACTGTTGAGAGCCCTGGGCACCCACAGTTAGGGCAGCTATACACCAGTCCAGTCCCTGTGCCAGGCTTATGACCACAGTGGTCCTGTTTCCTGAGCTCACAATCTGGGCTCTTGAATGGTCTCGAAGTTAGCAGAGTGGGTACACAAGGGTATGCCTGTGTTTATGTATATGACTATGTCTGGTCCTCTGTGTGTGACAGTGTCTGTGAACATGTCTGTGACTCGAGTGTCCTCGAGGTGGAGACAGCATTCATTTATGGGCAAACAATTTCATTTCATGGGCATCCTCTCACGGTTCCCGGATTCTAGGATAAACAAGTATCCGGAGGAGGGTGGGGCGTCCAGGTTGATAGGAGGGAGGGGTGATCGTGGGGGAATAGCCTCTCCGCCCCGCCCTGCCTGCCCTTCCCTGGCCCTGCGGATAGGACTGCTTACTCTCCCCACATAACCTAAGCTCTGTGGCTCTGTTCCAGGTAACCTTAGGTTGCTCTGTTTCCCAGTTTGTCTCTCTAGCCCAATCCCTGAACCATAGCAATCATATGCTAAACCTGTTGCTGTCAACTGCCCCGTAGGGTTTCCAAGGCTATAAATCTTCACGGAAGCAGACATCCCCCCTTGGAATAATGGGGTCAAACTGTCCACCTTTAGGTTAGCAGTCGACTACTTGAACCATTGAGCCACCAGGGCCTTTAATCATACGTATGTTCTTTTTCTCTCATTGTCAGTGGAATCGGAACCCACTCACAGTAGACCCAGCGGGTTCCCTGAGATGAGACTATCCAGAAGGAGACAGCACGGGGGTGGGGGCTGTGGAGATTGCCCATCTTTCTCCTGCGGAGCTGTTGGTGCATTTGAACCAGAGAGATATGGCCTATGAATTAGCAGCACAACCACCTTTGGGAATTTCTTGCCTTTGAATTGTGCTGTTGGAGAAGACTGAGTATACCATGGACTGCCAAAAAACCAAACAAGTCTATCTCGGAAGAAGTGCAGCCAAGGTGCTCATTAGGGGCAAAAATGGGGAAACGTCCTCTCACATACTTGGACATATGGTCAGGAGGGGCCAGCCTGCGGAAAAAGACATTGTGCTGGGAAAGGTGAAGGGTTCAAGAAAAAGAGAAAGATCCTCAGGATGGATTGACACAGTGATTTGTAACAATGGACAGAGGATATCACAGACCTCAGGATAGGATCTGTTCTGATCTGTTGTTTATAGGGTCGCTAATCAGGCCTTCTGTTCATAGCTTCGCTAAAAGTCGTCGTGCTCCACTCAAGGCAATCAACAACAGTCATGACTAGATGACAACTTCCTAAGGACTACGCCTACCGCCTACAGGACCTCTGACAACTCCAGCCTCCAAATCTGTCTACTCTCCCAAGTCCAAAAAGCCGCCTCCAGCATCTGCCCGCGATCAGTGCAAGATAGGAAACTAATTTTTCCAGCCCCGCCCCGCTCCTGGCCCCACCTCAATCCTAGCCCAGCTCTGGGATGTTTAAACACCAACCCTGAATACGGGAACCCGGACTGGATCAGCTCAATCCCATCTCGAACCTGGACCGCTCTAAACTAAGCCAGCACTGCGGTGGAGTCGGCCCGACTCAGGAGACCCTCTATCGATGACCTTCCATCGGGTTTCCGAGGTTATTAATCTTTATGGAAGGAGACTGCCCATCTTTCTTCCAAATTGGATTCGTACCACCGAACTTTGCCTTAGTAGCCCCACTCCTTGGAGGCGCTTCAGTTTCCTTAAATTTTACTTTTAATTATGGTCAACTCAGCTTTCCCAGCTTTTGCTCCTTTAAACCTTGTCAACTTGCGCCCATTTGGGTCCCTCTCGCGCGTCGGCCGGCCCCACCCCCCAGGCGGCCCCGCCCCCTATGAAGCCCCGCCCCCGACGCGCACTCAGCACTCACCCGCGTTATAGAAAGCGTCCAGGGCGTCTGTGTCTCCCAGCGCCAGCGTCCCGAAGGGCAGGCTGCGCAGCTGTGGCGCCGGCCGCGGTCCTTGGAGCTGCGCACAGGCCTCGCGCAGGCAGAGCAGGGGAAGCGGCTCTGCCTCGGTTCCCGCTTCGGTCTCCGCCCCGGGCTGCGGCTCCCGGGTCAGCACGTAGACCACGCTGAGCGGCCGGCTCCCGGCGCTGCCCCGGCAGGGCGGCGCTGCGGGCGGGCGGCCCCGGCTCACCGCCTCGGCCAGTGGGTCCTGCCAGCAGCTCCCGGCACACTCCAGGGCCCCTGACCGTGAGCTTGGCCCCGCCATGCGGGGACGCTCAGGTGCGGGGCGAAGGGCGCTGGGAACCGGGGCAGGGCTGGAGCCAGAGTCAGAGAATCCAGTGTTCTTGGGATCGCAAATCCAGCCGGGATTTGGGACTGTTCTGCAGTATCTGGGGATCCAGAGTTGGGTCGAAGTCTTGTTCCGAGAGCCTGGAGTCAGGACAGAATCCGGGCTTGGATTTATTTGTAAAGTCCTGCGGGTCTGAAATCAGGAAGCGGTCCCAGCAATATGCAGTATCTGCGAATCCGTGGCTCAGGGTCACGAGGGAATCCCAAGGATCAGTCAGTCTGCGTCGGGCACCCCGACTCCAAAGGAGAGCTGCCTCCGTCGCTCACCCTAGTCCTCACATGTGGGCCCGGCCCAGCCCTTCCCGACCGGGCAACTGGGAAAGCTCCACCCTCAGCCCAGGGGCAGCGCCGCTCCCTTGCGTGCGGCCCAGGACTCTTCCCTCCCTCTTCTCCCGCCTGAACCTCTGGCCGCTTCCGGAACAGCCTGTGTCCTTGTGCACGTTATCCTCTGTAGACTGATCACAGCAGGCACTATGTGCCCAGGTCAGTGGTCAGGAAGAAGTGCGAGTCGTAGGCCCTCTGTGCAGGAATCTGAATGAATGAGTCCACAAACACCAAAGTGTGCATATCAGTAAACAGTGAGTGTTCTTCTGGATCCAGGACAGATTGGACTGAGAGAGGCCTGCTCCTAGGGTTGCCTGCAGATTCTCAGGGAGGGAAGATGATCACGAGCTCAAGGCTGAGGTATGAGGCAGTGGTCAGACATATCTCCTCTTTCCAACCTTTTTAACTAACTGCTGTCCCTTGAATAAGGTTCATTATAATGGACCCCCAGAACTAATGATCAGACAGACTCAGGATTATGAGATTTATTAGGATTACGGTTTAGCATCAGAAATGAGGCAGGATACAGTTTTTTTGCTCAGGACAGCCTCTTCTCAGCTGTGCCTGGAGGCAAGCCTCCCTCTGGCTCTCAGCAGCCTTGCCTCTGCTCTGCTTGGATACTTATTACAAAGATCTTTAGCTCTGCCAGTAAGTGTCTGGAGACACCATATTCCACCAGTTAAGCCTTGGCTGTAAAGTGTTCAGCCATTAAGGGGCACAACCACCCATTGTAACCATCTCCATGGACTGCCAAGCCCACCACATCTTCTTGTGCCCATTGCCTAATTCAGCTTTCTCTGCTGCCATTTCTTTGCCTCTGCTTGCCATCCCCAGAGTTACAGCTCTCCCTTGATTCTTGGGTCTAGAAGGTTCTCAGTGCAAAGTCCCTGAGTCCAAAAGATTTGCTCTACTTGTGATTCTTTCTTGGTGATAGTGAGGCCACCCCTCTGCTCTAGGGTTGGTTCTCTTTTAAATTTGGTGGGATGGCAAAACTGAACAGTCTGCTCCTTAAGGTTCCATGAACCTAATATGCATGGCGTCATCTAAGGTACTCATGCACCTCATTTGCACTATTAGCAAACTCACCAGTCCTGTGGGTGCCCTAAAAGCACCTTATTTGTACAGTCTCACTAATCATTAGATGATAGTTACAAAACTACAGCCAAAAAAGGCCATATGAATGCAATCTATGCCCCACACCCACTGTTAACATTTCCCCCCTATGATTATGGTTTTTACTAGGAAGTTAATAGGTTATAATTCAGGTTGGAAACAGGATACAATTCTTCAGTCAGGACAGCGTCTCAGGCATGCTCACAGGCCCTTTAAGTTCCAGCTTTGAGCCTTTAGGCCAGAGTTACAACACTCTCTTAGTCCTGCTAATTATGGCACCTTTCCACCCCTGCCAACCCCAACCCTGTCCTATGACAAGCTTGGGCGAAGGCCCCTGCAGACCTAGATCAGTTTTGTCTCATGTCATTTCTCAGTTGACCTGAAGGAGAACCCAGAAATCCCAGCCCTTTCCATCTCTAAATCCTCAAGAATCTAACTTTCCAGTATGAAATAGCCAGCAGTTACTGAGGCAACAATCTGGTATAAACCTCAGTAGACCATGAAGTTAGGAACTGAGAACTTGGAGAGGTTGCATAACTTGTATCAAGACCCCTCAGCTACATGACAGAGCAGGTTTCAAACCCAGGATCACTTGTGAAGACAGATAACAGAAACCTATTTTTCTTCCACTTACTAGATCGTAACTTTGAACAAAACAACTGTTTGCATATTAATTAATGAGCTACTGCATTATGCAGATGATACAACCCTGCTTGCTGAACCTGAGGAGGACCTGAAATGCTTGCTGCAGAGGGTCAAGGGCTGCAGCCTTCAGTATGGATTGAAGCTCAATGTAAAGAAGACAAAGATTCTCACCACTGGACCAATTGGCAGCCTCAGGATGGATGGTGAAGAGATTGAGATTGTTAACACCTTTAGTCCGCTTGGCTCCATGGTCAACACTCTTGTCAGCAGTAGCCAGGAAATCAAAAAACGTATTGTAATGGGAAAGTCTGCTGTTAGGGACCTCTCCAGGGTACTGAAGAGCAATGGTGTCGCTCTGGAGACTACAGTGTGTCTGATACAGGCTATGGCCTTTGCAATCACTTGTTATGCATCAGAGAGTTGGACAATGACTAGGGAGGATAGAAGGAGAATTGATGCCTTTGAGCTGTGGTGCTGGAGAAGAATATTGAATGTACCATGGACTGCTAAGAAAACAAACAGATTCATCCTGGAGAGGGTTAAACCAGGCTGCTTCTTGGAGGCAAGGATTCTGGGGCTTCCTCTGACATAGTTTGGACATGTTGTAAGGAGGATGAGGGCCTTGGAGAGGGTGGAGGGACAGCGCAGGAGGGGAAGACCCTCTATGAGGTGGATTGATTCAGTGACTGGAGTAATTGGGATGGGTATGTCAGGCAGTGTGATTGGCAGAGGATAGAGCAGGGTTTAGGGCTGCTGTACATGGGGTCGCTAGGAGTCGCAAGCGACTCTGACGGCACATAACAGCAACTGTTTCACTGTCCTGTTGCCACGTGGGAGAAAAATAGATCTTCCTTGATTCCACCTTAGATTCAGACCAACTCCAAATAGGACCAGCAAAAAGTAGGTGAGACTGTGGCTTATGACAGAGGCTAGGATGAAGAAGGGAAGACTTAGAAGGGACTAGCACCTAGGCGACAGAGAGGGTGCAAAGTTGTGCAATTCTTGCCACAAAACTACTCACTTGCTGGACCTCAGAAACACAGAGGAACTGTCAGGGGATGTGTAAATCTACTCTATGCCTTGGGTTTCTCTGGCCTTGACTTGCACAACTCCAGCAAGAGAGCCTTGTTTCCTTAAGAAGTCATCCTTTCCACCTTCCTGATTGAAAGGAAAGCTTTTCTTGAATGGAGCAAAAATCTATGTCCCTGTTCTGCCTCCTTAGATTTCTTTTTCTCAGTAACTGGAGGGGCTTGCAAGCCAGAAAAGGGTTAAGATGATCTTATTTTTAAATGTGGATAGGGCTCTCATGCAGTCAGCACAGAGGAGAAGTGGCTGAGGGTCCGGAAGCTGGACAGAAGAGATAAGGGTGCTAGCTGCCAGAGTGCCCTAGCAAAGCATCCTCTGAATCCTGCAGTAGGGGTGGAGCCTGGGGCCCAGTTGCTGCCACATGAGTGGGCTGTGGCCTTAGACACTGTGTAGCGCCCACTGAGGTGGGCTCTGTAGCAGGCTCCACACCACCAGGTGGAACTGGTGCACTGGTCCACAACTGCTGCACAGCTATCGCTGTTTGTATTACAGTCAATGTCAGGTGGTGAAGGGCTTCTCACTGTGAAAGTTCAGAGTGCCTTGGCAGGGAGGGCACTGGAAGCATCTTGACCAGCATTGTGCCTGGTACCCTTGGAGATATTATCTCACCAAAGCCCACAGCAACAATGGGCTTGAAATTGTCAAGTCCTGTGAGAAAGCAGCAAAGCCACGAGGCCACAATGCTTTTCCAAAGTCTCCTAGTAAGTCACAGACAGGGTGTCTGGGACACAAACTCAGGACTGTGGCTCCAAAACCAGATTTTCCCCTCTGCTTTGTCCCCACTCATAATCTCTGGCTTCCCTTTAGTATCTCTGTTCCCTTCTAGTTAACAGCAGCTGAGCAACTCTGCCAGGGAGAGTGGGGAAGTCACCTCCTGGGTGCCAGGGGCTCCCTCAAGGCACCACTCCGTACCACTTCCCTCTTTCAAATCTCTCTTCAACAGTCAGAGTTACTTCAAAAAGCTTTCCCTGGTTCCTCTTCTGAAGCCAGGAACAAGAACACTCAACAGAACCTCCAGTGGCATTCACAGGTCCCTCCTTGCCTGTTTAATTGGGGAAGCTTTGGTGGGGAAGGGACTTGCCCAAGGACACACAATTGATCAAGTGGCAGAACTGATTACAAAATGTCTCTTTTGCTTCCAGGGCTCAAGTTTTCCACTTGGGTTCTCAGGCAGATGGACCTCCAAAACAGCAGGAACAGCAGAGAGAATGGGGTCATAGCCAATCTATCTTGCCACAAGAGGGAAGATATCAGCTTACGTGAGGGTCATTCTGGAGTGTGGATGTCCTCCATTGCTCCCTAGGAACGCTCCACTCAGGCCAGAGTCAGCAGTAGGTGGGGCATTTTTCTTCCTTGGTCCCCGACAGAATGGGCTCTGTCCCTGCCAGTTTTAACCAGGATGGAGTCAAATGGGTCCTGACCTCCAGGGCCACCAATCTCTCCAGGACTCAATTCACTCAGTATCTCCTTGCCTTTGTGCTCTGGGTCATGCTATGCCTCCCATTCTTCTATACAAAGGCCCAACTCTAACGCTGTCTCCTTGTCAGCAGTGTCAATATGACCACTCACAAGAATTCAAACCCATTGCAATCAAGTTGGAGCAAACTCATAGCTGATCCTCCAGCAGCTTTCCAAGGCCACATGAAAGGAGATTCCTCCCCTGGAGCCACTATCTGATCCAGACCCCCAAACAGGCACCGCGTTTGGTTAGCAATGCAGCTCACTATAGACTATGTTACCGGAGCTCCTGGAAAGGAAAAAACTACAGAAATCTTCACAGTCACTATTTGTTGGCCACCCAAGTGCACCCCACATGACACGCTGGATGCAGCTTGTCATCACATGCAATTCTTATAGAGTCTACTCAGAGACCTTATGATTGAGTCTGGGTTATAGGTCAGGTACAAAGCAGGAACTAATAGATACTTGTTCAAATGAATGAGCAAAGAGGGGGAAGCGAAGGCCTAAGAGAAGGGACATGACTTGTGACAGCCTTTATGCCCAGAAAAACAGATATTTCTTCCTCAAGACTCCATGCTTTATGCCCAATCCTGAGACTCTCAGAGAGCCCCTTTCAGGGCCCATGAAACAGCTATTAATATGGGCCACCTAGATGGGCAGCCCATGAAGGGACCAGGTGAGAGGCTGAAGGCCGAGGTCTTCATGTGAGGAGCAAGGGCCTTAGCAGGAGAGGAGGGGAGGAAGGACTCATTCATTCACTCACTCATCCACTCACTCACTCAGCAAATGCTCCCTCAGGACCCTCTCCATGCCAAGCCCAGTACTGAGCGGGAGGGGAAGGAGCTGAGGTATAGGGGCATCAGGGGAGGTGGAAGAGTAACTTGCTCAGCCAGATAATGTACGAGCCAGACGTCCTGAAACTCTGCAGCCCGCTTCTAGGAATCTGTCCTCCTCAAACACTTCCACAGTTGTGCCCAGAACAGACCAACCTGCTCGACCTGCCCACCTAGACAATTCGTAATCAGCAGTGTGCCCCAACCACCACCACCAGGACCCAGTAAATTATAACCCTAGGGCAATCAGAGGACAAATACTATTTCTAATGAGAGGATAAAGTTGCAGAGTAAAATACTACGTAGACTATGAGTCCAGTTAGTATTACAAAAGAGTTAAGTGTGTGTAAGTCCTTTCTGGGTGCCATTGCGTTGATCTTGACTCAAAGGATAACAGAGCAGAACTGCTCCAAAGGGTTTTTCTTGATTGTAAACTTTATGGAAGTAGATTGCCAAGTGTTCCTCCTGTGGGGTGTTTGAATCACCAACCTTTTGATTAGCTTTCAACAGTTTACACCACCAGGATGCCTTTAATGTGTGTACACATGTTGTAATTTCACAAAAAAAAAAAAAAACAACAACCAAAACTGTCATATTCTCTGAAATCAAATTGGGGAAAAAAAAATCCTCATTGCTGTTGAGTCAAAACCGACTGAGAGCACTGACCCTCCAGTAGGTTTTCAGAGGCTGTAAATCACATCAGAGGAGACTGCCCATCTTTCTCTCATGGGGTCGCAGGTGGATCCAAACCACCAGAGAGACACAGCCTTTCAGTTGCAGAGCAAATCCCTACGGATTAGGCCACCAGGGCTCCCTACCAGTTGCCATCAATTCTGACATGTCAGTAGAACTCCACAGGGTTTTCAGTCACTGACTTTTCAGCAGTAGATCACCAGGCTTCTCTTCTGAAGTGTCTCTGGGTGGGCTTGAACCTCTAACCTTTTGGTTAGCAGCAGAAAGAGTTAACAATTTACCACTCAAGAAATTCAACATATGCTGTGTTAACTAGTATTTCTAGGGATTGGGACCAGGGGACAAATTTTCATTCTTTATATAGGCTTCGTATCTCTTTTTTTATAAACATGTTCTTTCCTATAAGCATTTACAATTTTGAAAGTAACACACCTAGTAAAGAAGAAGATAAGGAGAAGAAACTGCTTGAAGGAGAAGGCAGGGAGAGTGATCAGGCAGGAGGACCGGCACGTACAGCGGCTTAGAGGCAAGGCAGGCTGGGGGACGAGTACAACCAAGTAGATGCAGGAGAACGCTGCAGAGCCTGATGCCTGAGAGGATGAGAAGGCTTTGTGGAAATGGTTTGGGAGGAGAGTGAAGGAGTTGGACTGGCTGTGTTTGGGATTGTAAATGAGAGTTTGATGTGTGGGCACATGACCTCCACTGTGGGACCAGGGAGTGAACCCCAGAGTCTTTCAGAGCCCCTCCAGAGGCAGCTAAGACCCCTTAGGGAGACTAGAGTGAGAGCAGGAAAAGATGAGGAAGGCTTGACCAGAGGTTACAAAGATGCAAGAGTTGACAGGGTGCCAGGCTGGACATCTCCACGTCCCACTAAAGGGATGCTGTTGGTATCTCCACCTCACAGATGAGAAAACTGAGGCTCAGGGCTGTGAAAGAACTTGCTCGAGTTCACACTAAGTAGATGGTTCCACAAGCTGAATTCTCAATCATTACTGTCTATTCTAACTTCCTAGGACACAGGTTTGAGGCTCATAGCCAGGCTCCAGGCAAGTGCCCAATTGATGGGAGAGGTTGTTAGGGAAGCGGAAAGGATCCTTGGGGCGGTGAGGGGGGAGCGTGGGAGGGGTGGAGATGGTAAGGGTTTTAAACAAAAATTTAGGGAGCTGTAAGAGACTGTGGAGAGGAATGCTACTCATCTTGAAGTCAGAAAAATCTCGATTCAAGATCCAGCCCTGTCCTAGGTAGCTAGCTGTGTGATGCTACACAACTCCTTTTTTTGAAATTTTATTTTATTGTTTTGTTTGTGTGTACCGTCAAATTGGATCTGACTGGTACAGGAGGAGATTGTCCCTCCTTCTCCAGCAGAGCATCTGGTAGATTCAAACTGCGCATCTCTGAGATTGCAATGCAGCTTCTTGACACTAGGCCACCAGAGCTCCCTCACAACTACTTTTCTAAGCATATCATGTGTAATGGACTAGGTGGTAGATATGAATAACAGAGAAGAGGTGAAAATATTTAAAAGTTGACAGTAGGACAAAAAAAAAAAAGCTGACAGCAATGGTCCTAGGGGATTCCTGTTAAGGAGAGGACAATGGCTGTGCTCTCTACCCTATCACATTCCCCTGCAGCCCCAGACACAGGACATGAAGCCAAGCATAGCTCTAGATAGAGTTCCTTTATTTGGAGACAGTGCCCAGGTCAGGTGGATGGGAAAAGCAGGGCACAGAAGTAAGGTGCCAGCCTGGGGGGCCCTGCAGGAGCAACACTTGAAATAGGAGGTTAGAGAGGACACTCTTAGCTGCAGTAGCTGACCCAGGACAGGAAAAGTGTCCAGCATCAGGCATTGAACCTAACAGGGTTGCAGTGACCCCAGGTTCTTCCCACCCCCATGGATCACGAGAGGCAAGGAAGTCAGCCTCTGGATCCTTCTTCCCCTCCATGCAGAGGCCCAGATTCCACAGAGGCCAGACAGAGAGGGTGCTTAGGGAGCTGGCCCGGGCTCAGCCGGCACAACTCCCACCCCAGAGAGCAGGCAGCGGCTGAAAAGCACACACTTTAATGGGGCCACAGTGACCCACCCCACAGCACACACGGCACACAGGGGCTTGACTGCAGCTCCCCTTCCCAGAGGGAAATAAAAATACACACATATCCCTAGCCCCACCCACAGCCATAAGAGCACCGGAGGGCCACGCTTGCCTGGGCATCATCTACTGGTTCTCCTCCCTGCTGGCAGCATGAGGGGCAAAAAAGCACAGGTGAACTCAACTGGGTTTCCAAACACCTGACCCAGACTGCAGCTAGAGTCCTGGTCCCAGCCAACATCTGGCCAAAAGCCCCACAAGTGGGTGAGGGGGAAAGGGGATGGGCTGGGAAGATGGGAATTTTTGTCCTTGAAGCTACCTCTTTGAGAACAGAGTTCCCTGGGAGAATCTATAGTGTAGGGTGGGGGAGTGAGAGCTAGTCAGCTACTCACAGTGTCTGGTAGGTGCCGTCCTTGGCCTTGAGGAAGCGCAGTACAAAGAAGGCCACTGTCTGCACGCTCAGCACTAGCACAACACCGCCAATGAAGCTGGCCCCATCGAAGCCAGGGCTGGGGACTTCAGGTATTAGAGGGTTCCCTGCAGGGGCAGAACAGGGTGGAGGTCACAGAGTCCACTACAGACCAGGAACCCAGCTGCACCTTCATAACCTGCACAGGTCACTTCAATCCTGTCCTCACAATGAGGCCCTTGAACACCAAATTTAGGCCTACACAGATCCTATACGGGTACCCAGATCCTATACGGGCAGTCGGGGAGTGCCCAGCAGGGAAGGGGAGAGCCCTGGCTTCAGGCTTGGCTGACTCTGCTTGGTGGGCCTTAAGCTTCTCCCGCCCTCTCTGAGCCTCCTGTTCACATAGATGCAGCCTCCCTGTTCCACTGGATCAACAGAGTGAGGATGGACCCACCAGCTCAGAGCCCCTTTCAGTTTCGGGTCTAGGGGTTCAGAGCCCAGAGACAGTAAACAGGGTTTCATTTTAGAACTTCTGAGCCTTCACACCAAGGAGTCACCCAACATCAGAGCACTCAGAGAAGAGAAGAGGCCTGGAGTAGGCCAAGGGGACATCTGCGAGCAGGTAATCAGAGGCTAGGGAGCTCTGGTAAGTGGTAAGGGGCTGCGCCAACCCCAAGGGCAGGCAGTCTGAATCCACCAACTGTTCTAAGGGAGAAAGAGTGGTAATCTCCTCCCATGCAATTTACAGCTTCTGAAAACCTGCTATAAGTTGGTTCCAACTCTATGGCACGTAACAACAACAGAGAGTGGATGTCAGAGGGAGAAATTAGGCTCAGGGGCCGGGGGGGCGGGGGGGGGCGGGCAGCGTGCCTAAAGTCATCTCACATTCAGGGCAGAGCTGCATTCACACACCATGTCCCCTGGTCCTCAGAGAGTAGAGTTTGGAGTCACAAAGGTCAGCCTGTGCCTAGGTAGCTCCCAGCTGTGCCATGTGACCCATCGACTCCAGCCAGGGATTAGATTTCAGGCCTTGGGCCTGGTGCCCAGGACAAAGTTGGGGTGGCAGGCAGAAGAGCATCGTGGAACAGTGGACAGTGAGCCAGCTGTGAGATGGGTCCCCTTCCCAGAGGGTATGGTAGTGTGAGGGGGTCTGAGGAGGTGAAGAGCAAAGGGTGGTCTCAGCTGAGATCAGGGAGCTCTAGAGAAAGGCAGTTGAGGATGAGCAGGAAAAGATGAAGAAATGAGCCAGCTGCACAAGGCCGACCTGAGGCTTGAGCCGGAGGGCACTTAGCTATCAATAATTCAGCCTCAAAGATCAAGTTTCTGGCTTTAATTAACCAAGAGCTTCTTCAGCCACCCCTGCCAAGCCTGGTAACCTCCAGACCCTGCGGGGCAGCGAGAACCAAAGGGCTAATCTGCTATGCAGGGAACGTTCTTTGTGACCATGCCCGGAGGTTCCACTAGGTGGTCACTGAGGACCACATCTGATTGGCAGCCTGAGCCACACACCCTCAGTACCAAGGACAGGTCCTGAGCATTTCCCCTGAGTTTCCAGAAAGAAGGGGGAAGGAGAACCAACTATTCTCAATCTCCTTCTGTGTCAGACAATGAACTAAGCACTCCACACCCATCACCTCAGAAGTCTTGAAGCAACTTTCTGGAGTAGGTTTTATTCAACTTGTTTGTTTGCTTAGATCTGAAAGCTGGCACTCAGAGGGAGAAGCTGCGGTCCTGAGGCTACAGGCTATGATAGTGCCTGAACCCAGGTTTCTCAGTTCCTGCATCTCTGGTCTTTTCACTACCCCAATTCTCCCAGGTGGTACCTACCTGTTGTGACTGTCTTCGGTTGATAGGTCGGGTGGTGATGGGCAGCTGAGGAGATAGGGAATCCATAAGAAGGCAGCCTTCCGATTTGTAACTGTCAGAAGACCCCAGGCCAGGCCAGTAGCCTGGCTTCTCCTCCTAGACTCAGGTAAACCCAACATACTATCATCAAGCCTTAGTTTACAAAATTCCTTCCATCAGATGTGCCCTGCCTCCCTCCAATGTTCATTTCTAAAGTCACGTCCTCCAGGAAGTTCCCTCCACCCAGTCACTTTCAAACTTCAAAGCTCTTATTATGCCTCAAATGGAAAGATGTACTATTTGTCCCGGATCTCCCTCCAACTCTACCCACTTACAGATGAGGCAACAGCGCAGAGAGGGGATGGGATTGCTCAGGGAGTCAAAGGCAGAACCAAGAGTGGGGTGTTTCAAAGACATGAGTTACTCTCTAAGAGGGCTGGGTCTTTTCTGAGGGCAAGCTCTGGCTGGATGATGCTTCAGCCGCCACTCTCTGATTTGCAAACCCCTTTACCTGGGCATGCCTCTGAGTGGTTGTAGACAGAGCAACCTTCCTTGATCACATCAATGTGGGCAACGCAGTGTCCTGGGGGAGAAAATGCAGGTAGGGGGATTTAGGAGAGGAGCTAAGAAGGCCTTGGGGCTCAGAGCTGGGACACTCAGTGTGGGGAGGGCCCATCTCCACCCTGTACCTGGCTCCTCAGGCCGACATTGTTCCCACACGCAGCCTGAGAGGTTATGTGCTCTACCTCCCTCCACACAGCGCTCGCAGATCTCCAGTTCTCTGCAGACCCGGTGGACAGCTGGCCAGATGTTCAGGCGGAGCAGGGCACCTCGCCCAAAGCCTCGTGCTCCTTTACCTGGTGGGAGGGCATTCCGTGAAGCGAACAAGAGCAACAACCTGCCCCACATTTCTTGACTTTGATCCCTGTCTGCACACACTCAGGTTCCCACACACAACCTGAAGACTCCAACCTCTCCACACTTGGAACTGCCCCAAGCTCAGGGTTATACACACCCAGAACATCTCCCACATCTCCCTAGACGCCCCCTCCCACCTTTGCATGTGCCTGGGATTCTCAGAAACATCTGGAATCACCTGCTTGATTCACCCTGCCACACATATGAAGTCCCCTAATCCCCCGCACTCCAAAGCTTTCCATCCATCCTTGAGCCCTGACACGTCTGCAAAGTTCTCTTCCCATCTCCCAAGCTCAGGCTGCTTCTGGGTGCCAGGTGGGTAAAGGCTTGCTCTATTTCTCTCTGCCCAGTTCCCCAACCAAACCCGGCCCGCGTTACCAGCCACAGCTAACTGGGCGCACAGCAGGAGGCAGCAGCAGCAGCCACAGATCACAGCCCGCAAGTTACGGGGTCCCGGCGCGGCCATGGACGTGGGGTCTGGGGCCCGCAGAAAACTGGCGTAGCTTGTGCCTTTGCGACTCTGCTCTGCTGAGCGTGTGAGACCCGGGCAACGGGGGCGGGGCCAGGTGGAAGAGGCGGTGTTAAGGGGCGGGGCAGACAAGGAGGCGTGACCAACGGGCGCGGCCAAGTGGAAGAGGCGTCTTTTGGGGCGGTGCCGGGCGCAGCAAGTGTGCGAGAAGACGTCTGGGGCGGGGCTGGGTATGGGCGTGGTCGATGGGGGCGGTCCGGTACTTGAGGCTCGTTTAGGGCGTGGTCTAGTACGGGAGTGTGGTCGATGTGCGGGGCCAGGTGGGTCTCGGCTCGGTGGTCTCAGCAGTGCCTCGTGAAAGTGCTAAAAAATTAAGGACCTGGCTTGTGGGCCAGGTAGAATCTGTGTTCTGTGAAGGACCTGGAAAGAAGGTCAAGGACTTGGGTTTCTCCCAAGAGCAACTCATACCAACTTTGCAAAACAACTGCTCTTGTTCTTGTTTCTTAAGTGAGGAAACTGAGGCTCAAAAAAAGGTGTTAACTGTCAAGGGGAGCTCTGGTGGTCTAGTGGCAAGGAGCTGCAACTACAATCCCAGAGGCACACAGTTCAAATTCACCAGATGCTCTGCCGGGGAAGGAGGGACAATCTCCTCCTGTACCACTCAGATCTGATTTGACAGTACACTCACACAAAATATATAATAAAAAAAATAATTTAAAAAAAGAATATTTATAAAAAAATTTTTAAAAAGGTGTTAACTATCAAAGATCACAGACCGAAAACCTAAATTTGGAGTGCTGTCTCCACCTCGTGGGCTTAATGCCGACGGGCCTTCAGGGTTGCACCCTTTCCACTCAGCTCTGTGTCTTTTCCTGTTCTTTCCAGCTGCAGTCACTTTTCAAGTTCTTTAGCGAGTCCTACCGCCTCGGCTTGCTCTTCTCTCTTCTACCCCTCCTCCACCTCCATTTCTCTTCTCTCCATCCCCACCCCTTATCCTTCACCCTTTTTTTTTTTTTTTTAGAGGCTCAACTATGTCATTTTATTGTTCTTAAGTCCCGGACCAAATTCCATCTACCACTGTGTTGTTTTACAGCTCGGAAGTCCGCATGCCACCCCTTTTTATCACTGGTGGTCCAGAGCAGTTCTGAGTTCTATCCAGCACTCTCTCCTCAGGCCGCATTTTTTACACTGGCCATCAATGTTCATCTAAAAGCCACATCTCCATCCCAATTAAGTCATCCTCGTGCCACACATTTAACTAATTATAACAAACAGCAAACAATTATTGGGCGACTGATTGAAAGGTCAGCTGAATGAATCCATCAATGCTCTGAAAGAGAAAGATGGGCAGTCTCCTCCACTGGAAGATTTACAGCCTTGGAAACCCGATGGAGGGTTGCAATGGATTGGAATCAACTTGACGATGGGTTTTACTATGTGACAGGTACATTCTTTTGCTTTCTGGGTCTCATCTAATGTCCATGAACACCCTCTAGACATGGGTTTTGTCATCCTCAGTGTGCAGACTTGAAAGCTGAAATTGCCTGTCCAGGGACAGTTACAGCCCTGAATGAGCGTCACCCTCCACTGCTGTGCCTCCTGTGGATCTACATGCCTCCTGGGCACCTCCCCCTGAGTGTCTTTCAGGTGTCTGGCCCCTCTTCCTGGACAAGGAGGTCCTGCTGACCCCCCAAGCACCCAACTCAACCAATTCTCACTCCTCCCTATCTCGATCACCAGACTAAAATCCTTCTACTTCTGCTTCTGTTTCCTGGATCCTTCTTCCTCATCCTCCCTCACCTGGCTACACTGCCTCCCAGTGTAAGTGTAGCAGTCACCTGAAACTACGGACTTGAAAAGCCTCTTTCAATTGGCAACTTTTCAACAGTGGCTTGACCTCTGTAACCCTTTAACTTCTGACTCTAGAAGCCTGTCTATCCTGTCTCTGGCTCTTCCCAACACCTTCCTACCTGTAAAAAAAAAAAAAAAAGGACACATTCTCTGCTCTTTCATTTCTTTTTTCTTTATCCTTGCTGTTCTCTCTTCAAGCTTTCTCCTCCACTCCCAAATTTATCCTTCAAGATACCGCTAAAAGGCCACCTCCTGCAGGAAGTCCTCTGTGATTGTCTCAGTGAGGCTAGGTTACTTGTTTAAGTATTTGTAACCCTGTGGCAGATTTAACTCCATCTGCTTTCTGCATTCAAGCCTCTCCCACACTGTAACTTACCTAAATGTCTGTACTGGCCTTTTACTGGACTATTGTTTCTATCCAAACCCCATTTCTATCCACTCTGTTCCCCTAAGTCTTTATTTGTTTTTTTTAAAAAAATTCTTTTCATTATTACATTTTAAAATTAATTGTTACATATTTTCTTCCCCTCGCCACCAACCCATGCTGCAATGCATCCCTTGTTCCAGATTGTTGTCATACATATAATCATATATTAATTTTAAACAGTTCTTCCCTCATCTGTTCTATTGCAGTGTTCATTATCTATCCACTCTTTTCCCATTCCCCACCCCTAGTCCCTTCAATCTGTCCTATTTGATAACGGTGGTGTTATGCAGTATTTGTCCTTTTGTGAGTGAAATATTTCACTCAACATAATGTCCTCCAGTCTCATCCATGTTGTATAATGTTTTATCAGTTCATTGTTATTCAAGTGCTGCGCAGTATTACACTGGGTGAACGTACCATCGTTTTTCTGTCCGTTCATTTGTTGATGGCCACTTGGGTTGCTTCCATCACTTTGCTAATGTGAATAACACAGCAATAAACATGGGTTGTGCATACATCTGTTTGAGTCATCGCTCTGGTTTCTTTATGGTGTATTCCCAGTAGTGAGATTGCTGGATCATCCCTTAAGATTTTAGAAATAGCTTGCCAGGGCTTTCTTCCAGGATGCCACTGGATGGATCTGAACCACCATTTATGTCACCCAAGTATCCTCAGATCATCACTCCTCTGCTTAAACCCTCTAATGACTCCCATAACACTTCTCTACATGACCTATTAGCCCCTCTATGACCTCATCCTTGCCCACTTCTCTGAGCTCAAGTCCTCCTTCTCCCCTTTGCTCACTAGGTTGCAGACTCTCCAGCTTCATCTCTATTCCTCTATCCACCTCTTTCTCTCCTCAGGATGTCTTTGCATTTGCTTTGCACCTCCTTGAAACTCACCTCTCCCTTCTTGGGTGACCAGCTGTATGACCTCTTTACTTAAAAGAGATCTTCAGGGGCTGTCTTTGGTGACCTAGTGGCAAGAAGCTGCACTGCAATCCCAGAGGTGCACAGTTTGAATCCACCAGATACTCTGCTGAAGAAGGAGGGACAATCTCCTTCTGTACCAGTCAGATCCAATTTGACAGCACACACATAAAAAATAACAATAAAAAAATTTTTGAAAGAAGATCTTCAGGTTATTCTACATCACTGTGCCCTTCAGAGCAAGTATCAAATATGCACTTACTCATTTGTGTCTCCCCTATTGTCTACCTCCCTCACTAGGTTGTAAGCTCCAGGAAGGAAGGCAGAAGTTGTTTTTATCTTCTTCCCTAGCCAACACCCTGAATATGGCTGAGGTGGAGCCAAATCTCACTGCTGTCAAGTCTATTCTAATTCATAGTGACCCTCAATCAGGTTTCTGAGGCTGTAAATCTTCATAGGAGGGGACTGGCCATCTTTCTCCCTTGGAATAGATGCAAGATTTGGACCACTGACCTTTGGATTAGTCCAAGTTACACACTCCATCACCAGGGTGACTATGATCAGGGCCAAGTAGTTTTTGTTAAGTAATTATACTGTCCTCTGTTATGACTTTTGTGCACATGTTTGTTGCCCCACTTGACCTGAAAGACCCTCAGAGACTCCCTACTTCATGTCACGTGAAGTGCCTGTGTGTAGATTATCTATCTTGCCCATTAGAATAGAAATTCCAGAAAGGCAGGAGGAATGGTTCATTTTCTATGTCTATTTCCTGTGCCTCTGTGGACTCTATGAAGAGGATTGTGGCATCAGGTTTGGAGGGAGATTCCTCAATAACCTGCATTATGCAGATGATACAATCTTGCTTGCTGAAAGTGAGGAGGACTTGAAACACTTGTTGCAGAAAATCAAGGAATGAAGACTTCAGTATGGATTGAATCTCAATGTCATGAAAACAAAGATTCTTACCACTGGACTGATAGACAACATCATGATGGACGGAAAGGAGATTGAAACTGTCAACAGCTTCATCTTGCTTGGATCCACAATTTACACCCTTGGTAACACCAGTCAGTAAATAAGGAGATGCATTGCAATGGGAAAATCTGCAATTAGGGACCTCTCCAAGTTATTGAGGATTAATGAAGTCGGTTTGAAGACTAAGATGCATCTGATTCAGGCCATAGTCTTTCCAACTACTTGCTATGCATCTGAGAGCTGGACAATGAACAAGGATGACAGGAAAATAATTTACGCCTTTGAGCTGTGGTGTTGGAAAAGAGCACAGAACATCCCATGGATGGCCACAAACAGATATGTCTTGGAGAGGGTGCAGCTGGAGTGGTCTTGGAGGCAACAATGATGAAGTTTCACCTCACATACTTTGAGCACGTTGCTAGAAGAAGGACATGATGCTGGGAAAGGTGGAAGAATGATTCTGGATGTCAGCGAAGAAGAGGAAGACCCTCCACCAGGTGGATTGACACAGTGACTGCTTCAATGGGCTCTCGTGTTTCAGGAAGTGTGAGGATGGCACAGAATAGAACAAAGTTCAGATATTTTGTTCATAGGGTCATTATGAGTCATACTTGACGACACCTACCACCACCACCACCACCACCACCACCATTCCCTGTGCCTAGAAACATACCTGGCAAATAGTATGTGCTCAGTAAATATTTATTAAATGTTTATTTTTCATAAATATTTATTATAAATGCAATAATGTGGCCAGATTATTTCTCTGACCCTGACACCCACCCAAACCCAGGCCCAGAGGAACTAGTAGTGAATACTGACTGAAAGAATGAATTAGGCACTAACCTTTGGGACTCAGACAAGGGTCTGAGGTAGGGAAGTGATCCAAGTACATGTATATATGCACGTGCGCACACACAAAGAATCCCTTTAAAACAAACTAAAACCCAAACCCACTGTTGTTGAATTTATTCCAACATATAGAGAGCTTGCATCAGATTTCTGAGACTGTAAATCTTGAAGGGAAGAGGTTGCCCGCCTTTCTTCTATGGAGCAGCTGGTGGGTTCAAACTGCCGACCTTTCAGTTAGCAGTTCTGCATGTTTCAAACTATGCCACAGAGGCTCCTTTTTTAGAGCCTCAAGGAAAACCCCCTCATTGCCTTCAAACTAGAACCAAGTCATAGCTGACCCTCCAGTGGATTTTGAGAAGGTTTTAACACCTAGAACCTAGACTCAAGGAATTTCCCAGACTCATGAAGACGTGCAGCCAGAATGCTCTTTAGAAGTAAGGATGGTTAGACTTCGTCTCTCACTCTTTGGGCATGATACCTGAAGGGCATCATGCTTGGAAAAGTAGAGGACCAGCATGAAAGAGGAAGATCTTCAAAGAGATGAATTGACACAGTGACTACAACAACGGGAAGAGCAGAGATTGTGAGGATTTTGCGGTATCGGCAGGGTTTTGCTTTGTTGTGTATAAGGTCACGCTGAGCTGGAGTGGACTCCATGGCACCTAATAGTCAAGAGAGGAGGTAACGAAAGCAGGCGCACCTGCAAGTGAGTGTTCACAGCCATCTGGTGGTCATTTCTGGAACTGCAGGTTTTGTCAGCTGCTGCTAAACTTCACCCACAAACCTCCTTCTGGAGTGCTATCTGGGCTAGAATGCAGAGCATGGTTACAAACAGACCTGGATCCAGCTGTTACATCTATCAGGATTTTTTAAAATTCATATTCTTTGGCTCTGATGTAAGAACATTGTCTTTACCTTTGCAGAGTTGGCATAAGAATTGGGCTCTAGTCTGGCACCTGAAAGAGGGGCAAGAATTGGAGAGGGTTATCAGTGATGGGGAAGAATGCCAAGTGGTAGAGGCAGAAGCTAATGGGGAGGAAAGGAGAAAAAGGGCTCTGTTTCCTTTAGAGCGCAGATCTTTGGGGAAGAGAGGCCTGGCTGGCAGTGCTGGCCTCAGGGGTTCCAGGCAGAGGGAAGGGAACAACTGGTTCAAAGGTCCAGGAGCAGGAATAGACAGCTGAGCTTTCAGTGCCAAAGTCCCCTGCACTCCCCTTCCTTTCTTCCCAGCCCCTAGCCACTCACTTTCTGCTTCTGTCACCCCTCAACCTCTCCTGCTTCTGCAACCTCGGTTGCCTCAGTTACTGGTACATCTATGCTTTCTAGGAGCCTCCTCTTGTCAGATATGCAATTGATAATTAATACATAAACAGTGCTGACGAGGTGCCAGGCACCCTCCCAACCAATCCTATGAAACAGTATTCCTAGTTCATAGATACAGAGAGGCTAGTCAAAGGCATACAGTTAGTAAATAGAGAAGTTAGAATTCAAATCTACCCTCTTGATCACCTCCATCCATTAAGTACCCCAAACATGTAGTGCATCATCTCCCCAGCCCTAGATCCAATCCTTTTCCCCCAGTTCCCCATCCCTTGACCTGTCACTATTGACCACTTGCCCTGCACCAAAGCCTCAAACTTGCATGATGGCCTCGGATTATGGGAATGACAATAATGCTGTGATGTGGGAGAAATAGGGCCTGGGATTTGAGTTCCCCTAACCCTAACCTGGTCCTTGAGCCCCACCTCCATCCCACAGGCCTTAATAACTCCAAGGGGGAGGGAAAAGGAGCAGTCAGCCTCTCTCCCCCAGCCCTGGCCACATCTCTCACATTTGGAGAAATCTGCAGGATTCGTTCCCTAGGATTAAGGACAGGCTGTATTGCAGAAGAGAGAACTTTCTTTACTCTTCTCCCAATCCTAAAATGGAGGCTAAGAGGGACTTGCCTTGGGGACTGAGAGCTCAGGTCTGTTGCTTCCAAGTTCTTCCCGGTTCCCTATCTCTCTCTACTTCGGGGAAATGCACCCCCCCACCCCCACTTCCACTCTGGCTTTCCACGTCTTTGAATAAATAATTCAGGTTTTGGAATTTTGCCCAATCCACCCTTCCTGCGATGTGAAGCTGCTATCTATCGGGCTGACATGAGTGACGTCATCAGCTCCTTATCCTCACCCCAGAATCACGAGGATCTGCTTAACAGTAATTTATATACCGGGTCACTGTCGGTGGACCCCTGACCCTGTCCCCCTCTCCCCGGGGCCTATTCATCACAGTCGCCTATTGTCCTCGCTCTAGGACCCCATCACCCTTCTCACTTAGCTTTACTGTTTCAGGACCTCATCACTTCTGGCAGGGCCATGGTGACCTGAAGTCTCTTCACCTGGTCAACCCATCTTCCCCTGCCACCTTGGGATTCCTGAACCCCATCATGCCAGTCACACCGATATCTCATGGTCGCTCTGAGGGCCTCGCTCTCCACCGTCAGCCTCCCACAGTCACCATCCCCCACGGTCTTGTCACCATGTTCATACCGTCACTGCCACCCACCTTCTTGCTCCCTAGTGCTCTTGGCACCGTCACCTCAGGGCCCCACCTTTTTAACAACCCTGTTATCCTCAGTGAGGACGCCCTTTCAGCCCTATCCATCCTGGTCACCAGGTTTCATCAGCCTATCTGTCACCCAAGGGTCCCATCAGCCCACAGCCTATCTGGATTCTCCACTCCCTGCACACATCCCCCACAGCCTCCAGGAGACCTCTCCAAGGTTCGGCCACCGCTGTTCCCCGAAACCCCTGCCCACAGAGGGCGCCGCGTCAAGGACAGCGCGGGCTGATCGGGAGGGGGCGGAGCCGTGGTCACGGTTTCTTTTTATGAATGGGGGAGCGGGAGGTGCGAGGCCTCATTACTATGCCGTGAAACGCGCGTTGCGTCCCAGCGCACGGCGCCCATTGGCCCACCGGGCGCCTGACGTCACCGAGCCGGTGTCGGGGGCGGGGCGGGGTGACTCACGGCACTTCTCCCGCGGCCGCGGGGGCTTCTCGGGGTCCGCACACACCCCGCGCCGTCCCGACCCGAGTGAAGCTTCCCTGCCCCTCCGAGCGGTGAGTAGAGAACCCTGCCTCGGGCACCAGGCGTCGGGGAGGGCACGCGGATGCTGGGGCGCTGGGCTGCAGGAGGCTCCCAGGACCAGGCCAGGGTCGGAGGTCCGGCCGAACTCAGGTTCTGGGTGAGAAGGGGGCCCATGTGCCCAGTTACTGACAGCTGTCAGTTGGGTGACCTGACGGGAGTTGAGCACTCCTGCAGGGACCTGAGGCCTTGGATGGTTATCTGAGGTTGGACCAGCAGGAGGCATCTCAGGGATCCAGGCGTCAGAGCAGGAGGAGGTGTCAGACTTAGGGGTCCAGGCAGGAGGCGGAGTCAGGCCCCAGATCCAGGTGTTTAGAAGGAATGGCCTGACTTTGGAAGTAAGGTCCAGATACCTAGTGGTCCCTAGGGTCCCGGACCTAGTGGTCCGGCCGAGGTATGCCCAGGTGGGCCGCTGACTTCCCAGGTGTTGTTACTTGGGGTGGGGGCTGGCGGAGCATGTCGGCATTCCCTGGGGGCGGAGCCTGGAGCTGACGGCGCTGCCGCTCGGAAGGGCTTTGATGTGCTTCAGAAACAAAGCGTCATCCTTCCCAGGAGGAGGGCGCAAAGCTGCCCTCAGCTTCCGAATGTGCTCCTCTCCCCCAGTTTTGGGGCTTTCCTGCCTTTCCCTGGATCCTTTGGGTTCCTATCCATTTAAGATAGCCCCTCATCTGGTTCTCTGTTCACACACGTGGGAAGGACAGCTGTGAAAGGAGGTTTGGTAGCGGGTCGAAAGAGCATGGGTAAGGAGATTCATAAGGACCTCCTGTCCTAGAAAGGACATCTCTTTCGGGAGCCTAAGGGCTCTGGTGAGAAAACAGATGGAAGAAGCCTAAAGTGTGAATGGGACAAGGACCTACCCATGTCGAAAAGAGACACCCAGCAGGTATCCTAAGGGGCACCACACCCACAAGACCCTGTACCCAGCCCCCAGTCCGACCTGCCACTCATAGGGCCTTTCTTCTGCAGGTGCCATGATGTGGGGTGCAGGCAGCCCCTTGGCCTGGCTTTCTGCTGGCCCAAGCAATGTGAACGTGAGCAGTGTGGGCTCAGCCAAGGGAACCACAGGCTCCGGTGCACCTCTACCCGCACCCAGCGCCTGGGACGTGGTACTGTGTATCTCAGGCACCCTGGTGTCCTGTGAGAACGCACTGGTGGTGGCCATCATCGTGGGCACGCCTGCCTTCCGTGCGCCCATGTTCCTGCTGGTGGGCAGCCTGGCTGTGGCAGACCTGTTGGCAGGCCTGGGCCTAGTCCTGCACTTTGCAGCTGTCTTCTGCATTGGCTCATCAGAGATGAGCCTGGTGCTGGTCGGCATGCTGGCGATGGCCTTCACCGCCAGCATTGGCAGCCTACTGGCCATCACTGTCGACCGCTACCTGTCTTTGTACAATGCCCTCACCTACTACTCGGAGACAACAGTGACTCGGACCTATGTGATGCTGGCCCTAGTGTGGGGGGGTGCAGTGGGCCTGGGGCTGCTGCCAGTGCTGGCCTGGAACTGCCTGGATGCCCCGGCCACATGTGGTGTGGTGCGTCCACTCTCCAAGAACCATCTGGTGGTCTTGGCTGTGGCCTTCTTCATGGTGTTTGGCGTCATGCTGCAGCTCTATGCCCAAATCTGCCGCATCGTCTGCCACCATGCCCAACAGATTGCCCTTCAACGGCACCTGCTGCCCGCTTCCCACTACGTGGCCACCCGCAAAGGCATTGCCACACTGGCCGTAGTGCTTGGCGCCTTTGCTGCCTGTTGGCTGCCCTTCACCGTCTACTGCCTGCTAGGTGACGCCCACTCACCAACCTTCTACACATATCTCACCTTGCTCCCTGCCACCTACAACTCCATGATCAACCCCATCATCTACGCCTTCCGCAACCAGGATGTACAGAAAGTGCTGTGGGCTGTCTGCTGCTGCTGCTCCTCTTCCAAGATGCCCTTCCGCTCCCGCTCGCCTAGTGATGTCTAGGTGCATTCTGGGGACCCTTCGGCCCTGACAACTACAGAATTCCAGAACGTCCTCCAGGGCTCTGTTCTGACCTCCCAACTCACGCCCCCAAGACCCAGCTGGTTCTGGAGTTCTAGGACATTGGGTGTTTCCAGATTCTGTTCGGATCCCTGTGGGGCCCCGTTGGTGCCACTGTTCTAGACTGTTCAGGTGGTCAGGGTTCACTCAGAAGAAAGTCCCACAACTCAGCTGGCTTGGAGATCCAGAATGCTGGGTGTTCTATAGTGCCATTCCAAGTTCCTGATCTTCCCCTTCCCCCAATCTCCCAATGTTGACCTTGACCATGTCACTTTACATTTGTGTTTCTGAGCTAGGAAGTCAGAGAAGTTTGCCACTCAGTTGCCTAGATAACAGAAAGACATATACACACACATATATATACATATGAAGAGAATATCTATTTATAATTTATTTATTTATGAATTTATTTATGAGTGGGAAGGGGAAGAAAGAGACCCACACCTTGAAATCCAGGCCATACCAGGGTACCTTCAATCCCCACACCCCCATTTCTGACCTCAGTTCCTAAAGGGGGGAAAGGGAGAAAGAGAAACCACGTATTTTGTTATTTTTGCTTATTTTTTATTGAAGAGATCATAGAAACCAGAGCCTTCTCTCTGGCCAGCCCCTTGGGTTTGCAGGGGGAACACACCAGCCTCTGGTTTTTTATTTTTTTAAGAAGCCATCACTTGAGCAACCGAGAATTCCTCTGCGCTGGGGCCGGCTGCCCTCTGGTGGCCGTTTGGGGAAACTTCAGCCCGACCAGGCAGCCGGGTACCCCCAATTCCAAGGCAGCCTGGCATCCAGCGCCACAGCCATGGCCTAGGGGCCAGGCCTCATCCTGCGGTGCCCTAGAGGAGGCAGGTGCGAGCCAACACCTGACCCCTCTGCCAACCGGGGTATGGCCCCCAGTGCATCCCCCATTCCTAACCTCGACCTAGCCCTCAATAAAAGATTTTGTGATAAATGTTTCCATATGTGTGTATATTGGGGTGGAAGGGAGTCTGGTGGGAGACAGCCTGGAAAGGGAATGTTAGATCAGATCCGGCGCGGGAGGGGGCTGCTGACCTAGGATGAAGTGTACTGGCAGGTGACCCCTTCAAGGATGCTAATTCCTGATGTAGTGTGGGGATACCTTCTGAGGGGCTTCTACCTGGGGACTGCCTGGCTCCCCTTTGGGGACAGGAACCACCATCATGTTGGATCCTTCTGGAGGTGAGGATGTCCATCGTTTGTCTACATCAGCCAGGTTGGGGCTTTGGAGCGCTCCCCACACTCCATCCTGCAGTGGAGAATGTGTGGTCCTGGTTCTCGTGGAAGCTCAGCACATCTCTGAGCCTCAGTTTCCTTGTGTTAAATGAGAGTGATAATAGCAGTT
Source organism: Elephantulus edwardii (assembly GCF_000299155.1). NCBI lineage: Eukaryota > Metazoa > Chordata > Mammalia > Macroscelidea > Macroscelididae > Elephantulus > Elephantulus edwardii. The sequence continues at coordinate 1,753,924 of NW_006399778.1, read as the reverse complement.
GTGGATTAAAAATGAGATAGCATATATCAAAGTACTTTCTTTTTATTTTATTTTATTATTTTTGTGTAAGTGTACCATCAAATCAGATCTGACTGGTACAGGAGGAGATTGTCCCTCCTTTCCCGGCAGAGCATCTGGTGGATTCAAACCGTGAGCCTCTGGGATTGTAGTTGCAGCTCCTTGCCACTAGGCCACCAGAGCTCCCCTCAAAGTACTTTCAAGTATATTCCCCAAAGCATGTCAGCATGAAAATTCCCTTAATAATATAATGAAAAACCAGAACAAAACAAACAAACAAAACTACAGTTGCGGTCAATTCCTCTTCATGTGTTTCAGAGCTAAATTACACTCTACCAGGTTTTCAATGGCTGTGACTGACCTTTTGGAAGTAGATCACCAGAACTTCCTTTCAAGGCGTCTCTGGGAGGTTTTGAACTGCCGAACTTCCAATTAACAGCCAAGTGTTTATTATTTATTCCACACTTGTTGTTATTATATGCTATTGAGTCAACTACAATTCACAGAGAACCTATGAACAATGGCTCTGAACTTTGCCCTATCCTGAAACAACCTTATCATCTCTGACACACCTAATCCCATTGCCACCATCACTGTGTCAATCTGTCTCATTTAGGGTCATCCACTCCTGCGCTAACCTTCTACCCTTCCAAGTATAATATCCTTCTCCAAGAACTGGTCCCTATTGGCAACATGCTCAAAGTATGTGAGATGGAGTTTGAAAATCCTTACCCCCACGGAGCAACCTGGTTTCACTCTGTCCAAGACATCTATTTGTTCTCTTGGAAGTCCACAGTATTTTCAGTACTTTCTTCTCCAGGACCACAACTCAAAGGCATCCATGATTCTTCTGTCATCTTTGGTCAATATCCAGCTCTTAGACACATAGTAAGCAGTTGAGAACATAGCCTGGATCAGGTGCACCTTAGTTTCTAGATTGACATGTTGCTCTTTAGCCTGCTGAAGGGGTCCCTGAGGGCAGATTTCCCAAAGCAACTCTTTATTTCCTGACTGCTGGTGTCAAGAGTGCTGTGGATCTGAGCAAGATGAAATTGTTAACAACCTCAATCTTTTTTCCATCTGTCATGATCCTGCCAATTGGCTTGGTGGTGAGGATCTTTGTTTTCTTGATGCTGAGCTTCAATCCATATTGAAGGTGACAGTCCTTGACCTTCTTGCAGCAAACACTCCAAGTCCTCCTCAGTTTCAGCAAGCAAGGTTATGTCATCTGCATAACGCAGGTTGTTGTTGAGTCTTCCTCCAATCCTGATGCCACATTCTTCTTCATAAAGTACAGCTCTTGAATGATCTGTTGAGCATATAGGCCAAAAAGATGTAAAGAAAGGATACATTCCTGACACAGTCCTTTCTTGGTTTTGAACCGTACAGTGTTCCCTTGCTCCCTGATAATATCTCCCTGGTCTAGGTATAGGTTTTGCGTGAACATAATTAAAAGTTCTGGGATTCTCATTTTTCTCAATGTTAGCCACCTAGAGATTCCTTAATCTAAAAAGAAAATTGCTGTGTGACGGGGTTCGTGCTGCTTCATGCCCACCCCGTGTGTTGCAGAGTAGAACTGCTCTGTAGCATTTTCCTCACTAATCTTGATGAATCTGGTTCAAACTGCTGGGTGGGTTTGAATCTTCATCCTAGTGCTTAAATGTGCCACAAGGGCATTTATTGAGATGTTTGAATGGTGACCCTGAAAGAAGGGCTGTGTGTCCTCCCTTTAACAGATCTGTGAGGGAAGGGACATGCTTCCTCCTTCAGACTGTGGGCACCTGAAAGATCTGTTTCTTCTAGCATTGTCTGCATACATGAGCCTGTCTCCCTCTCACACCCAGAGCCAGGCTTTGTCTCCTTCCTCAGGGTGAGGGTCATATCTTTTGCTTTGAATCCAGGGCCCCTGTGTCTTCCGATGTCATTCAGCCACATACCCCTTTTGTGTTTAGCCTGGGGCTGCTCAGCACGGAGTGTCCAAGCAAGTGTGGGCATGTGTGTATGCAAGTGCATGCGTTTGTTCATGTGCACCAGGGACAAGCGCCCAGGCTGTCTGCCTGCACCAGCTTTCCAACCCCCAAGCCTGATTTCATCCAGCTGCAGAGGTGCTGAAGGGAAAGCTGGGCAGTGGGAGCTCCCTGAGATGGTGGGAGGCTGAGGCCTGTCTTCTTGCAAAGGTCAGCCCAGAGCGGAGGTGGGGCCCATCTCTTCTCCCCCTCTTCCTAGAGCCTGTGTAGGTGAGGGAATAAGCCCTGAGTGTTGCGCCTCCACTGAGGCCATGACTGCTTCTCCCTGCAATAAGTGAGGAGACAGCAGCTATTAATATGAGATGAGTTCACGGGCTCACAGCTTCTGCAGGCTGGAAAACAAGCTCCCGGGGCTGGGGGCTGCGGCAAGGCTCATCTGTCAGATTCTCTTCTGGAGCCTAGAGACCTCCAGCCATCAACCTCCCAGATCCCTGTATGCTGAGACTGTCATGCACATGGCCATAAGCTCATAGGGACATATATGAACACACACATGCATGCATGTGGGGGTCTAGGACTCTGTTCACAGACATACAGCCAGATGTGCATGTATACTCATGTCTATCTGTATGCTGGTGCACACACATTTATGCACACAAAGTATTAGCACATGTGCTCGGTTTCTACTTCATGTGTACATTTGCATGCAGGAGCACATGCCCAAATGTACCTTCCCTCACACACACAAGTGTAGACTAACCTTTGTTATGGATTGAATTGTGTTTCCCACAAGTGTGTGCTGTAAATCTTAACCTCTATACTTATGGTGAGGGAGCTCTGGTGGCCTAGTGGCAGGAAGCTGAGCTGCAATCCAGAAAGACACGCAGTTGGAGTCCACCAGCTGCTCCGAGGGAGGATGGTGGGGGGCCCACTGGAGGGTCACAACACCATCCCCATAACAACAATATACTCGTGGTTATAATCTACTTGGAAAAGGTGTTATCTTTGTCATGCAGGATTAATGTAGGGTGTGTCTTGGGCACTAATCTGAGATATAAAAGAGATTAAAGAAGCAATCAAGAGAAATAGAGATGGAAGAAGGCAGACGAAGAAACAAGTCTGATGATTACCAGGAGCAGAAGCTCAGAGAGACAAATAACTTCCTCCTGGGTAGACAGAAAACCATCCTCTAGAGCTACACTCCAAATTCTGACCTCTAGTCTCTTAAACCCTGAAGAGGGGGAAATCCTTCTGTTTGTTGAAGTCACTCATTTGTGCGCTTTCTTTGCCAGCAGCCCTAGATAACTAATACATCCTTGTATACGCACGTGTGCACACAGATGCAGACATTCTCGCACATCTAAAGCCATTTATACACCACTGTGCGCGCGTGCGCGCACGCGCGCGCGCACACACACACACACACACACACAGATGGTGTTCATACATTGCCACACAGGGTCACAGTCAAGGACCGAATGCAAGTACATCCCTTTCACACACTACGTACATTGCTGTCACACGCTCCCGACTGCAGTCAGTGCTCTCAGCAGTCATGAATTCACAGGTCAACCCTTGGCTTCTAGCAGCAATGGGCTGGCTCAGCCTCCTCTGCCTGTTCCCCCGCCCCCTCCCTGCATTGTGACAGGCAGCTCCCACTCCTACCAACCTCAGCTGTCTTCCTGCCTTTGGTTTACTACTCCCCCAACCCCTGGGGGTCCCCAGATCCCTGATTAACTCCCTCACTAATTGGCCACCAGCCCCTTGACTTTGCTATAGGCCTTCTGGGGAGCTGGGAGTGAGAGGCTGCAAATTGGCCAGGCAGATAGGTCTGGGGAATAGTGTGTGTGTGTGTGTGTGGCAGTGGGGTGGGGGTGTTGTGAACCCCGCATGGGTAGCAGTGTGGCTGGAGTCAGACAGGGCACCCCTTATATCAAGGCTGGAGGGGGCACTGACATCATTACTCTTGGCAGGGCATTCCTAAATTCATGTATAGTCAACATGAAGTCATCTCTGCACATACATTTACACACTCACCAGGTGTGTGTGTGTGTGGACCTGTTCCACTCTACCACTACATACAACCATATGTGAACACATCCCCTAAGCACTCATGAACATACTCAGCATGAAAACAAAATCTTACATATGCACCTGCCATACATAAAGACATGTACACTAACACATGCATAAACACTTCTCATCTAAATAAATGTCACATATACACAGATTTGTTCATACACACACTCTTGCATATTATACACACCTTTGAACATAGTAAGTGTTCTTGGGGGACTATATAAACATGTCTTTTTGTGTATGAATGCATACATGGAGATTTCAGAAATGCATGGCTACATCCTGTTGGACAAGCTTTCAAACACCCATAGGCTAGGGAGACGCTGCTTTAGATTGCCTCTGCTTTGCATAACGAACCCTGAGGTTCACTAAGTTTACTAGTGGTGGTGCTTATCCAGGTCCCAAGTTGTCCTCTTCCAGTCCCTATGTCCATGTCACTATACATAAAAACCAAATTAAATGGATGTCAGAAGAGAACCTGAAAATTGCATGGTTGTTGTTATGTGCCGTCGATTTGCCTGCGACTCATAACAACCCTATGTACAACAGTCCTACAAGCTGCTCCTGTGTCAATCTTATTGTCTCTGACACATCTACCTCCTTAACCCAGTCACAATCCATCTCATTGAGAGTCTCCCTCTCTGGCACTGTCCATCCACCCTCTCAAGCATAACGTCCCTCTCCAAGGACTGGTCCTGCCTTGCAACATGTCCAAACCAAAACAAAGGGAAGAGTGCTGAAGATGGAGAGTTGAACAGATGATTTCAAAGGGCAATTCTGGAAGATGAAGCACAGTCTTATTACAGAATATGCGAGAGAGCTGGAATTGGAGAATAAAAAGGAAAGAAGTCACTCAACATTTCTCAACATGAAAGAACTAAAAAACAAATTCAAGCCTCAAGTTGCAATATTTGGAGATACTATGAGCAAAATCTTGATTGACCCAGGAATCATCAAAATAAGATGGTGGGAGTACACAGAATTATTATACCAAAAATAGTTGGCTGACACTGAAATATTTTGGGAAGTCATATACCACCAAGTTGGAACCGACCCATAGCTGACTCTCTAGCAGGTTTTCAGAGGCAGTTAATCACTTGGGAGGAGATTACCCATCCTTCTCCCATGGAGCCCCTGGTGGCTTCGAGCCGCATGCCTTTGGGATTGGAGCTCTGGTGGCCTAGTGGCAAGAAGCTGCACTGCAATCCCAAAGGCATGTAGTTCAAGGCCACCAGCTGCTCTGTGGGTGAAGGATGGGCAATCTCCTCCTGTGTGATTAACCGCCTTTGAAAACCCGCTGGAGGTTCAGCTATGGGTTGGTTCTGAATCAACAGTACACAATGACAGTGTATGATCAAGAATAAATGGTATTGAAGGAGGAAGTTCAAACGGGAAGAAAGTCACTGGCAAAATATCAATGTGACACCAATTGAAATGTTTCAGCTAAGAAACAGATGCAGCCCTACATGTGCTCACCATGCCAGTAACTTTGGAGGACCGATGCCTAGCCAAGTGTTTGGAAGAGTTCCATATTTATTCCCATGGATCCCAGGAAAGGTGATCCAACAGAAAGTAGAAACTATCAAACAATATAAAATTAATATCAAATGTAAGCAAAAAACTGCTGGAGATCATTAAAAATAGCTGGGAAAGTACACAGAGAACTGCCACAAGTTTAAGTTGGGTTTAGAAGAGGCTGGTGCCATTCCTGATATCAGATGGATCCTGGCCGAAAGTAAAGAATATTAAAAAAATGTCTTTGCTTTATTGACTATGGAAAGGCATTTGACTGAGTGGATTATAACAAATTAAGGATAACATTGCCAAGAATGGGACCCCAGAACACTTAAGTGTGCTCATAGGAAACCTATACCTAGACTATGAGGATGTTGTGTGAACAGAGCAAGAGAACATTACATAGTTTAAAATTAAGAAAATGTGTGTCAGATTTTATCTTTTCTCTATACCTATTCAGTCTATATGCCAAACAAATTATTTGAGAAGCTGGACTCCATGAAGAAGAATGTGGTAGCAGGATCAAGAAACTTCATCAATGACTTCTGTTACGCAGATGATACAATTTTTCTGGCTTGAAAGTGAGGAGGAGGACTTGAAGCACTTCCTGCAGCAGATTAAAAAAGTAGTTTTCAAAATGCATCTCAAGGTCAAGAAAAAAAACTATCACCACTGGACTGAGGTAACATGATGATGGTTGGAGAAAAGACTGAAACTGTCAATAATTTATTTGGATCCACCATCATCAACACTTGTGATACTAGCAGTCAGGAGATCAGGATATGGGAAAAGTCTCATGCACTAGGAAAGTCTGCAGTCAGGGACCTTTCCAAATAACTGAGGAGCAATGATGTCAGTTTGAAGATTAGGGTGTGCATGATTCAGGACATAATATTTTCACTTCCTTGGAGAGAGACATCATATTTGCAAAAGTGGAGACTCAACAGAAGAGGAAGACTGCCACCCAGATTGATTGACAGACTGCAGCAATGGGCTGGAGTATGTCAGAGATTGTGTGAATGACACAGGATAGGGCAGGATTCAGATCTGTTGTTCATTGGGTCACGATGAGCTGCACTTGATTCAACAGCACCTAATAACAACATAATGTCAATGTCACTGCTGGGCTGACAGCATCATGATAGATAGAGGAAAGATTCAAATTGTCAATCATTTAATCTTCCTTGCATCCACAATCAACACCTTTGATACCAGCAGTCAAGAAATCAAAAGCAGCATTGCATTGGGAAAGTCTGCTCTCAAGGACTTCTTCAAAATACCAAGGAGTAATGATGTCAACTTAAAGACTAAGGTGTGCCTGATTCAGTTTCAGTCACTTGCTATGAATCTGAGATCTGGACACTGAGTAAAGATGGCAGAAGACTCAAAGCCTTTGAATTGAAGTGCTAGAGAAGAGTACTAACAATCCCAATGACTGCCAAAAGAACAAACAGGTATGTCTTGGAGAAAGTGCAGCCAGAGTGCTCCTTAGAGGCAAGGATAATGCAATTTTGTCACGCATATTTCAGGTATGTTGTTAGGAGAGGCTATAACCTAGAGAGAGACTTTATGTTTGGACAGGTGGAGGGACAGCGAAAAAGAGGAAGCTCCTCAACCTCAACCAGATGGACTGACACAGTGATGTCACTGTGTCTTAATGGGCATAATTATGTCAGATGAGGAGAAAGGCACAGGATAGGACAGGGTTCAAATCCACAGGATTAATACTAGACTCAACAGCACCTAATAACAACAATCTGCGCAGTCTACACTTGAACTCTCATTTAGGTTCCCTCCTAAGCATTTTGTCAGGGGTTCCCAGCCAAGAAGGAAAAGCCTTTGCCTTTAGCCTCTGTATCCTGTATCCACAGTCAAAGGCATTTGACTGTGTGGATCATAACAAACTGTGGCTGACTCTGAGGAGATTGGGAATCCCAGAACGCTTGATTGTGCTAATGAGAAACCTATACTTGGACCAAGAGGCAGTTGTCAGAACAGAGCAAGAAAACACTGCATGGTTCAAAATTGGGAAGGGCGTACAGCAGGGATGTGCCCTGTCTCCATACCTTTTCAACCTGTGTGCAGAACAGATTATCTGGGAGGCTGGGCTATATGAGGAGAAATGTGGGGTTAAGATTGGTGGAAGATCTATCAACAATCTGTGTTATGCAGATGACACAACCCTGCTGCTGAAACTGAGGAGGACCTGAAGCGCTTGCTGCAGAGGGTCAAAGGAGTGCAGCCTCCAATATGGATTGAGACTCAATGTCAAGAAGACAAAGATTCTCACCACTGGACCAACTGGTAACATCAGGATGGATGGTGAAAAGATTGAGATTATTCACAGCTTTAGTTTGCTTGTCTCCACAGTCAACACTCTTGGCACCAGAAGCCAGGAAATTAAGAGACATATTGCCATCGGAAAGTCTGCTGCTGTTAGGGACCTCTCCAAAGTACTGAAGAGCAGTGGTGTCTCTCTGGAGACTAAGGTGCGTCTGATACAGGCTATGGTCTCTGCTATCACTTGTTATGCATCAGAGTTGGACAATGACCAAGGAGGATAGAAGGAGAATTGATGCCTTTGAGCTGTGGTGGTGGAAAAGAGTATTGAGGGTACCATGGACTGCAAAGAAAACAGATTCATCCTAGCTGGAGGGGGTTAAACCAGGTGGCTCCTTGGAAGCAAGGATTCTGAGGCTCCATCTAACATACTTTGGACATGATGTAAGGAGAGACCGGTACTTGGAGAGGGACATCATGCTTGGGAGGGTGGAGGGACAGCGCAGGAGGGGAAGACCCTCTATGAGGTGGATTGATTCAGCGACTGGGGCAATCTGGATGGGAATGTCAGAGACAGTGTGATTGGCACAGGACAGAGTTTAGGGCTATTGTACATAGGGTTACTATGAGTCGCAAGTGACTCGATGGCACATAACAACAACAACAGTCTGTATCCTCAGGTTGGGGTACAGGCCCATGGAGTCCTTATTCTCTGATAGTTTGGGGGCATTGGCAAGAACAGGCTTGTTGTGACCTTGCTGCTGTGCCTCATTCCCTTGTCTGTAAAACAGGAATAAACTTTTATTTTGGTAGTCCACCAAACACTGTCCTGTGAGGTCCACGGGGCCATGTTTTATGGCTGTGTTCTATCTGGGCACACACATCTAGAGAGCTGCTGGCTCCTGAGGTCATGTGTGTCACGGTGGAGGGGTACCCTCACTACAGTTGAGGAAACTGAGGCCAGAAAAGCAGCAGCAAGGATGAAGCCAGATGATGATCCTTCCGACTTTCTAGGTCAGGAAGTCTGCTCTTCTTTAAATATGTATGCAGTGTCAGTGCATGAATGTGTGTGCGCGCGCACGCGCGCGCGCACATGGGCCAGTTTCTCGGGTAAGGGCAAAGGAAAGGTGTCTGTTGAGAGAAGTGTCTGTGTGAAGAAGCCCTGGCTCCAACTATTTCTGGTCATTCTGGTGCCGACAATTCGACCATGAGGTAAGAGGATGGGTAAGAGGGTTCTCTGCAATCTTTAAGCTCTGAATCTTCTTTTATGAAAAAAATGCGCACACCTCAATTACAACTGATTCCAACTCATGGGGACCCTGTGTGTGTCAAATTACAACCACGCTCCATATGATTTTCAATGGTTTTGATAATTTGCAAACAGAATTAAAGATATAATTAGACCAGGAGGCAGTCGTCAGAACAGAGCAAGTAAACACAGCATGGTTCAAAATTGGGAAGGGCATACGCCAGAGATATGTCCTATCTCCATACCTTTTCAACTTATATGCAGAACAGATTATCTGGGAGGCTGGGCTCTATGAGGAGAAGTGTGGCATCAGGATTGGAGGAAGATTTATCAACAATCTGCGTTATGCAGATGACACAACCCTGCTTGCTGAAACTGAGGAGGACCTGAAGCACTTGCTGCACAGGGTCAAGGACTGCAACCTTCAATATGGATTGAGGTTTAATATTAAGAAGATAAACATTCTCACCATGGAGCCAACTGGCAGCATCAGGATGGATGGTGAAGAGATTGAGATTGTTCACAGCTTTAGTTTGCTTGTCTCCACAGTCAACACTCTTGGCACCAGCAGCCAGGAAATTAAAAGACATATATTGTGATGGGAAAGTCTGCTGTTACGGACCTCTCCAAACGTACTGAAGAGCAATGGTGTCACTCTGAAGACTAAGGTGTGCCCCATACAGGCCATGGTCTTTGCAATCACTTGCTATGCACCAGAGAGCTGGACAGTGACTAGGGAGGATAGAAGGAGAATTGATGTTTTTGAGCTTTTGTGGTGAAGAGTATTACCATGGACTGCCAGGAGAACAAACAGGTTCAACCTGGAGAGAGTTAAACCAGGCTGCTCCTTGGAGGCAAAGATTCTGAGGCTTCGTCTGATATAGTTTGGACATGTTGCAAGGAGGGACCGGTCCTTGGAGAGGGACATCATGCTTGAGAGGATGGAGGGACAGTGCAGGAGGGGAAGACCCTCTATGAAGTAGACTGATTCAGTGACGGGGGTAATAGGGGTGGGTGTGTCAGAGACAGTGAGATTGGCACAGGATAGAACAGGGTTTAGGGTTGTTGTACGTCGGGTTGCTATGAGTCGCAAGAGACTCGACGGCACATAACAAGGCCTTTCTGACGACTACCTCCTGATCCAAGTATAGGTTTTGCATTAACACAGTCAGGTGTTCTCAGATTCCCATTCTGCTCAAGGTTAGTCACAACTGCTGTGATCCACAATCTTTGCATAGACATGAAATACAGATAGACACCCAGCTTGTCTCTAGGGACTGTCTCAGTTGCTTTAGATAAATCTTCAGCAGGATTTTGCTTGCATGTGGTATTAGTAATGCTGTTTTGTAATTTCCACGCTGTGGGATCACCTTATTTTTTTGAATGGGAATAAATATGGTTTTCTCCCAGTCAGTTGGCCAGGTGACTATCCTCCAGGTTTCTCGGCACGACCTGGTGAACGTTTTTAGGGCTGCAACTGTTTGTTTAAAAATGTCTGTGGTATTTCATCAATACCTTTGGTCTTGCTTTTTGCCAATTCCTTCAGAGCAGCTTGGACTTCCTCCTTCATCACCATTACCTCTTAAACAAACGTGTTTCATGAAACACTTCTGAAACAAATATTGTCAATTGTTGTGAGAACAGAGCAAGGAAACACTGCATGGTTGAAAATCAGAAAAGGAGTGCATCAGGGATGTGTCCTGTTTCCATACCTTTTCAATCTATATGTAGGATCATTTGAGAGGCTGGAATTTATGAGGAGGAACGTGGCATCAGGATTAGAGGAAGACTCACCAACAACCTGCTAGCAGATTACACAACCGTATTGCTGAAACTGAGGAGGGCCTGAAGCATTTGCTGTAAGTCAAGTACTGCAGTTTGCAATATGGACTGAGGGTCAACATCAAGAAAACAAGATTTTCACTACTGAGCCAATTTGCATCTTCATCATGACAGATGAAGAGAATGAGATTGAGATTGTTAACAATTGCAGCTTGCTTGGTTCCACAATCAATTCTCTTAGCTCCAGTAGTCAGGAAATCGAGACACAATTTGCATTAGGAAAATTTGCTGTCAGGAACTTCTCCAGAGTGCTGAAAAGCAGTCTAGAAACTAAGTTGCATCAGATCCAGGCCATGGTCTTTGCAATTACTTGCTATCCATCAGAGCTGGACAATGACCAAGGATGACAGAAGAATCATCAATGCCTTTGAGTTGTGGTGCTGGAGAAAAGTCTTGGACATACTATAGACTGCCAAGAGAACTAACAGGTCTGTCCTAGAGAGGGTGAAACCAAGCTTCTCCTTGGAGGCAAGGATTTTGAGACTCTGTCTCACAGACTTTGGGCATGCAGCCAGAAGAGACCAGTCCTTGGAGAGAGATATTGTATTTGGAAGAGTCAAGGGACAATGCAGGAGAGGAAGATCCTGAATGAGATGGATTGACACAGTAACTGGGGTAAGGTGGGTAGGTGTGTCAGACAGTGAAATTGGCACAGGATACAGCAGGGTTCAGAGCTATTGTAAACAAGGTTGCTATTAGTCGTGGTCAAATTGACAGCATATAACAGCAAAGACTTTTTTATAAAGTCCCTGTAGGTAGACTTGAACCATTAACCTTCCAGTTAGCAGGCAAATATTTAATCATTTAGACTACCCAGGAACTTGAGAACATCTATCCTCTCAAGGGGAAAACTCAATTCATTTCCCTTGAGTTGATTCATAGTGACCATCCACTGGGATTTAAAGGCTGTAAATCTTAAGTGGAGGTGACTGTCTGCTGAGGAGTGGCTGGTGATTTGGATCACTAGAGAGGTAACACTTGGCCATACAGTTAGTAGTGCAACATGACACCAAGAGTTCCTTTAAACTTCTCTCAAAAAAACGCCCTCACTACTGTCATGTCAACATCCACATTTTCTGGGGTTGAGGGGCAGCCTGTAGGTGGCATAAGAAACTGATCCCAGAAGTTCAAGCTGGATTCAGAAGTTGTGGAAGGGATATTGCCAATTTCGGATGGGTCCTGGCTGAGAATAGAGAATACCATAAGAATGTCTATTGTGCTTTATTGACTATACAAAGGCCTTTGACTCTGTGGGTCATAATAAATTATGGCTAACAGTGAGAAGAATGGGAATTCCAGAACACTGTGCTTTTGCAAAACCTATACTTAGATCAAGAAGCTATTGTGTGAAAAGAGCAAGGAAGCAGTGCATGGTTTAAAATTGGGAAAGGTGTATGTGAGGGTTGTATCCTTTCCCCATACCTGTTCAATCTGTATGCTGAGCAAATTATTCAAGAAGGTGGACTCTGAAGAGGAATGTGGTATCAGGACTGAAGATTCATCAACTCACCTGTGATATGCAGATGACACAACCTTGCTTGCTGAAAGTGAAAACTCAAAACACGCACTGCAGATCAAACGTTGCAGTTTTCAATACGGATTGCATCTCAATGTTACGAAAACAAAAATTCTTACCACTGGACCATAGCTGACATGATGATAGATGGAGAAAAGATTCAAACTGTCAATGACTTCATCTTATTTGGATCCACAATAAATACACTTGGCACTAGCAGTCAAGAGATTGTGAGATATATTGTACTGGGGAAGTCTGCAGTCAGGGACCTCTCCAGATTACTGAGAAGCAACGATGTTAGTTTGAGGACTAAGGTGTACCTGATTCAAACCATGGTCTTTTCACTTATCTGCTATGTATCTAAGAGGTGGACAATGAATAAAGATGACAGAAGAAAAACTGATGCCTTAGAACTATGGTGTTGGAGGAAAGTACTGAATGGCCCATGGATTGCCAAACAAACAAACAAACAAACAAACAGGTATGTGTTGCAAAGGGTGAAGCCAGAGTGTGTCTTTGAAGCAAGGATGGTGAAGCTTCATTTCGCAAACTTTGAGCATGTTGCTAGGAGAGGCTATTCCTTGAAGGACATTATGTTTGGAAAGGTGGAGGTATGGTGAAGGAGAGGAAGACTCTTAACCAGGGGATTGACACGGTAACTGAAGCAAAGGGCTCAAGTGTGTTAGAGATTGTGAGGTTGGCACCGGATTCAGATCTACTGTTTATTAAGTTGACAACCAAAGTTTATGGGAATAGTGCTAGGGTGCTCTGGTCATGGGGAACCAGGAGGTGGTAGTGATGAACAGACACGGGAGAGGCAGGGAACAGGGTGGGACAGCTCCTGAGGACTTCGTGTAGTATTTACCTTTACTGAAGGTTCCAAAATAGCGTGTTGGCTAGTGTCCTTGTTTGCACTGGAAAAGGGTCTGCATAGTGTGTGCAAGTGTGCATCATCCTTGAGCTGTGTAGTGTTTTAGTTCCTAGGTGGTAAGTGTGCAGGCACACGTCCAGCTCAAAAGATCTAGGATACCTGGATCCTCCACCAAGCTCATTTCAAAGCAAAAATAACACTATTACTGCACCTGTAAAATTTGGAACCAGGAAGTGAGGTAGACAGTTATGCTTTAACCTCTCCTCACCTCAGAGACCATGGTTCAACATGGAAAACAGAGTAAACTGTGTTTACTTGGCTTGCCGTGGCTTGAGAGAAACTCATTAAAATCATGGCTCTGCTCCTAGTCAACTATGTGATTTTGTTGCTCTGTGCCATCCAGCAGGTTTTCAGAGGCAGTAAATAGCACAGGGGAAGATTGTCCATCCACAGAGCAGATGGTGGATTCGAACTGCATGCCTACTGAATGGCAGAGCAGCTTCTTACCACTAGGCCACCAGAACTCCAAAAAAACTCAAGTTACCTCTGAACCTGCTTTCCCATGTGTAAAACGAGGGACTAGAACTCTTGTCTCATAGGACTGAGATAAAGTATATGCAGTGTTTTGGTCGATAGTGGGTGCTCAATAATTGCTCATTCCTCATAGCTTCAGTCCAAAGAGGTGAAGCAACTTGCACAGGGTCTCAGTTTCAAAGTGACAAAGGAAAAATTCAGGCTCAGGCCTTCAGCTTGGCTTCCCAGAACCACATTCCTTCCCTCCAATTCCCCAGTAAGGGCGGCTCCTGCCACCACCATTTTGTCTTCTTCCAGGGCGGCGTCTGGCTGCCTGTCAGTCACCAGCTTCGGGAAGCCAAGTGCTGACTAAACACAGGCCTGAGCAGGAGGGTGGAGCAGAGGGGCTCTGCTGGGGCGAGCAGGCTCCGCACCCCCTCCCCACATCTCCACCTCTAGCGATGAGCTCAGAGTGGCTGGCGCAGCAGTTGCTGACAATTCAAAACTTCTGCCCCCTCTCCTGGGATGCCAGTGGGTGACTCTGACAGCAGGCGTGACCAGCAGTCACCAACCCTGCTCCCACCCCTCTCCTGGGGCCACCCTGCTGTGTCTGCTGGGTCCGGAACTGGGTGTCTGCTCATAAATTACCCCCAGGGACAGTTACCCGCAGCAGCTGTGCTCGGAACAACCGTTGCTTCCTGGGTAGGTCATTTTTCCGGGTCAGGATATAAACCCAGCCCCCTCAGCCTTTCCTAGGCAGGAGAGGGGGCTTGCAGCAGCCTAAATGTTCTATTGGATTCCATTGTAAGTTGTTCTATTTAAGGTAAGTTGCTTGGGTCTGGGAAGCAGACAAGATGCCGGCCAGATGTTGGGAGACAGCATCAGTATTCAGCCTGTGCTCCTCTCCTGCCTGATGCAAGGAGTTGCCAGCAGCTTATGCTCCCACCTCAACCCTCGCAAATCCCCAGCTAGCCGAGGGGGCTTGTGGACCTGGGCTTCCAGGTCTTCCCACCTCATCCTCAATCTGCATGCTTTCCATCTCCTGCACAAGATTCTCTATCCAGACCCACTGCCTCCCACACTTGAGCCCCACCCGCATAGGATCCCTTCCCAAGTTCTGGTCACTATCTGCGGCTACCAATGTTGTCCCTTTCTAGCTTCTCTGATAAAGATACACCATAGGCGGCTGAGCGGCTAAAAAGAATTTTATCAAATTGTTTAAAATATTGGCATTTAAGTACTCATGTGTACACATAAAATAGTTACATGAAACCTTAGGAACTCTAGGTACAAATGTGGTACACACACAAGCCTGGGAGGGAATGAGGCCGGGCTTGGACACAAGGGCATAAAAAAACAGCTGAGTGTGCTAAGGGCCTGAGAAGATAAAGGCAGAAGAGGAAAGGAAGAAGCCTCGGGATCCATTTGGGGGTTAGCTCAGCTCCACTGCTCAGATCCCCACCTGAGGCTCCATTCTCACCCTCCACAGAAAGCGAGTTTTTAGACTGGATCCCCATTACATACATGCCCGTTCCCTTAAGTCTTAATGAGGCAAACTTATCAAAGAACCCTCTGGAATATGTCCTTATAAATATATTTTTATCAGAGAAAACAAGGCACTTTGGGAGCATTATAGTTCACTCTCCTACATGTACATTATTCTAAGCAGAAAGCAGAAATTGGTTAGTTTCTCAAGTAAATGAACTGAATAAAGTTAATACAATAACAAAATTGTTCCCAGCCCACACAAAGGCACCATCAGAGTGGACATGTTAGGAGGGAGACTGAGGAACCTGACACCTGCTTTCAGGTCTGCAGAGCCCTAGAGAGCTCAAAGCCTAATGCTACCACACCCACCCTCAAACCTGATCGTTTCTCATGAGAAGCTCCCCTGACTTTGGGGTAGTGTCTCTCTTTCCACCCTGAAATCAGGTGAGTGGGACTGTGGTAGAGGCAGTTAGAGAGCAGAGCTAAGACACGATGGGAATGCTAAGCAGGGTCACCAAAGCCACAGAGACCTCAATCTGTCCAAGCTGGCGCTGCAAAGCCAGAGGATCGGCGCCACGGGAAGAGATTTCACATTAGCCCTGACAACACCACCTCGGCTCGCGGTGACATTGGCCAGGGTTGCTTCTGAGGGCACTCAAGCTTCTGTTGGAGGCAAGCTGGAGCTTGGGCCAGCTGCTCTGGACCTCCAAGGGACTGCTGAGCCTGCCCCCTCCTCCTGGCTGCTCTTTTGGAATGTACTCGTCTCACAAGCAAGGCAAAGCCACAAGTCACTTCTGACACTGCCGACTGGATGTTGGGCCCTTGGGCCACAGGAATGGGGGCAGGTCCCCTGGGCTGAGAAGACCAGGAAGAGAAATGGTTCCTTGGCTTCAGCTCTGAAGGGTCCTTATTGTCCACTCTTTCAAACTCTTACCTATCAGATGGACCCAGTTCAAATAATTACTAAACTTTGCATTCTACAATTACAGGATTCTAAAAACACAATTAGCTGCATTGGGTCCTTTCTCTCTGAAAGGGCACTGGGTTTAAAGAGTATCTCTCTCTCTCTTTTTTTGGTGCACACATGCATAAGTAGAACCCAGAGGGCCTCTCGGCTGACTGGGTCCCCAGCCCCCCAAGCTGAGGAGGCTTCGCAAGGCCGCCTGCTACAAAGCACTGAGCTTGGCTGCATAGATTTTAATGAGAGCATCAGGCAGAGCTGCGCTGTTGCTCTCCGGGACTTGCAGATCATTACTAAACCAGCTGTAGGATGAGAACACAGCACATCGAAACCCTAGGAGGTCACTGAGCTAATGATCTAATCCTACCTTCTGCAGGCAGTGCCCCCCCACCTCCTCCTGCCCCCAAGCCCTTTCCACCATGGACTCTGTCCATTCCAGAAGCCAGGCCAACACCGCCCCCTTCAAGGTCAGAGCAGAATGATAGAAAGTGGTGCCGGCTCCCCCTTTTCCGGAAAGGAGGGGGATGGGGTAATTTAGTCGAAGCCATTAGGTCCAAACCCGGGCCTGGCCAGGCCCCAGGACTCCTATGTGGGAGAAGCACTCCCTCCGCCTTCCTCATAGCTACTGAAGGGCTGTAGCTGGGGGTTGGGGGCAAATTCAACAGCCATTTTAGGGTTCTGGTGAAAGCATCTTCAGCTTCCAAAGGGAAGGTGGGAGGTAAGGTGGGAGCACAAAGAGCCTGGTGTTCTCAGCACTGCAGTTTGGTGCCAGCCCTGCGCCAGAGATACCTGATGGGAGCACCCTGTGGAAAGTCACAGCAGGAGGGCAAGCTGGCACCTATAGACTCAGTCTCCACACCCCAAGTTCAAGAAACAAAGGCAGAGAGGAAGAATTCATCAGGGCACAGTGGAGTGCCCGTGATTAAACACACTCTCCTCAAGCCAAAGGGGTTTACGAGGGCTTTGGCAATTACTCCAACCATTTGCTGTGCTGGGTAGATCCTGTTTCTCTTTGTCTCAGGGCTCTGAAAGCCAGAGAAGCTGATTTCAGCATAAGAGGCTATACAACAGTTAGGGCAGAAGAGAAGAAACCTCACTGTTGGCCAGAGCGGACCAGTTTTTTTCTGAATAATAGCACCTGTGTATTAGCTCTGGGAAAGAAGGGGAGGGAGAAGGGCACCACCACATGTAGTAGACGGGGAGCTGGAAACAAGGCCCAGAGTCCTTCTGCCTCTCAGGCGTCCTCATGGCTGCCAGGCCCCCCCAGGCAGGTACCTGCAGTGGCTGCCAGCCTGAGGGACTGAAGTTTCTACAGTTGGCAGAATCTACGCTTAAATTGGAGAAATAAAAAAAGAGGGAGGAGTTGCAGAGGAATTGAAAACAGCACCTGTCAAAGCTGCATACCCCTTCCTTCTCTCACCACCTCTGGTCCCCAGAAGGGCAGCTCCCAAGGCCACGTGGCTGGTGGTGATAGAGGGGGTGGGGCACATGCAAAGAATTACAGGAGAGACTCTTAGGGTCTGAGCTACAATGACAGGGCTGGCACAGGCTCTGTGGCCTCCTGCTGAAATCCCCACCTTTGGGGAGGTCTAAAGTAGCATCAAGCCATGACAGCTCTGTCCAGCCTCCAGCAGGTGCCCACTATTTGGTCCCAGAAAGCACAGGTAACTTGGAATCAGGAACTCTGGGCTCTAGTTCTGTCACCATCCAACTGTGTGACCTTGAGCAAGTAATTTCTGATTTTAAGGCCTCAGTGTCTTTAAGAGGGAGGGAGGGAAGGAGGGAGCAGAACAGTTCCACTATATCCCCAGTCTCACAGTTCCAAGTGTCTGATTTTTGCTTCTGACAGGCAGCAGCAGCCCAGATGCCTGTGTGTGTCAGGGCTCATTTGGTCACGGCTAATAGAGGTTAGAACTGGATTATGGTACCTGAAGGCACCTGGAGGTGAGGAAGGGGCATTGAAGGGGATACCTGAATATCACATTCACCAAGAAGGGAAGTGGGGAAAGAGGCACTGAATAGTTTCAGTCTTCAGAAAAGCATCATTTCTAGGCTGAGGAGTGACACATTCTTTGCGTGCTTGATGCCTCTTGGAGTAACGGGCATCTGAGGCATAGGGATAGTTTAGCAAAAGGCAGCCCCACTCTACAGATGAAGGCAGAAGGGTGCGGCAGTCTGGCTGCTGGGGTATGCAGCCTGCTCTGCCCGTTCGGTGCATAGCAAAGGGCCAGCTGTGCCCACACACGCCATTCACACTGCTTTAGGACCAGAAAGCTGGCATTATTTGAAGCAGTGGAGGGCAAACATTCTGAAAGAAGACCACAGTTTGGAAATGGGCCCTAGAGGAAAGCACCATCTCCAGTTCCAACATAGTCAAGAGATCTGCTCTGGGGTTTTCCTTTCCTTTCACTATGCAATAGGAGTTGAAAAGAAGAGGAAACATCTTAGCTATGGATTCTCAGGAGCTCTAAGGGGCTGACTATGGGGATGAGGGGAAATACAGGCTGATTTGGAGGAAGCACTTGGTTATATCTTTGGTTGCTTTAGGAAAGGCTTTGGCCCCTTGAAATTATTTTTTCCTCCCTTTTTTCTTCCATGTTACTATTAGAGTAGATCAAAGTAGCCAGGTAGGAAGAAAATAAAAAAAAGATGTGGGCAGCAGGCAGGAAGAGTTAATCTGACCAGTCGTCCTCATCAAACTCAGAGGAGTCATCTTCTGAGTCGCTGTACTCAACAGCAATACGACGTGACAAAATGGTGGCCACATCGTTCCCAATGACATCCCGCTTCTCTTGCTCCTGCTGCTCTTCAACCTTGCGCAGTTGAAAGCCTGGGGGAAGAGGGAGGGGAAAAGAGATGAAAAAGCATGTCCTCAGTCTCATAATTGCCCCAGGACTAAAGTAGAGTGGCTACTGATGGGAGAACTGGCAAGGACAGAAATAAAGGACCCTCTGAGAGAGCAAAGAAGGAACAGAGGAAACAACAAAACAATAAGGAGGTTTAGGAAATTGGTGGCCCCAGTGCTACAGGTGTGTTGGAAAGGAAGCCTGCCGTTCTTCCCAGTGTATACCCTCAAGCTGGTGAGGATGGTACAATTCTCATGTGTGGAGTGTGGCCATCACATCCTATCCAGCAAGCACTCAGCCTGCCCAATATCATGGATCATAAAGGAGCCAGCTGCCCAGGACTGTTCTCTCAGTCTCTAAACCTCTCCAGAAGTTCCTTGAGGGTTACAAACAGAAATAACTACTGTAACCCCTTGGGAGTAAACCTGGCTTTTGATAGAGAATTAATGAGGGTGAGATGAGGAGAGGAGGGAGGCAGGAGAAAGAGAATAAAGGAGACAAAAGAGGGAAAGGAGTAGGAGGAAAAGGGAAAAGCAAGGGAGTAGGAAGCAGAGAAAGGGGGAACAGGAGGAAGGACACGAGAGGGCAAGACAGGGAGCGACCGAGTCCAGTTACAGAAGTCCTGTTCAGGATGATGAGTTTTGATTTTTCTCTGGGTCACAGAACTACTGAGAATCTGATGAAAAACGAGGATCCTTTCTCAAGGAATAAAAAAAATCGAAGCACAGACAATTCAAATTTTGGAGAAGTTCAAAGATCCCAGATTAAGAATCCTTACTTTAAGCCAAGATGGAAAGAAATCTAAATCTGAGATGTCTTTTTTAAGGATAAAATCTAAATCTGTATTGCTTCAGTGTGATCTGAAGTCTGAGGTTCAAATCTCTCCTCATCTAGTTAAAACTAGTCTCTAAGAGGACCACAGAACCCCTCAATACCTCCTAATCAAATTGTCCCAGCTCCAGAAAGACAAGGGACCCCAGGGACTTACCTTGGCGGATGGCTGAAAGCAGGTCACTTCGGGCATCACTTACAGGAGGCAAGGAGGACTTGGGTTTGGTTGCATCAGAAGGTGGTGGGGGCATGGGAGGCTGGCCTTCTGCACCACTGAAAGGGGGCGGTGGGGGCCCGGGAGGTGGAGGAGGTGGGGGAGGAGGAGGTGCTCCTCCTGCTGGCTGGGACAACAGAGGGGACGGTAAAGCTGGATAGTCAGCTGCTGGAGGTGGAGGAGGAGGTGGAGGGGCAACAAAATCGGGGTGGGATGGGAAAGATGGAGGTGAAGGTGGCGGTGGTGTTCCTGGAGTTCCAAACCCTACAGGTGGTGGTGGTGATGGGACACCAATCACTGGAGGTGGAGGTGGAGGGGCAGGTGGAGGGGCAAAACCAGGTTTGGGACCTGAAGGAGAGCCCAGAGGAGGAGCTGGTGGTGGATGGCTTGGGCTGACCACACTTGATCTTTTGGGTCCAACCAAGCCAGACCCTCTTTGGTTGTCTGCTGAGTAGCTAAAAGGACAAAGAAAATAAGGCTTTTACCATTCTCACGATGGAAACAACTACCTGTACAGGCATATCTCATTTCACTGTACTTCACTTTATTGTGATTCACAATATTTTGTGAAGCAAGCCGATTAACATTATTTTCGCAAAAGCACCTGCTCACTTCATATCTGTGTCACATTTTAATTTCACATTATTGCACACTTAATAGACTACAGTATAGTGTGATGTATATGCGCTGGGAAACCAAAACATTTCTGTGACTCCTTTGATTGTGGCACACCACAGCTGAACCCACAGTATCTTCTAGGTATGCCTGTCGTTAGGTTTATCTAGAAGCCTAAGTTCACTTTAGTTAACTATATCATGACATTCTGGCTCAAACAGAAAGAAAAACCTTGGGAATAGTCAGAAAAGACCATAATGAAAGAGGCAATCTTTAAGGTAAATGTGTTTCTGGTGGATAATCAGAGATTGAGAAAAACTGCTTGAAAGATGTGGGCTTAAGAGTCTTCTATTGGGTCAATGCTATGAAATCATATTGTAGGACCTCCTCTAACCACTTAGTTATCCAAGGGAAGGCTTTTCCTGAACCTTCCTCTTGAAGCAACAGTTTAATCATGAAGCAAAGTACACTAGAATAAAATTTCAAAGACCACCCCCTCATTGGTCCTTGGTGTTCAGGATATTAACATTCACTAGATCTTATGAGGTCAGAAAGCCCAAGCCAAGCTGACCAAATCTGAGTGGGATATAGATTCAGGTGTATGCATCTTCAGTGTTTGTGTGTGAAAAGACTGAGAATAAATCTCCATCCAAGGATCTGTGGAGACGGGAAATGAAGAGGTCATGAGACTTCTGACCTGGATTGACAAAGGATTAAGACTACACTTTTTCTGGGATCAGATATGCCTGGCTGCAGCTGAACAAGCAGGCCTTGTGTGATGAGCATGCAGGGTTTCTTTTTCTTCCTTTTGAACATCCCCTGCGTTAATAGCTACTCAGAAAAATAACCATCTTAAAAATTTTACAGATCTTCATCATAGTCAAGAACTGGGTACGGGGAAGAAATGAGACAGAAGTGCTTTAGGTTCCCATCTAAAGGGTTCTCAATGTAGCCAACCTCTAACTGGGCAGCATCTGAGAAGTCTTAACTTTCAAAGATCTCATTTGTTAGGCACCAGAGAAGGGAAGAGTAACCCTGAGAAAAAAACTAAGATTCAAACAATTTTCAGATGTTTTTGCAGCCATAACTGGTTTGCTCCTCCTCTATGCACCACTGTCAGAGATTCCAATTAATACAAAAAACTGGACAGAGGCCTAAAATTCATCTTTCTTTTCTATACTTCTCTTTCTGAAGATTCTACCTGGCAATGAAATGATCCAAGAGCAACAGGAGAGCAAAAATGTCTGTTAGCTTCCTATATAACTGGACAAGGTTATCTGCTAAATATTTTATGGCCAACAGATTCTACCACTTCCTTTCACATAGGGTTAAAGCTAACTGAAAAATAAGAGACAAGTAGGTGACTTTATCCGGTTAAATGTGGGCAGAATACCTGGCAGTTACCCACACAGACTCTGGAGTCAGAGTGACCTGCTTTCTAATCATGGATCTAGCTCTTTCTGGCTATGTGATCTCAGGTAACTTCTCCGTACCTCACAGCTAACTTATCTATAAAATGGGGATAACAACAGTATCTATCTCAAGAGGGCTGCTGTGAGGATTAAGTAATGTATACAGTGTTTAACATAATGCCTGGGACCTCT
Organism: Elephantulus edwardii; assembly: GCF_000299155.1. Classification (NCBI taxonomy): domain Eukaryota; kingdom Metazoa; phylum Chordata; class Mammalia; order Macroscelidea; family Macroscelididae; genus Elephantulus; species Elephantulus edwardii. The sequence goes on along the minus strand of NW_006399778.1, from coordinate 1,731,515 downwards.
CAAGTATTTGAGATGAACATTAATTATTTCTATTTTCTAGAAAAATCTACCTTAAGTTATTTTATTGTTCCTAGCCAAGATTTTTAATTCTTAATCTATTTTTGAGTGTTTAACCACCCAAAGTGAGTAGAGGAACTACTACTTACCTGAATTCTGCTGGTGGAGGAGGCAAGTTGTCTTCCGAGAAGGAAGGAGAAGGTGGAGAAGTGGAGTCTGACTGTGGTGGTGGTGGAGGATAACTGCCTGTGTCCACATTTTCTACAGAGCCGATGCTGCCATTCTGGTACACCAAGGTAGGTGGATACCTGAAAATAAACCCAAAGCCAAAACTGTCATTTAAAGAACTTGAGTGATGATGCTTTTCCTCTCTCTCTTTTTACGACACTACAAAAAAGCATTTGCTAAAAAAGCCATTGTTCTTGTTGTTATGTACTGTTGAGGTGCAACTGACTCGTAGCTGACACTCTAGTGGGCTTTCCAATACGAGAGGAAACTGCCCATCTTTCTCCGGCACAGTGGCTGGGAAATCTGAACCATATACCTTTGGGTTGGCAGCATAATTCCTTACCACTAAACCACCAGAGCTCTCTACAAAAGCTAGTAGGACGGGATAAAATAAGTACAGGCCATGGTCTTTGCAATCACTTGTTATGCGTCAGAGAGTTGGACAATGACCAGGGAGGATAGAAGGAGAATTGATGCTTTTGAGCTGTGGTGCTGGAGAAGAGTGCTGAGGGTACCATGGACTGCTAGGAAAACAAACAGATTCATCCTGGAGAGAGTTAAACCAGGCTGCTCCTTGGAGGCAAGGATTCTGAAACTTCGTCTGACATACTTTGGTCATGTTTTAAGGAGGGACCGGTCCTTGGAGAGGAACATCATGCTTGGGAGGGTGGAGGGCAGGCGCAGGAAGGGAAAGCCCTCTGGGAGGTGGATTGATTCGGTGACTGGGGCAATTGGGATGAGTATCGGAGACAATGAGATTGGCACAGGACAGAGCAGAGTTTAGAGCTGCTGTACATTGGGTCGCTATGAGTCGCAAGCGACTCGACGGCACATAACACCACCAACAAAATAAGTGCATTTCCTGAATATTTTCCATTATAAGAAAATTTTCTTTCAGGTTTAACTAGTCTGTTATTAAACAGATATTCCTACTAGGTTGTTGTTATAATGGGATTAAACTCAGTTTATCCTTTCCTAGTCTTTGCAATTACTTGCGATGTATCGGAAAGCTGGACAATGACTAGGGATGAGAGAAGGAGAATTGATGCTTTTGAGCTGTGGTGCTGGAGAAGAATACTGAATATACCATGGACTGCTAGGAGAACAAACACCTTTGTCCTGGAGAGGGTGAAATCAGGGTGCTCCTTGGAGGGGGATGTCATGTTTGGGAGGGTGGAGGGACAGCACAGGAGAGGAAGACCCTTGACTGATTCAGTGTCTGGGGTAAAGAGGGTGGACGTGTCAGAGACAGTAAGATCGGCACAGGCTAGAATAGGGTTTAGGGCTGCTGTACAAAGGGTTGCTATAAATCGCAGGTGACTCGACGGCACATAACAACAACAACAAATGTTGGCCTTGCCAAATCCACAAATTCTTCCCCCCCCCTTTTTTTATTATTAATTTTAAAGAAAATACAGAGAGTTTGGATTTCCATTCATTCATTGTTGCCACAAATTCTTTTAAATTTTCTCCCCAATGTTTGATGCAGGCTACATCTAAATCTCCAAGTGTGTCTTACAGAAAAGAGCAAAGCCAAACCCCACAGGCTGCAAACACATGACTGGCCCACAGCCTGGGTTTGAGGTCGGCAAGCCCCTGGAGTGCCAGAGAGGTATGTGATTGCAAAAGCAAGCAGAGGACAAATGCAGATTTCTGGTTGGTACTGAAACCTGGTCTCCCTGCCAGGTCTCACATCCAAAAAAATAAGCTTCTGATTCGAGTAGGGTGCTTGGGCTTGCTTCATGGAAACCTGCCCCTCACAGCACTGTGCCCTCAGTGAACTTGCTCTGGGTGAACAGCAAACTTCCAAACAAGCACAAAATACACCAGGCAACAAAGCTCTAAACATACCAGCAAAAACATACCAGCATCACCTAGAAAAATCTGGCCTTCTTTGTTTCACCTCACTGTTCTTTCTATCATTGTTGAGTTGCTAAAGATCTTGTCTAAAACAGATTTCGGGGAGAAGAGAGTTCAAGAAAATGAACTAAATAAAAAGATGCTCTGATGTAGAAAATTCTCAAAAGTTAGAGCTCTATGGGGTTAGGACATTTCTGTACAAGTTCATCAACAAGCATGTCCAGATGCAACTCAACACCAAACCTCTTGGACAACAGGAAAATGAAAGCAAAGTCCTCGTCTTCCCCACTTTAAAACCACAAGAAAATGACACACAAGAGTTGGCATTCTGGATATGCAAACTTCTGGCTTTAGAGTCACTGAACCTATGACAAGTGCCTGTCTGAACAAGTGATGGGACCAAGGAACAAATCCATCCCTTGTACTAGGAGGTGAAGATAATGAAGCCTCAGGGCTGATATCGCTTTAGAGAAAAAGGTTCATTTTCTCCTCTCACTATCTTTATCACCCTTTAAAGTAAATCTTCTGAGGAAGAACAAGTATCAGAAGTGTCAAAAATTTTATTTATTTATTTTTAAATTCATTGTCATACATTTTCTTCCCCCTTGAAGTGCCAAGATTTTTAAGGTCAAGATTTAATGGTAGAGTTATCTCTAAAGGCCACAACTCTTTGCTTTCTTCGTTCCCACACACCCAACATCGGCAGGCAAGGTTTTCTGACAGTCAGGATGTAATGTATTTAAGGGAAAAATCAGGGCGATATTCATGCCAAGCAGTCATGGTGACTTGGCTTTGAGTGTCATATGGGTCGAATACCAGGATAAGCATCAAATTCAAGCTTCAAAACCATTCCCCCCCCTCTTAAACCTTCAGTGTAATTTGGTATTGGGAAATGGGGTCAGACTGACATCTCCTATTTCTCCATGGAGATATACAGCCTTAATACTGGCCAGGCAACCTTTCCCACACTCTTTCTGAGGTCCTCATTCAGCCCCTTGGCTAGCCTCTCCCCTGAGACTGACAAAGGCTGACTGAAAAGTTGCTTTGGTGATGCGTATGAATTACCCGCCTGATCCTCCCCACTCCCTGAATCGCCCATGGGCTTCAAACCAATGCTCTGGAAGCAAAAAGCACTGAAGACCACTTTGGTTCCCTTTTCAGTCTCTCCTCTGATGCCTTCAGACATACCACTGGATGGCTGAATACGAAAAAGCCATGAGCTTTCTTTTTAATACCACTCTGTTAATTAATTTCAACTATTGAGTTTCTTTGTTTATTTAGCAAATTTTAATCACCAGATGGATACACTTTAAAGTAGGTGATAAACAGTGGTATGGAAGAGTGTGAAAGGTGTCATGACGGAACTGTCCAAGATTGCTGTCTCCAAATCCCCAGCCCCTTAAAAAATCCTAGCAAGAGTACAAAGTATTACTTACCCAGAAGGCACCAGTTTTTCTTTTGACTCTACAAATTCTTGTCCCATCTTCATTTTCTCCCACTCTTCTTTACGTGTCTTAATTTTACGTGGGTTTACATTTCCTCGATTTGGATTATCTTTCTTTTCTTTCTATAATGAAAAGGAACAGAAAAGCCTTAATAAAACAGTTCCCAAAGTTCTTTATTAAGAATTCCACCCATCTTTATGAACATGTATCCAAATGGTGATTTTTGCCTAGACTATATATACTATTATACAATTTATAGGATCATTGGGTTTGAGGTGACTTAGAATGTCATCTAATCCAAGCCTGTAAAAAATATTTGCTTAATCTCAAATGTAAATGCCTCTAGTTATGGGAAACCTGCACTGCCTTTTTGGGTAAAACATTTACGTTTTTGAAACGTTCTAATTGTTAAGAATTTAATAAACAGTCATTTTTTATTTGCTCTATTCTAAAAGTCAAATCAAGAAAGATGAGAAATAATGACAGTTGTAGACATCTGGACAGATTTAAGGAAATAGTTAGAAAATAATTTAAAAATAAAATAAAAACCCAGTGAATTCTTCTTCCTGTGCAGCTGCACTAGCCCCTGGCACTCTCTTGGGCTTTCTGGCAGTCATGTTAATGGGATTATGTGGTTGCACTGGTCGGCCACACTGCTGCAGATATACGCAGAGAAGGGCAGCTCCAAAAATCAGGCAGATTCTCTTTGCTCCACCCAGCCAGTGATGAAGGTGTTAATTGCTTACTACAAATCAAACACTGCAGAGCCTTGTGCTGATCTCTGAAAAATGAACGGGAAAACTGGTGGGGAAGGGACGAGCCTAGCCCGAGTGTCCAGCAGAGTCAGGTGCAAATTGCAAGAGAAATAAATGGTGAATAGAAAAGTCGATTTCTAAAACTCAGCCTGAATATATTCAATTGTTAATAGTGTTGGGGGAATACACACATTTTTGGTGTGATTCATGCTTTCATCTTGGTTGTGCTTGGTGTGGACACAATTTTTTTAGAGTTTCACCTGGCATCCAAGAAGGCAGCCACTCGGAATGATTACTTCACATGAGACTGGCTTCCTTTTCATTCCCCCTCCACAATCATGCCTACTGATGTGTAGAACAGACGCCCCTTTCCCCTCACCCTATGCTTTCTCTTCTCTTTCATGATATCCTTGGTGTCCTGCAGCATCTTCTCCTTCCAAAGATCAAAGAAGTATGAAGGGTCTGTGTAGAATTTGAGTGCCTCTTTCCCATCGTCCCTGGGATAGAAATGAAGACAAGTAGCTGTCAGTAGACAGATGAGTTCCCTACCAAATCCAATATTCTAAACATCCAGCAGTTAGCAGTTTTTACACTGAGGAATTAAGAAACCATTCAAATTGACTGCATTATTTCTTATATTAGTTTCCTCTGACCCTAAAAGGTACCTCTTTCTTCTTCTTTAAAGAAACTTGGCTTTTACTTTCAATTCCTGATAAAAAAATTTGCATGATTAGGACAAGAACATGCTTTTGCAGCAGGAATCGTGATTATTTCTAATGATCTGCATAATCACAAACATTTCCAAGAAGAAATCCTGATACTCTGGCACACCTGAGGCATTCTGCCACTGGTTCTACTTTCCCACACCAGTTCTCCAGAACTCTGCAGGCAGCATCAGTAGAATCCCACAAATATGAAACCTATACACACAAATTCATGCTCATAACTGGCTTATATGCACATATGTATACACATGAAAAAATCTGGTCAACAGCTGTTATTCCTCTGCCAAATACATACAGATAGCCACAGTATTTTTTCTCTCCTAGAATAGCTCTGCATCCACTCACCCCCAGTCACAAGGGGGCCCCAATGAGAACAAAAGGCCAGTTTTTAATAACTACAACTCTAGCTGATGTGACAGTAGTAGAGTCAGACTTGTTGTTAGGTGCTGTGGTGCCAACTATACTCATGGCGATCCTATGAACAATGGATCTGAACCCTACCTTATCCTGTGCCATCCTCATCATCTCTGATGTACATGAGTCCACTGTTACATTCATTGTGTCAACCCATCTTGTTGACAGTCTTCCTCTCTTTCGCTGACCCTCCTTTCCAAACATGATAGCCTTTTCCAAGGACCAGCCCCTCCTAACACTATCCTTGAATCCTGGTTGCACTTTTTCTAAGATAGAATTGTTTGTTCTTTTGGCAGAGAAGCAAAGTCTGGGTTATCTGTGCCTGACTCAGTGATCCAGGTTATAATCTTGTTCTTTGGCCTGGCTAAACCACTGTTACTTTCCAGAAAGTGGGTACTTGTTTGTTGTTGTTATGTGCTGTTAAGTCACCTATGACCCACAGTGACCCTATGTACAACTCCTCTGAAGCCTGTTTTGTCTTGGGCCAATCTTAACTAATTCCAACACAACAACCTTCATTGCCCCAGTCACTGTTTAGATCCATCTAATCCAGGGTCCTCCTCTTCGACACCATCCCTCCATTCTTCAAAGTATGATGTCCCTCTTCAAAGACATTTATTTTTAACTTAATCTAAATTAAAAGACTTGGAAAACAGCAAATAAAGATCTGACAGGAAAACGTGATTTATGCCAACAGGGAAGAACAAATGAAAAAGAATGAAATGGCCACACAATTTACAGAATGTAATCCATGTCACCAAACTGTGTTATGCAGAAATTGGTGAAATTGTGTACCTTTTGCTATGTATGTTTTCAACAAAGAAAAAATTTAAAAAGAAAATCATCAGAAAGGCTTCCCTGGCCTCTAATCCCATCACAACATACTGAAAACATTTCTAAATCAGACATCAATAAATTTAAAAATATTAAACTTTGCCCATGTCTGTTAGACCAATGTAGGTAATGGAGTCAATGTTGTCAGGAGTCTCTGCGTTGACTACTCCTCTGCAATGTTATGAACAACAGTTTGGAAGCCTGTCCTGTCCTGCGCCATCCTCACTACCTACTATGTTTGAGCCCATTGCTGCCACCAGTGTGTCAATCGATCTCATTGAGGATCTTTCTCTCTTTCAATAATTCTCTAATTTTCCAAGATACTTGGGAACAGACACTAAATCTGAAAAGAGAAAGACTCTGGATGAGAAGGACTGACTCAGTGACTGGGGTAAAAGGGGTAGGTGTGTCAGAGATAAAGGAGGGTTCAGAGACGTTATAAACAGGGTTGCTATGAGTCGCAGGTGACTCGATGGCACCCAACAACAACAAATCATCCTACCACACAAATCCAGTATCATACTCTTTCTAATATTATCAGGTGTGCGATCCCTTCTTCCATATAAACCCTAATCTCAACTAGACTAAATGATGGAAGTTAGAGAATAAAAATATCTATCCAGCTCTTCAAGCTATCCCCTTAGAAAGCCAAGAGATAATTTCACACATGCTCCCTAAATCAGGCAGATGTCCTTGAATCTCACAGGTACGCACACACATACCTACCTACCTTTGCAGTACACCCATGTCTCACAGAAGACATCTGCTTCCCGCTATCTGTGATTACTTTTGTTGTTATGTGCTGTTGAGTCAGAACTGACTCATAGCTGACCCTTCAGTTGGTTTTTAGAGACTGTAAATCACACAGGAGGAGTCTGTCCATCTTTCTCCCAAGGAGCAGCTGGTGGATTCAAACTGGTGCCTTTGTGTTAGCAGCATAACTCCTAAACAACCTGACCATCAACCTCAAAGTTATTTATAGATGTAAGCAAGAGAAACATTTATCTTCTGAGCCTGGTCAGTGGTGTTTTGCAGGATGACACCACCATCTGACCACTAGAACAGAGAGGCTTCAAGATGTCTATGAGGCTACTAAGTCCAGGCACAGGAAGGTAGGACCTTGCAGAAGGGAGTTCTGAAAGGGTGTACAAAACAAAGTGAACAGTATTCATCTAGAAGAATGCCTGTTCTTCCTGAAACTGGAAGGACCCCTCAGGACCTAGTGGAACCAGTAGTGAGGCTTGGCTCACTATCACACTAAAACATCTGGTAATCTAGTGATTTCCAAATAAGTGGGAGCCTTGCTAGAATGTTGCCCCTGGGATCCACATTATAGAACCATCTTGTAATAAAGTCATCTTGGTTCTTTAATTAATAACTAAATTCCTTGTATGGAATCCAGGATGGACCTGGCTTATACGAAATTAAAGCTTTGCAGCAAGCAGTACAATAGCAAATTTTCTACACATATTCACTAAGAATTTAAAGAATCAAGTGACAACTGTTCATTTAGAAAACGTCAGCTTCTGCTGTCACAAGTAACTATGGCATAGTGAGCTATCTGAAAAAATTCTCTCGTGCAAACATCTTTATGTAAAAAAGACAATCCAATGATTATTTACTTTTGATGGAAAAGGGGAGGAACTAGCTAGCTGTTACCTGTAAGGAGAAAGATTGTTGAGAGGTGGGGGGGTATCACAAGTGTTATATGTTTCTAAAACAGGCACTGGAAGTGAGTTTCTGTCAAAGAGCTTCTGGTCTTGAATGGTAGAGCTTCTGAAAGCCTTTCGGGTGTTGATTCCTTGAAGTGACACTGAGAGAAGATGGAAGGCGTTAGAAAATGGACGACAGGCTATTTGAGCAAACACTGAGTCACACCAGTCAGAGAGACCTCAGCTGCTGCATTTCTTGGCTGCGGCTGTCTGCAGCCAGGTTTTCCAACCCCCCTCCCTCTCCAGGGAAGCCCAAGGCTGTCAGCAGCCCAGCCATTTCACCACTGAACAAAATGAGGCAAAACAAAGGTTTACTATGTGGCCAGATCTGTCAGGCCTCTCCTTAGGAGGAATGAATCTTCCAAGTACTTTTATGGTAGCAAAATATGATTGGGGGAGAAGAATTTAAGAAAGAGAATTGGGGGGAATAGGAGAAGGGAGCATAGGAAGGTGTGGTAGAGCTAAAAAGGTTTCACGCCACCCAAGCTTATGTCACTTCACAGCTGAGTTCCATAGGTTTCTGAGATTTCTCCCCGCATTTTTTTTTAATAAATTGGGGTGGGGGAAATTCCAAATAACTGCCCAGCAGAGCCTGCAAATGCTAAGCTCAGCTTCCTTACCTTCTTCTTCCTTGGGATCCAGCTGAGTGACTTTAACTTGTAGGCGGTCGACCCTCTCAGCAAGGGAGCTTACTCGATGGGCAAAGGTATTTGCCTGAGTAAAGAGCTCTCCAAAAATGTCCTCTGCATTTTTACCTGGAAAGAGCAAAGAAACCAACTTGATAGTGCTTAAAGGTTACATATGTGGCAAAAAAACCTAGCTATCAAATATTGTACTAACACAAACTCAAAACTCCACATCTATACCCACTCTTTCCCCCACCCCAAGATGGTTTGGACTATATGCAGCTTTCTCTTGGGAACAGAAACCTACCTTCCACAACCCAGGCAATCTGCATATGCTCAAGAACTAACATAGCCTTCTTGGCAAACTCAAAAACAGTCAGAAACTCAAAGCCGGCTAAATAAAATCTAAAGATGTAATGCAAAAAACCAATTCTGGAAGAGCAGACAGTATGCCTAGACACATTTGCCTAGCCCAGTGCTGTTCTGTAAAAGTGCCTTGTAAAAGGGTTCTGGGAAAAAGACTGGACATTTGAAAAACCTTTGATGTGTTTACAACTGGTATGTAAAATATGAACTTACTTCCTTAGCAGAGCCTCAGAAGTACATTGAACAATGCTGACTTGTAGTATCCTTGAGGAGTCTTGAACTTATCAACAACAAGCCACAGCAAAGACATATAATTCCTGAGGGGTGGAAAGTTACTTTATGTTTTACAATCAATGTCTTTGCTGTAGGTTACAATCCTTAAAATTTGAATTTAAGTTATTAAGTGAAAAACTTAACTTTTCAAGCCCTCCCTTAAAAACAAACCAATATGCCTGCACAACAAGGAGAGGATGAAAATGAAGAATGGGATCTTCCGAAAAGTAAGTCCCTATGTGCACCAAAAATTTTCCCAATAAGGTAAAAAGAAAACCTACAGAATGGGGAAAAGCATTTAGCAGTAACAGCTTAGACAAGGGTTTCATAATGAAAGTTTACAGAATACTACAGGCTTCAAAGACTGATAACTCAGTTAACAAATGGGCAAAAGACATAAAAAGACTTTTCATAAAAGAAGACATTTGGATGGCCAACAGACACATGAAGAAATGCTCAAACTCACTGGAAATCAGAGATGCAAATCCAAACAATAAGGTATCATCTCACTTCAGAAGCTGTAGCAAAATTTAACAGGACAGCAAGCAATAAATACTGAGAGGATGTGGAGAGACTGAACACTCACACACTGCTGGTGGGATTGTAAAATGGTACAACCACTCTAGAAAGCAGTTTGCTGCTCCTTCAAAGGCTGAACACAGACATCCCAAATGACCCAGCTATTCCATGCTAGGAATATATCCCAAGGAAGTACAGAAGTTAGACATGAATGGAGATATGTACACTTATAGTTAAACCAGTGTTATTCACAAAGTAAGAAAATGAAAACAGCCCAAATGTCCATCAACAACAAATGGATTGAGAAACTGTGGTATGTTCGCACGATGGAGTATTATGCAGCACTAAAGAACAACAATTTTGTAAAATACTGTATAATATGGGAGAGTCTAGAGGACATTATGATAAATGACTCATAGGGACAAATGCTACATAAGACCATTATCATAAAAATAGAAGGATAATTAGTAAAATGCATATTAAGTGTCCAAAATGAGAATGGGCAAGCAAAAAGTGGGTAGAAATGGGAGGAAATCACTAAGACTGTTGTTATGTGCTGTTGAGTAGCCTATAACTCACAGCGAACCTATGTACAATAGCTCCAAAGCCCATTCTGTCTTGAACCAGTCTCACTGACTCTGACACGCCTACCCCCATTACCCAAGTTACTGTATCAATTCATCTAACCAGGGTCTTCCTCTCCTGTGCTGTCTGATGTCCTTCACGAAGCATAATGTTCTTCTCCAAGGATCAGCCCCTTCTGGCCACATGCCCAAAGTATGTGAGACAGAGTTTCAAAATTCTTGCTTCCAGGGAGAGACTTGGTTTCACCCTCTCCAAGCCAGATCTATTTGTTTTCTTGATGGTCCATGGTATGTTCAAGACTCTTCTCCAGCACCACAACTCAAAGCATTAATCAATTCTTCTTCTGTCATCCTTAGTCATTGTCCAGCCCTCTGATGCACAGCAAGTAACTGCAAAGACCATGGCCTGGACCAGGCACACCTTAGTCTCTAAACTGATAATGTTGCTTCTCAAAACTCTGGATAGGTTCCTGACAGCAAATTTAAGTTTAGTAGGTAGGTGGAGAGGTTAAGGAATAGGAAAGACTTGAAAATATGGGTTAACAATAGGCATAGATCAACAGCAATTCATTATATAAAATACAATGTAGATGAATGATTATATAAAACACAATGTACATGAACGAAACACAATGTAGATGAATTATTAAATGCAAACCAAAAATTATGTGGTTTAAAGGATCACTGGGGGGAAAAATTACATGATATTTATAAAGCAACTATGTGTGTCCATAAAGTTTAAGAGATATAAGGATTTTATAAAATAGAATGTATATAAAAGAAATAATGTTTATTCTAAAAATATCTGAAAATACATGTTGTTGTTGCTGTTATGTGCCGTCGAGGTGCCTGCAACTCACAGCAATCCTATGTACAAAAGCCCAAAACCCTGCTCTATTCTGGGTCATCAATCTTGTCTCTGACACGCCTACACCCCATACCCCAGTAAAGGAAACAATCCATCTAATTGAGGGTCTTCCTCTCTTGTGCTGTCCCTCCACCCTCCCAAGCATGACATCTATTTCCAAGGACTGGTCCCTCCTTGCAACATATCCAAAGTATGTCAGACGAAGCTTCAGAATCCTTGCCTCCAAGGAGCAGCCTGGTTTCACCCTCTCTAGAACAAACCTATTTGTTCTCTTAGCAGTCTAACACTCTTCTCCAGCACCACAGTTCAAAGGCATCAACTCTCCTTCTATCATCCCTAGTCATTGTCCAGTTCTCTGATGCATAGCAAGTAACTGCAAAGGCCACTGCTTGTATCAAGCACACCTTAGTCTCCAGACTGACATCGTTGCTCTTAAGCACTTTGGAGAGGTTTCTGACAGCAGACTTTGCCAATGCAATTCCTCTTAATTTTCTGGCTGCTGCTGGTACTAACAGTGTTGATTGTGGAGCCAAACAAACGATAGCTGTTAACAATCTCAATCTCTTCACTGTCTTACCATGATGCTGCCAATAGGCCTAGTAGTGAGAATCTTTGCGTTTTTGATGTTGAGCTTCAATCCATATTGAAGGCTGCAGTCCTTGACCTTCTGCAGCAAGCAGTTCAGGTCCTCTTCAGTTTCAGCAAACAGGGTTGTGTCATCTGCATAACACAGATGAGTCTTCCTTCCTCCAATCCTGATCCCACATTCTCCTCATACAGCCCAGCCTCCCGGATAATCTGTTCCACATAGAGATTAAAAAGGTTTGGAGATGGGACACATCTCTGGTTTACACCTTTCCCAAGTTGGAACCATTTAGTGTTTCCTTGCTCTGTTCTGACTATTGCCTCCTGGTCCAAGTATAGGTTTCACATAAGCACAATCAAGTGTTAAGGGATTCCTTAACTCTTCTCAGAGTCAGCTACAGTTTGTTGTGATTCACACCGTGAAATGCCTTTGCACAGTCAATGAAACAGGTAGATATTCCTCTGGTACTCCCTGCTTTCAGCCAAGATCCATCTAATATTAGCTAGTACTATGGACTCTTCTAAATCCAGCCTGCACTTCAGGCAGTTCTCTGTTGATGTCTGTCTGTTCCAGTCGTTTTTGGATAGTCTTCAACAGAATCCTGCTTGCATGTGATATCAATGATACTATTGAATAGTTTCCACAGAGCACACTCAGAATAGCAGATATGACAACTGAGACTGAGCCCTCAAGCATGGAAACACAAAGGAAGAGAACAGTTGTAAGCAGACACTAGTGATAGAAACATGGAATGTGAGAACCATGAATGTAGGAAAATTAGATATTGTTAAGGAAGAAATGGAATGTATAAATATTGACATACTACATTATATTGGTGAAATAAGATGGACTGGTCTGGGATATTTTGAGTCAGACAATCATAATTTACTACGCTGGAGATGAAAAGGTGAGGAAAAATAGGGTTGCTTTCACAGTTAAAGGAATTTCTAGATCCGTCTTGGAAGTACAATGTTCTGAGTGATAGGGTAATATCCACATGCATACAAGAACGCCAGTGAATACCACTATCAATTCAAATATACAAAATATAAAAATACAAAAAAATAAAAAAAGAAAAAAATTCAAATATACACATCAACAACCAGAGCCAAAGAGGAGGAAATAGGGGATTTCTATCAGCTTTTGCAGCAAGAGATCTATCGAAATGCAGGCAAAATGCATTAATAATGAGCAACTGGAATGCAAAAGTTGGGAACAGAGGAGAAGGATCAATAGTTGAAAATACATAATAGTGTAAAAAAGAAAAGTCCCGTTATACTACCTAAAGACACTACTGCTTGAAATTTTGGTCTATTTCCTTTCTATCTATCTCTAAAACTTTTTAAACTAAAAAACTGAGATCACATTAACACCAAAACAACAATATGATAGCAATCTCTTCCTAAAATGTCATTTGTGGTTTCTTTCTTTCTTTTTTTTTTTTTTAGGAATGAGTCCCTTGCTTTCAATGTTGGGATGCAAGGAGACTTTGTTGCCAAAGACACATAACAGTAATGTGATACTATCTCCATACTGTCATTCCAAACCACAAGATATATTCTTACTACAAATGAAAGAAAAAAAAAGGTATATAATAAGAATTGATGCCTCTGCACTGTGGTGTTAGAAAATAGTACTGAATAGCACATGGGGTGCCAAAAGAACAAACAGGTATGTCATAGTGCAGCTGGAGTGCTCCTTGGAGGCAAAGATGATAAAGCTTTGTCTCACACACTTTGGCTATGTAACTAGGAGGGGTTATTCCTTGGAGAGGGACATCATGCTGGGCAAGGTGGAGGGCTGGCAAAGAGAGGAAGACCCTCAGCCAGATGAACTTATACAATGACTGCAGCAATGGGCTTAATTAACTGTGTCAGAGATAAGGATGTCAAAGAATAGGACAACGTTCCGATCTGTTGTTCATAGGGTCATTCTGAGTTGTACTCAACTTGACAGCACTTAACAAGAAGAATAAATATACTAAAAAAGCTTGTAACTTGCAAGGTGAAAGCTGGCTCAAGAGAGACCGTATTCACCCAAGATAAGTCTCTGGCTCACCTACACACTATAACCTGGTGGATAAGGGTAAGACCAATCACATGCAAATTTTCAATCTGGTAAATTTAGTTAACAAGAAATTTCTAATCAAGAATGGAGTAAGTCCATGCATACTGAAATGGTTTTATAATCTAAACTATGGGTAGTTCCTGGGCTGAAAGGGCTCAAATTAGCTAAAGGAGACGATCCTCTTAGATTCCTATCCATAAAAATCTCTGTTGTTTTTTGCCTATGAGACACAAGTGAATCGTAGCTGACATTCAGCAGGTTTTCAGAGGCTGTAAATCGCTTGGAAGGAGACTGTCCATCCTTCTCCTGTGACGCAGCTGGCAGCTGGTGGATTTGATCTGTGTGCCTTTGGGATTGCAGTGCAGTTTCTTACTACTTAGGCCACTAGTGATTCCTCAATGGTGGGCATAGTTCAATTTTGATTAATTTTATAAAATATAATGAATGGGAATGACAGTATAAAACACAATGTGAATGAAGAATAGTGTGTAACACAATGGATACAAACTTTGTAAGCAAACCAAAATAATTTTTTCCACCAGTGTTCAAAGCAACATTATTCACTAATTTACGAACATGGACACAGCCCAAATGTCTAACCACAATCAAATGGACTGAGAAATTATGGTACATTCACACGCAACATGCAGGAGCAATGATTTTGAAAATTGCTACCTAACTTGGGAGGGACTAGAGAGTATTATGTTATGCTAAATGAACTAACTCAGTCTCATAAGGATAAATGCTGTATAAGACCATTACTGTAGAAATGGATAACTAGTAAAATGTGTGTGAGGGGAGGGTAAGAGCAGAGGAGGGAGGATGGACAAGGGGGTAATAATAGGGTCATACAATTTGAAGGGTGGAGGAAGGGGTGGGTAAAGGAAATAGGAAAGACCTGGTGTGAAAAAACAATGTGTATTACCTTTGTAAGTAAACCAGTATAAAATAAAATTTTTATTTTAAAAAAATTCATTTTTTATTGGAAAGAAAAATTGCCTCAAGCTCAACAAAGTAGTGGAAATTGTGATTAGAAGGCTAAAATAGAGTAACAGACAACAGTATGTGTGGGAAATAAGCTAGCTTAATAATAACCATTACACATGCAATGTTTAGAGGACAAGAAAATCCCAACTCACCAAGAGAGTACACGGACTTCCTGCCCCTTAATGAAGGAGCAATGATAATGAGAGTTGTAGCTTAATGTGGCACACTGCTTTTAAAGATAAAAATTGTACAAAAACCACCAACATATAAAACTGGTAACATTGAGAACTCTGAAATTAACTATTTCAAATTTAAAAAACCCTCTGAATTTAAACCTCAGCTCTTTATTTAAAACTGTACTCCAGCATATCAGTCTCTGAGTCTGTTGTTTACTTATCTGTGGAATGGAATAACATAACTATGGCTATCTCACTAAAGGTCATAAAGTGTTACAATGAAATTCTTCATATCAGATGATTTAGAAGCAAGTGGATTACCTAAATATCCCAATTATTAAGTCCTGATGAAACTTAAATATCATTTCAGTCAGTAGTTCGATAGTTCCTATCCTTCTAGTGCTAAAGGTACTCCAACCTCTGAAAACCAAAGCACGATACTTAAATAGGAGAAAACCGAAGTGCCTTGTAAGAGTTAAATTTCACTCATTCAGATTTTCAAGAAAGACTCAATATCAACGAGCAACATTCTTTTTATTTTTTAAATTTTTTTATTATTATTAATTTTAATAAAAATTTACAGAGACTTTGGATTTCCTTTCATTCATTGTTGTACTTTTCTCCCTGCCCCTCCCCACTCGTCTCTTTGAAAAGTAAAATTCTTGTTTTATAATCCCTCCTCCCAGGTCCACTCCACTATGCAGCCTTCACTCTGGACGCCTGTCATGACAATAATACCTAATCACATTATCCCTTTTAAACAGTTTTCTTCCTCATCTGTTTCAGTGCAGTCTCCCCTCAACCTCAATGTCAGTCCTGTTTTACAACAGTGGCACTATGCAGTATTTGTCTCTGTGTGACTGTGGTTTTTGACTTGTCATAATGTCCTCCAGAGTCACCCATTTTGAATAATATTGCATGGGTTCCTTGTTTTTCAATGCAGCATAGTATTCCATTGTGTGAAAATACCACAGCTTCTCTATCCATTTGTTTGTTGATGGGCACTTACGTTGTTTCCAACTCCTCGCTATTGTGAACAAAGCCACGATAAACATGGGTGTGCATATATCTGCTTGGACAGCAGTTATGATTTCTTTCGGGTATATTCCCGGTAGTGGAATTACTGGGTCAAATGGTATCTCTATTTGCAACTTTTTGAGAAAGCGCCACACAACTTTCCACAGTGGTTGCACCATTTTACACTTCCACCAACAGTGAATAAGGGTTCCAGTTTCTCCATAAGCTCGTCAGCATTTGTTGTTGCTGTTTTGTTAAGTTTTGCTATTCTGACTGGGGTGAGATGATATCTCAGAGTTGTTTTGATTTGCATCTCTCTTAGAGCTAGGGATTTTGAACATTTCTTCATGTGCTTGTTGGCCATCTGAATGTCTTCTTTGATGAAGTGTCTGTTCATATCCTGTGCCCATTTTTCAGTTGGACTGTTTACTTTTTATCTTGTTGTGGTTCTCAAGTATTTTATAAATTCTAGATATAAGTCCCTTATCTGAGATGTCATTACCAAATACTTAATTCCAGTCTGTGGCTTCCCTTTTTACCGTATTATAGAAGTTTTTGGATGTGCATAGGGATTTGATTCTTAGTAGGTCCCATTCATCCATTTTATCTTCTCCTGGTTGTAGATTTTTCAGGATACTTGGAAGACTCTTTATGTTGTGGATTAGGACTTCTAGAGTTCTTCCAAGCTTTTCATTAATTAAGTTTATAGTCCTTGGTTTTAGTTCTAGGTCCATGATGCAATACTCTTTTTATATTAAAAAAAATTTAACTAGCAACATTCTTAACAAATACTATACTTGGCAAAAAATTTCAAAAACTTGATTTTTCCCTTCAGTGCAATTCAAATGAAATTTTATGTAGGGTTAGAATAGGTAAAACTCAAAACAACCATGAGATATCATCTCACCCCAAGACAGAATAGCAAAATTTAACAGAGCAGCAAACAACAAACGCTGGCGAGGTTGCGGAGAAACTGGAACCCTTATTCACTGTTGCTGGGAGTATAAAATGGTGCAACCACTGTGGAAGGCTATATGGCACTATCTCAAAAAGTTGTAAATAGAAATACCATTTGACCCAGCAAATTCCATACTGGGAATATACACTAAAGAAATCATAACTGCCAGCCAGGCAGATATATGCACACCCAAGTTTATTACGGCTTTGTTCACAATAGCAAAGAGCTGGAAACAACTTAAGTGCCCATCAACAAATGAATGGATAGAGAAGCTCTGGTATATTCACACAATGGAATACTATGCTGCACTGAAAAACAAGGAACTCATGCAATATTATTCAAAATGGGTGACCTTGGAGGATATTATGCTGAGTGAAAGATCTCAGTCACAAAAGGACACTGTTGTAGAACAGGACTGACATCAGGGTTGGAGTGAGACTGAGAAAAATTGGATAAATTATGTATACTGCATTGACTAGATGAGGTAGAAAACTGTTTGAAAGCGATATATAACTGGGTATTATGATTATGATGAGTCCAGAATGAAGGTTGCATAGTGGAGTGAACTCAGCACGGGGTGGGATGAGGCAGGTGAGGATTGTATACCAATGAAATAATTTTTCTTTTCCTTTTCAAAGAGTGAACTGGGGGGAACGGTGGGCAGGAAGAAAAACGCAACAATGAATGTATGGAAATCCAAAATCTCTGTAAACGTTCATTAAAATTAATTAAACAACAGAATAGGTGAAACTGACTTGAGAGGGGGAAAAAAGTGAAGCTAATCTTATTTAAATCTGAGTGAAGCCCCATCACCCACAGTATGCTCTGCCTGAACCCCCTGACCCCATGGCATGCCCTGTTCCTCTACTGTCCTCAGTTCTCACTCAATTCATTGCATCGGGTTAGATTCAATGCAGCTGACTCTGGCAGTTTCCAAAAACTATAAAATATACAGGAAAAGGCTGCCCATCTTTCAACTGTGGAGCTCCTAGTGGATTAGAATTGAGCGCCTTCAGGTTAGCAGTACAACTTGCTACAGACTACAGCATGAGAGCTCCCTAGTTAGAAAACACACTATCATAATTTCATAACGGCCCCCACAAGGCTTCCATTCTCCTAGGTGAAGAGGATACTGATCACATAAAGCACAGTTGAGCCTAGCCTAATGCTACTCTCTGCTACATGATATCATAGCCATCTTTCAAGGCTTACTTCAAATGTAACTTCTTCCATGAAGCCTTCTTTAACCCTGATACAGAAAGTATTCAAAGTATTCCTCTTTCTTCCATATTCTTTGTACCAAAAGCATGACATGGTAGAGAGAACAGGCTCAACAAATATATAAAGAATGTCTCAGTGCATCTAAATTCCAAAATCAATCTCCATAATAGTCTATGTGTTTCCTACTGCCAAGGGGGCCCTTTAGAGTAGTGAGAGAAGACATTCACCCTGAAACCCACAGCGTCCCTTTTCAGCAGGAAGTA